>NW_016803705.1:517153-558311 GCF_001698545.2 Rhinopithecus bieti | reverse complement strand
CCGTTCCAAAAAAAAAAAAAGTTAAGTTTAAGTTAAGTGGCAGAATCTTGTTCTGGGAATGGAGGACACACAATAGACTGGTTGTTGTTGTTGTTGTTTTAATCTTAAACAAAAGATTTTAAAAGAGTTCAGCCGGGGGCGCAGTGACTCACATCTGTAATCCCCGCACTTTGGGAGGCGGAGGTGGACGAACTTGAGGTCAGGAGTTGGAGGCCAGCCTGGGCAACATGGCGAAGCCTGTCTCTACTAAAAATACAAAAATTAGCTGGGCGTAGTGGCACATGCTTGTGATCCCAGCTACTCAGGAGACTGAGGCAGGAGAATCGCTTGAATCCAGGAGGCGGAGGTTGCAGTGAGCTGAGATCACCCCACAGCACTTTAGCCTTAGTGACAGAGCGAGACTCAGTCTCAAAAACTAAAATAAAAATTAAAATAGAGTTCATATGGACCAGAAAAGATGCTTTGCAGACACACTCAACTTGGTAATGTCAATTTCTTACCAATAATAATTGCAAAACCAAAATTGTTTTCACTAAGTATGAAGTTGGAGGCTGAAGAATCTCAATCGTGGGAGAGTTGGTAAGTGGAAGACAACCTTTAAAAATGCAACAACGAAGCTGTTAAGGAAATACATTACAGCATGTTCAGATGAAATAGGGTGTGAAGGCAGCAGTCCTTTATTTCCTAGCCTTTATTCTCTTCACGACTTATTTCTCACTTTTGGATTTTGTAGTCAGGTGGTATAACATATAACAATAACATAAATACTATTAAGAAGGACTTTGCAACTTGAGAGGTGCTTTCAATAACCATTACCATATTTAATCCTGTATTTTGGATATTGTAAGAAAATGGAAACTTGTAGGTTAGGTGATCTACCCAATAGCATTTGCCTCTAACATAAATATGCGGGACACCTTCTAAACCATAAAAATCATTGTATTAAAATCACTGTAGTTAAATGGGCCAGGTGTGGTGGCTCATGCCTGTAATCCCAGCACTTTGGGAGGCCGAGGCAGATGGATCATGAGGTCAAAAGATAAAGACCATCCTGGCCAACATTGTGAAACTCTGTCTCTACTAAAAGTACAAAATTAGCTGGGCATGGTGACGCACGCCTGTAGTCCTAGCTACTCGGGAGGCTGAGGCAGGAGAATCTCTTGAACGTGGGAGGCGGAGGTTGCAGTGAGCTGAGATCATGCCACTGCACTCCAGTCTGTGTGACAGAGCAAGACACCGTCTCAAAAAAAAAAAGTTTAGTTAAATGTATTCAGCAGGAAAGAAGAGAAAATCGGTAGCCTCAGGCCCCTTTTGCTTTAGAAAATCCTATATCTTTATTTTATCTTATTTTATTTTATTGTTTTGAAACAGAGTCTCACTCTGTAGCCCAGGCTGGAGTGCAGAGGCGTCATCTCAGCCCACTTCAACCTCTTCCTCCTGGGTTCAAGCGATTCTTCTGCCTCAGCCTCCAGAGCAGCTAGGATTACAGGCACTTGCCACCGCTCCTGGCTAATTTTTGTACTTTTAGTAGAGACGGGGTTTGGCCATCTTGGCCAGGCTGGCCTTGAACTCCTGACCTCAGGTGATCCACCCACCTCGGCCTCCCAAAGTGCTGGTATTACAGGTGTGAGCCACTGCACCGGGCCCAGAAAATCCTGTATCTTTAATTTAAAAATAAGAATCTACACTTAAAACACAAATTGACAGTATTTTCCTGGACTCCATATTTCCTTCTATTGTTATATAATGTAAAGTTATTATGAAATACATGAAGCTCCACCAGGTGTGGTGGCTCATGCCTGTAATCCCAGCACTTTAGGAGGCCAAGGCAGGTGGATCACCTGAGGTCAGGAGTAATAGACAAGCCTGGCCAACATGGAGAAACCCCGTCTCTACTGAAAATACAAAAATTAGCCAGGAGTGGTGGCGTGCGCCTGTAATCTCAGCTACTCAGGAGGCTGAGGCAGGAGAATTGCTTGAACCCTGGAGGCGGAGGTTGCGGTGAGGTGAGATAGCGCCGTTGCACTTCAGCCTGGGCAACAATAGTGAAATTCCATCTCAAAAAAAAAAAAAAAAAAAAAAAAGAAGGAAATACATGAAGCTCATTTGATTTGTTGTAATTTAAATTTCTTAGATCTTTATTCGAGTATGAACTGTGTCATTCAACTGTTATGTGGGTGCACCAGTTTATTTTTTATCAGACCATTTTGTTTTTTTAATTTTCATGTTCCCATATTTAATACTAAACTGGAAATTAAGATTCAAGAGTAGTTTCATAATAGCTTGGGGGTTTTGACATGATGTTGGCACTTTATCCCAGAAAAAAATAAATGCACCAGAAGTGGACATTTTTTTTCAAGAATTTATTTTGCTTGGTGACATGATCGTATTATCAATAGCAAAATTCCTTTTTAGATGATTCACAGGCAAGATTTACATTAGCAAAAAAAAAAAAAGAGAGAGAGAGAGAGAGGATTACCAATGAAGGCAATTATTTACATTCTGTAGAATCCCCTGAAAAACTATGACCCTCTCCCTAGATAAACACATACATACACAAATACACATAAAGTTTGCATGAAAATCTGACAGGGGAGGTTGCCCCTGGTGTAGATAATTTGGAAAGAATGAAGCACTTTATTTGAGAGAGCTCTATAATTCAAATAGGAGTGTTATATTAAAACAAACTAGTTTTAAGACATAATTTTGTAAGACTAAAACTAAGAACTGTTAACTTAGCATAACTCTTCTGTCCAGACATCTTCAAGGAATTAGAACTCCAATGGCTGTGATTATTTATGTGTAGCTTGTTGTGAATGGGGGAAAGGCTTGCAGGACAATTCCACCTTTTTGCTTTGCCTACTCTGAAGATTAATACACAGCTTGCTTTGCTTATATTATTTTTTTCATTGGCTACTAAAAGCGACTGCAAAGAATATAAATCTTTCCAAACACCAAACATTTTATAACTACAATAATAAGTCAGGGAGAATTTTAAAGGTCGTGTCTCAAGAGTGGTGGGCGCGGTGGCTCATGTCTATAATCCTGACACTTTGGGAGGCTTAAGCTAGTGGATTGCCTGAGGTCAGGAGTTCGAGACCAGCCTGGCCAACATAGTGAAACCCCGTGTCTACTAAAAATACAAAAAATTAGCTGGGTGTGGTGGTGGGCACCTGTAATCCCAGCTACTAGGGAGGCTGAGGCAGGAGAATCACTTGAACCCAGGAGGTGGAGGTTGCAGTGAGCTGAGTTTGTGCCATTGCACTCCAGCCTGGGCAACAAGAGTGAAATTGTCTCAAAAACAAAAAAAAAAACAAACAAAAAAAAACAAAAAAAACTGCAGAGGGATTCTCAGTGTCCTAAAATACAACAAATTTAAATAAGATTTTAGTATTAATTGTTTTTATATGGTGAAATTAAGACAACTCCTTATTATAATGTCATTCAAACAAGACTGTTTTTGTTTAACACAAACGTTTACAAATTGAACTCAATGGAAAACAGTTACAGACTCATCATCTGATTTGTTTCTGTATTTAGTTTCGGTTACACAATATATAAGAAAATTCTTGTTTGGATAGAAATATAGTTACAAATAGTAACAGTTTTTAAAGAGTTACCTTTCAATTTCAAAATATTCTTCAAGTAAACAAAGATGAAAAAGAAAGTTTTATCCAGAAGTCTGCATAAACTGGATAGCACATGGGAAGTCTCCAATTTATTAAAATGTAGCACATTTTAATGCATCTGTGTATATTTGCTTTAATTTTTTTTATATTGTGGCAAAATATTTATAACATAAAATCTGCCATTTTAACCATGCTTCAGTGTACAATTCAAGGGCATTAAGTACATTCACAATGTGCAACCACCACTCTTGTCCATTTCCAGAACTTTTTCATTATTCCAAATCATTTGCTTTTAATAATAAATTTGTAAATAGTTAAAATTGAAATTTGAATAAAATGTTTGCAAAGCTCCTAAGGTATTTTCATAGAACAGTTTAAAACGTATGGTCTCCTTAAGTTATCTGAGGCACAGAAAATTAACTGGCTGGAACAAGCACCATTGTCCAGGGATGGAATGGGGCTCTCTCTCTCTCTCTCTCTTTTTTTTTTTTTTTTTTTGAGATGAAGTGTTGCTCTGTCGCCCAGGCTGCAGTGCAATGTCGCGATCTCGGCTCACTGCAACCTCTGCCTCCTGGGTTCAAGCGAGTCTCCTGCCTCAGCCTCCCGAGTAGCTGGGATTATAGGTGCCTGCCACCATGCCTGACTAATTTTTTGTATTTTTAGTAGAGTTGGGGTTTCACCATGTTAGCCAGGCTGGTCTCCAACTCCTGACCTCATGTGATCCACCCACCTCGGCCTCCCAAAGTGCTGGGATTACAGGCGTGAGCTATCGCGCCCAGCCGGGGCTCTCTCTTAAAAGACAATTTTGGTCGGGCATGGTGGCTCATGCCTGTAATCCCAGCACTTTGGGAGGTCAGGGTGGGTAGATATCTTAAGATCAGGAGTTACAGACCAGCCCGGGCAACGTGGCAAAACCTGTCTCTGCAAAAAATGCAAAAATTAGCCAGTTGTCATGGCATACACCTGTGGTCCCAGCTTCTTGGGAGGCTGAGATGGGGGGATCGGTTGAGCCCAAGAAGTCGAGGCTGCAGGGAGCCTTGTTCAAGACACTGCACTCCAGCCTGGGCGACAAAGCAAGACCTTGTTTCAAAAAAAAAAAAAAAAAAAGACAATTTCAACTTCACTCACAAAAACCATTTTACCTCCCTCCACCTGAAATGAGAAGTTTAAATTGTGGCATGCAAAAACCTGCCATCTTCTTAGGAAGTTTTACTGAAATTTATCACCGCTTGTCTGGACAGGTCTTAGAATCATCCTACATTAAAAGCAAATGTAAGCAACCATGGGAATTGGTGTAAACACTGAAAATATCAAACAGGCCAGGCGTGGTGGCTCACGCCTGTAATCCCAGCACTTTGGGGGCCGAGGCAGTTGGATCACGAGGTCAAGAGATTGAGGCCATCCTGGCCAACATGATGAAAGCCCATCTCTAAAAATACAAAAATTAGCTAGGGGTGGTGGGGCGCACTTGTAGTCCCAGCTACTTGGGAGGCTGAGACAGGAGAATTGCTTGAACCTGGGAGGCAGAGGTTGCAGTGAGCTTGCGCCACTGCACTCCAGCTTGGCTATAGAGCAAGACTCCGTCTCCAAAAAAAAAAAAAAAAAAAAAAAAAAACAAAACAAAACAAAAAAAAAAGAAAGAAAATTCAAACAGCAACCAGTGCAGCAAAACTTGCCCTCTTCTATAGTGGCTAGACTCAGAGCATCATTCTCTCTTCTGCCCAACCGGGTTGAATTTACTGATACTCATTAGAAACTACTACATTTGGCTGGGCGCGGTGGCTCAAGCCTGTAATCCCAGCACTTTGGGAGGCCGAGACGGGTGGGTCACGAGGTCAGGAGATCGAGACCATCCTGGCTAACACGGTGAAACCCCGTCCTACCAAAAAAAAAAAAAAAAAAAAAAAAAAAAAAACTAGCCGGGCGAGGTGGTGGGCGCCTGTAGTCCCAGCTACTCCAGAGGCTGAGGCAGGAGAATGGCGTGAACCTGGAGGCGGAGCTTGCAGTGAGCAGAGATCCAGCCACTGCACTCCAGCCTGGGCGACAGAGCAAGACTCCGTCTCAAAAAAAAAAAAAAGAAAAGAAAAAGAAACTACTACGTTTAACAGGCATTTTCTTCAAACAGTTAACATTTATTGAGTACATACTGTGGGTCAGGCACTGTGCTGGGCGCTTCATGTGTATTATCTTATTTAGTTCTCAACATGATCCTATGAAATAGTTACTGTTATTTTCTCCACTTTAGAAAGGAGGAAATTGTGCAGAGAAAGCTAAGGTCATACAGGAGCACAACCACCTGGCTCCCATGGCAGCACTCTTAGCCACCAGGCACTGTGGTCTCCTTAGAATCTTATACATCCATCCCATAGCCAAATTTCCTGATGTCTGCCAGATGTCATGTAAGTGGAGCTCCCACCAAAGGCTATTTTAAAAACGGACTAATCATTGTTACTTCAAACCTGCTAGAAACTGACAAGAGTTGAGCTTAATTTTCTCCCTGTAAAGCCCTTGTCAGGAAAATTATAAAGACTTGGAAAGGGGCAAAAGAGATTCTTCAGTATTATTTCAGTAGAGTCCCTGAGTGTTTTAGCAGATTGTCTGGTAATTATCTGCTTCTATAGGAATAGAAACTTTTGATTATCTTGGATTGATTAGTCTATTTCATAATCCTATAGGTATGGAAGTTAAGTTGTAGAAAATTGATATCAGTGCAGATATGTCCTGTTCATAGTTATTCAAATGATTCTTGTTTTGAAAATGCACATCAATTTTATCTGATAGTAATGCAATTAATTTCTACCCAGTAGATGACCCAAAACACTACATATTTTTCTTCTATCAGATACCAGCCAATGTTGTACCTATTAGTAAATTCATTGCAACATTCCAGATTGCCTCCATATGTATCTGTTCTTCAAATTGTCCTTTGAATTGGTTTTAACAGTTTTTTCTGGATCCCTCACAAATTAATAAATTAAAATCTTTGGCACATGTTCACTTTATATTTGCATGACAGACATGACTTTACTTTTTAAAAAATGTTATGTAGCACCCTATCTTTAGATGAAAAATTGAAGATGAATATGAAGTATATGTGATAAAGTAACTAGGAAGCAAAGGCAACACAGAGAAGGTAAAGGAGCAGAATCAGTGAAGAGCTCCTAATTAGAATGTCAGTGCAGGACGGGCGCGGTGGCTCAAGCCTGTAATCCCGACACTTTGGGAGGCCGAGACGGGCGGATCACGAGGTCAGGAGATCGAGACCATCCTGGCTAACACGGTGAAACCCCGTCTCTACTAAAATACAAAAAAATTAGCCGGGTGAGGTGGCGGGCGCCTGTAGTCCCAGCTACTCGGGAGGCTGAGGCAGGAGCATGGCGTGAACCTGGGAGGCGGAGCTTGCAGTGAGCTGAGATCCGGCCACAGCACTCCAGCCTGGGCGGCAGAGGGAGACTCCGTCTCAAAAAAAAAAAAAAAAAAAAAAAAAAAAAAGAATGTCAGTGCCATGGCATTTGCATTCATACTGCTATATACTGTCCTTGGCACATAATAGGTGTTCAATAAATACTCAGCAAAGGAGCTAGATTAGAAGGCAAGGCACACACACAAACACACACATATACATGAGGAATAAGCAGCAACTTGGAAAAAGAGCATTAACACAGGTGAAAATAACTTGTCAAGATTAGACGGACACTGAATCGAATTTTTAAAGACCTGATAGAAACCTATGGGGAAGAGCAATACATTTTAAAACACTAATCATGCTTGCAAAATTCTTTCTCTGGACTTTTGGGGCTAGAGAGGGTCAGGAGAGCATTTCTCTCATGAAAAAATTCGAGCCCATCTGAGCATACTAAGTCTCTCCCTCTGACTAACACTTGCCATCTGTTCCCCCATCACTGCCATCTTAGTTTTAAATCCTGCAAAGGAAATGAATAGGCCCCTGCCACTCCTTCGGGATTGTGTGCCCTACACACTATGCACTCCCAAATCAGGGCTTTCCTGGGCACCTATAGCTTGGCCAGACTGGCACTTTCCCTACACAGCTTCTCAGGATAACTCACCAAGGCCATGCATTGAAGAACCCAGTCCTGTGGCACTCAGGCTTGCAGCCTCATCCTGGTCCCAAGAGAAGAGAGAGGCTTGTATCTGGTGGGGGTGGGGAGCCAGGTGGAGATTCCTAAATCATAAAGGAAGGAATTCCACAAATGCTGAATTTTTCACGAGTGCTAGCATTACAGAGAGGGATCAGAACCAAATTTTTTCAAGTTCAGCTTTTTTGACTTTTTTCTTTTTTTTTAAATAGACAGGGTCTTGCTTTGTCACCCAGGCTGAAATGCAGTGGTGTGATCACAGCTCACTGAAGCCTTGAACTCATGCGCTCAAGCATCTTTCTACTTCAGACTTCTAAGTCTTCACACCAGCATGTCTGGCTAATTTTAATTCTTTTTTTTTTGTAGAAATGGGGTCTCACTATGTTGCCCAGACTGGTCACCAACTTCTGGCCTCAAGCAATCCTCCCACCTCAGCTTCCAAAAGCTCTGGGATTATAGGCAAGCATGATTCTCCTGCACCCAGCCAGGTTTTTCACTTACAGAAAACTCTATGACTAGTTTATTCTGTGCTAACAAAGAGAATATCATCTAGCCAAAATAAATAAACAAATAAATTTAAATCTAATTTCACAGGTTGAAGAAGAAAGGTAGTTTTTGACTCTGCCCTTGCTACAAAGGAAACAGAAGAGAAGAATTTCTTCAAAGATACAATTTGAGTTTGCTTATTTAAGGTGGCTGTCTTAACAGAGTATGTGCTCAGTTAACATCAGACAGAGTCACTACTGTAGCTCTAATGTCATGGTGAAGCAAAGAGGAGGATTTTTTCTTTCTCATTTAAATATTCAAAGTGTTTTATATATATATAGGATTATATATATATATATAGCTACATATATATACATATATATAGCATTTAATCAGCAAGCCCATGGAAACAGAAAAGTAATCAACAGGGACAGAATTTCACTGTGTTGACAGCAATGGAAGAACAAGCGTGGGGCCCAAGGCCGTGTTAGATTTTCCATAAATTGCATTTCAATAGATTTCTGTGGATCATGTTCTTTCAAGGAGGTGATTTTATTGGGACATGTAGCATGCAACTTCACAACCACCAAGCCTTGCCCAAGCAGAAACCCAGATCTCATCTAACATCCACAATTTCTAAAGCTTTCTTTTAGTTACCATAGGGAAGTGTTTTTTAAATCAGAGAACTTAAAAGTAGAAACTTAAAATTTACAACAGCTTTATGTATTTATTTTATGTATTTTTTTTTTTTTTTGAGATGGAGTCTTACTCTGAGCTGGAGTACGTGGCACGATCTTGGCTCACTGCAACCTCTGCCTCCTGGGTTCAAGCGATTCTCCTGCCACAGCCTCCCAAATAGCTGGGACTACAGGCATGTTCCAGCATGCTCGGCTAATTTTTATATTTTTAGTAGAGATGGAATTTCACCATGTTGGCCAGGCTGGTCTCAAACTCCTGACCTCAAGTAATCCACCCAGCTAGGCCTCCCAAAGTGCTGGAACTACAGGCGTGAGCCACCACACCCAGCCTACAACAGCTTTAAAGTTAGCATGTCACTCAGTATCTTTTTCAGCCATAAAAACTATGATTTGGGCTGGTTGTGGTGGCTCACGCCTGTGATCTCAGCACTTGGGGAGGCTGAGGTGGGCAAAGAGGTCAAGAGATACAGACCATCCTGGCCAACATGGTAAAACCCCGTCTCTACTAAAAACACAAAAAATTAGCTGGGTGTGGTGGTGCGCACCTGTAGTCCCAGCTACTCACAAGGCTGAGGCAGGAAAATCACTTGAACCCAAGAGGCGGAGGTTGCAGTGAGCCGAGATCGCCCCACTGCACTCCAGCCTGGCAACAGTGTGAGACTCCGTCTCAAAAAACAAAACAAAACAAAAAAAACCCTATGATTTGGAGAGAAGGTGAAAATTGGGTTATGTCAAGATACCTCTTTCCTGGATGTTTTTTCTCCAAAGACTGACTTAACATATTGCTTAGCCACCCCCAAGTCGCACAGTCTCCCTGGGTTTTAATTTTTTTTTTTCCGGTATTAGTAATACTTGTTCCCTTCCTGCCCCACTGGAGTGTTGGGAGGCGTAAGTGGAATCATAGCATGCTAGGTCCTCCCTTTTCATTATCTTCCTAGGAAAACAGTTACCCATACGAGCCCAGAACCTTGCCTAGAGTCACCCTGCCAGCAAGTGGCAGAGCTGGGATTCGAATGTGGGGCTTATGCATCTGATTCTGCTGAGGATGTCAAATTACCAGGCTTTGTGGTCTAAACATAAGTCAGGGGACAGCAGTGGAAAGACCATGGTTCCACACCTTGATGCCGTCTGTCACTTTCTCTCTGTGTGACCTTGGGTAAGTTATGCAAATGCTCTGTGCCTCAGTTGCTTCATTTGTGAAATAGGGATGATGACATCTCATTAATTTATCACAAATATTAGTTGACAACGTGATCATCTCCCTATCCCATGAATGCTGTCTTCCTTTATGGCTTCTAATCCCCTCCTCTAGCCCTGATACTTTAGAAACATTTTTCCTTTCTTTTTTCTTTCTTTTTTTTTTTTTTTTTTTTGAGACGGAGTCTCGCCCTGTCGCCCAGGCTGGAATCATGCAGAGGCGTGATCTCAGCTCACTGCAACCTCCACTTCCTGGGTTCAAGCAATTCTCCTGCTTTAACCTTCTGAATAGCTGGGATCAAAAACGTGCACCACCACCCCCGGCTAATGTTTGTATATTCAATAGACGAGGTTTTGCCATGTTGAGCAGGCTGGTCTCCAACTCCTGGGCTCATGTGATCCACCAGCCCTAGCCTCCCAAAGTGCTGGGATTACAGATGTGAGCCACTGTGCCCAGCCTTCTTCTTCTTCTTCTTTTTTTTTTTTTTGAGACACAGGGTCTAGCTCTATCACCCAGGCTGGAATGCAGTGGCATGACCACGGCTTACTGCCACCTCAAACTTCTAGGCTCAAGGGATCCTCCCATTTCAGCCTACTGAGTAGCTGAGAACATAGGCACATGCCACTGTGCCAGGCTAATTTTTAAAAAGTTTTATGTAGAGACAGGGTTTTGCCATGTTGCCCATGCTGGTCTTGAACTCCGGGGATCACGTGATCCTCCTGCCTCAGCCTCGTGGAGTGCTGTGATTACAAGGGTAAGCCACCGTGTCTGGCCAGAAACATTTTCTTAATCAAAATCATACCTTCTCATATCTTTCTTAGGGTTTCAGAAAGTCTCAAATCCATTCGTTATTTAACAAATACTTATCGAGCGCCTACTATGTACGTGGCACTGTTCTGGGTGCTCGGGATGCAGGGTGTGGGTGTGAGCATGGGGCAGATGGCAGAAGATAGGCAGAAAATCAAATGAAACAGTAAAATATAACACATGTACAAAGTATTTTAGGAGGTGAGAAGTGTTACGGAGAACAATAAAGCCGAGAAGTAGAAGAGCACATATCTGGGTTTGGGGCCACACCTGTGGTTGGGAAAGGCTTCTCTGAAAAGGTGACATCTGAGCAAAGACCCACAGGCAGCAGGAGAATGGAAAAAGAACAAACTTTTTTTCCTCAACACCAGAGAAGACACAGACACCTCCAGGAGAAGTAAATCCGGGCCTAATCGGATTCCCAGGAAGACGCAAATGGCGATGACTGTGTCTTGGCTCCGTTCAGCATTAAAGAAGAAGGAAGAACCGTTGGCATACCAAGCCCTGAAAGGGTGGCGGCAAGGGGCACCGGGAATGGCTGTGGTTACCACTGATGCAAACAGACCTCCCACTTCCCCACTTCTCCCTGAAAGCGGAGGAGGGGAGGGAGGCAGTTGAGTGAAGAACTCCCAGGCCCCGCTGCTAGGTTTTTCTGCAGAAAGATTAGTATCCCTAGGTGCAAGGCTACAGAGTGGTTCTTCCCCAGGCCACTGGAATCTGTGCCCTCCTTCTCTTAGATTCCAGAATGGCCTCGGACATCGATACTGCTCTCTGCTGCCAGTTTCCTTCCAGCCAGCCAAAGCTGGAAAGATCTTCATCCTAGCTGCCTGCCAAGGCCGGGAGGCCCGCTCCACGCTCGCTCGGAGGCATCTCGCCCTCTGGGAGGTCGCCAGGCAGACAGCTTTGGAAAACTAGGAGCTTGGAAAAAAGTCACTTGAATTTTATAAAGTGGTAACTACTGTGGGGCTTTATGTAATAAAACCTAAATGCCATTTTCCTCCTAAAGCTCTTGGGTGAGGTAACAGTTCTCTTTAATGTCAACTCAGGAAGTTTTACCCAAGAAAAAGGAGGTGGGGGGAGTGGTGTTTGCCAAATCAGGAAATGTGCCTTAACTGACTAGGAACTTAAAAAAGAGGCTGAGGCAATGAGAGGAAGGGAAGTGGGAGAGAGCAAAAGGTAGTCCTGCAAATGAGTAAACTTGGGACACACAGGCCAATTTTATTTCAAGTCAATTCTGTTGGTTGAAACTTCGTTTTATGGCGGGTTGTTTTGAAAACTTGGAGGGAAAGAAAATCCCAAACTTAATAAAGTTTTCATGAAAAAAAAGCACCTAAGGTATTAACAGGGATTCCAGCCTCTATAATGTAAACACTCACCTTAGGCATGGAAACTGTTGCCTGAGAGTTGCCGAGTTCCCTGTTTCACACCACAAATCTAACCACAGCTTTCTGCGCAATGTATGGTTTTAAACAATGAGTACATTATGCAGATCCAATAGGACTTTCCTCCATCCCATCACCCCTTCCCTGGTATTAGACCTACCTCATGGTTTCAAATATGGTTGGCACACCCCAAGGACACAGAAAAGTAAGCCCTATTTTTAAGCAGGTGTTCAAGAACCAGGAAGAATGAATCACTTTGGAAAAAATGAAGACAAAGTGCACGTTCATCTACAACCAAATCTGTAGTTTTATTTTTTATTTTTATTTATTTATTGTAGAGATAGACAGGGTCTTGCTCTGTCACCCAGGCTGGAGTGAAGTGGCATGATCATAGCTCACTGCAGCCTTGAACTTCTGGTCTCAAGTGATCCTCCTCCTTCTGCTTCCCAAGTAGCTGGGACTGCAAGCATGTGCCACCACACCTGACTAATTAAAAAAAAAAATTTTTTTTTTTTACAGATGGGGTCTCACTATGTTGCCCAGGCTGGTCTCCAACTCCCAGCCTAAAGTGATCCTCTTGCCTTGACCTCCCAAATGTTGGGCTTATAGGCATGAGCCACAATGCCTGGCCTGTAGTGAGTTTTAGAAAATAAAATTAACCTCTTCATTTTTTCTTTCTTGCAAATATCTCAGTTTTATCTAGAAGAACTTTTTCTTTCCTGCACGTATCTAGGTTTTATCTAGACCTTTGACTTCTGTCAAAGTTGTGAAATTTAAACCTTTGGAATTTTATCCAAAGCATTTTTGCATTAAAAGCTTTTTTCCCAGCCAGGCGGGGTGGCTCACGCCTGTAATCCCAGCACTTTGGGAAGCCGAGGTGGGTGGATCATGAGGTCAGGAGATCGAGACCATCCTGGCTAACATGGTGAAACCCCGTCTCTACTAAAATACAAAAAAAATTAGCCGGGCGTGGTGGCGGGTGCCTGTAGTCCCAGCTACTCAGGAGGCTGAGGCAGGAGAATGGCGTGAACCCGGGAGACGGAGCTTGCAGTGAGCCAAGATCATGCCACTGCACTCCAGCCTGGGCGACAGAGTGAGACTCTGTCTCAAAAAAAAAAAAAAAGCTTTTTTCCCTATCGATTCTTCTACCTAATATTCCCAACCCAATCCTGGTTAGGGCTGCCCTAGTCAGGAGACATTTTTAAGAGACAAGGCAAGTGACCCAAGGCACTGGCCCTACAGAAATCTGGAAGCTGGTCCAAGCACGTATGCACCCATGTGCCCATGTACCTGTGCCCACTGTGCACATGCTCATGCAAGCACGTGTCTCTGTATGTGGTTGCTTACACGTGTGCATGCACGTGTGTGTGGCAGTGACACTGTGCAGAATGAACAAAAGGACATCATAGTTTGTTGGAGACTCATGAGTCTTTCAAAGTTGATAAATCCGACTTTTACATAGAAGGCCAGGTCTTAGATGAAGACAAAGGAATTCAGGAAATATCATCCCCCAAAATGACACTTTGGTTTGCTGATTACTTTGAACTGAGGACACCTGGGACATAGCATATGCAGGCAGAGGCTTTCTCAGAACTCCCTGCCTATTGATGGATCCTCTAAAGAGAACTCAGTTGTCATGAATCCCCTCTTGGGGAATTTCATCAAGCAGAGAAGATTAACTCAGATCACAGGAGAGGAGATTGGAGTTTGACACCATACCCAGACAGACTTTGTCACAGGCTCTCACCTATTCTTCTGAGGTCCCGTTCATCTTTTCCCCAAATCAATTACTCTCTCCTGAGTTGCCTACACCTCTCCTCCCCTCTCCTCTATGAAGAGGGTATATAAGATTCTAGATCCACCAGATTATGAGGTACAGTAGTCCCCCCTTTATCCATGGGGGATAAGTCCCAAACCCTCCAGTGGATGCCTGAAATCAAAGACGGCACCAAACCTTATACGTAGTCTGATGTTTCCTATACATGCATACCTACGATAAAGTTTTACTTATAAATTAGGCTGGGCAAGGTGGCAGGCATCTGTAGTTCCAGCTACTTAGGAGGCTGGGCCAGGAGAAGCGCTTGAGCCTGGGAGTTTGAGACCAGCCTGGGAAACATAGTGAGACCCTATCTCTAAAGCAAATTTAAAAAATAAATTAGACACAGTAAGAGATTTAATAATAATTAGTAATAAAATAGAATAATTAGAACAATATACTGTGTAAAAGTTGTGTGAATGTGGTTTTTCTCTCTCTCGAAATATCTTGTTGTACTGTACTCACCTATTTTCGAACCATGGTTGACCGTGGATGACTGAGACAGAGGAAAGCAAAACCGTGGATAAGGGCAGAGGGGGGGATTTTATTCATGTTTCTTTCATGTGGTGCCCCTGTGCATATAATAAATTTGTGTGTCTTGTCTCTTGTCAAGTTGTCTACTGTCAGTTTACATCATAGACTCAATTATCACACCTTCAGAGGGTAGAGGGAAAGTTCTCCTTCCCCTTCCAAAAAACCCTGCACACTAACTGGACCTGGGTAGATCAAGGGGGATGATGAAGTGCACCCAGGAAGGACTACATGGATGGTTTTCAAGTTCTAGTGTCTGCGAAAGTTATTAAAAACTTTTGGAGGTTCCCAATCCCAAATATTCTGAGTCAGTTGTCCAGGGTGGGGACAGGAGTTGGTATTTTAACCAATGTACCACCGATTTCCCCTTCCTTCCTTCCTCTCTCTCTTTCTTTCTTTCTTTTTCTTTCTTTCTTTCTCTCTTCCCCTTGCCTCCCTCCCTTCCTCCCTCCCCTCCCTTCCCTCCCCTCCCTTCCCTTCCCTTCCCCTTCCCTTCCTTTCCTTTTCCTTTCCTTTCTGACAAAGTCTTGCTCTGTTGCCCAGGCTGGAGTGCAGTGGTGCGATTTCTTGGCTCACTGCAACCTCTGCCTCCCTGGTCAAGCGATTCTCTTGCCTCAGCCTCCCAAGTAGCTGGAATTACATGTGCCTGCTACCATGCCTGGCTAAGCTTTGTATTGTTAGTAGAGATGGGGTTTTGCCATGTTGCCCAGACTGGTCTTGAACTCCTTACCTCAAGTGATCCGCCTGCCTCAGCCTCCCAAAGTGCTGCGATTACAGACCTGAGTCACTGTGCCCAGCCCCATACCAGCGATTTCCCATGGCGAGAAACACCAGTTTACCCTATGAGCTAGATTCTTCCACAATATTTCATTAACTCTTTCCTAAGTGTGTTGCTTTTTACTGAGGCCTGGGTCCTCTCTAAAAATAAATGCTAGTTTTGCCTCAAAGTAATTTGGGTTGCCAGTTTTGACTCTTTCCTCAGTCATTCTACCCCTCTCCCTCTCCCTTCACTGCCTTCCCTCAAATTATCCTGCCTATACCGCTCACTGCTTCCTCCTTTTCCTTAGTTTAGTTCAAGAAGCCATTTAATGAACTTCAACTACAGCTTAAAGAGTTGAGGCTATAAGAATGAATTGAGATAGAATCCCTGTCCTTGAGAGGGTGAAGTCTGGTTGGGGAGACAGGTAGATAAAACAGATCATTTCAGCAGGGAGAGCCACACATTAAAATAATCAAGGTGAAGCCTGGCGAGGTGGCTCACACCTTTAATCCCAGCACTTTGGGAGGCCAAGGCTGGCCAATCATTGGAGGTCAGGAGATCGAGACCAGCCTGGCCAACATGGTGAAACCCCGTCTCTACTAAAAATACAAAAATTAACCGGGCATGGTGGCGCATGCCTGTAATCCCAGCTACTGGGTAGGCTGAGGCAGGAGAATCGCTTGAACCTAGGAGGCAGAGATTGTAGTGAGCCTAGATCCCGCCACTGTATTCTAGCCTGAATGACAGAGCGAGACTCTGTCTCAAAATAAATAAATAAATAAAATTAATAATAAAATTAATAAAATAAAATAATAGCCAAGGTGAGGGTCTGGGCAGCAGCTGCCTGAGTGAGTGGTGGGCTCAGAGGAAAGGCAATTGGAGAAAGCACTTTCAACAGCACTGTTTTCCAGTTAGCTGAAGTAGGGATCAGTGACCAATCTCAGTTCCAACCCCCACCAAACTAAAGCACATGCGTTTGCCAGTTGCCAGTGTATCAGGAGAAGAGCCAAAGAAGCCAAATATTAGAGAAAAAGAGCAAAATTAATTCAAAGTGTTCATTATGAAATCACATAGTATTCCAAATATCCAGGGAGTAAATGTACATTTATCAAGTTAACATATGAAATTTGTTCTAACAGATTTTCTAAATTTAGATTTTTGTTTTGCCCAATTTCATAAACAGGGCATCACTTGGTGAATGACGAAGTGGACTTGGGGGATGAATATTCACCTGAACACCTTCCTCGCGCCTCTGCTGCAGTGGCCTCTCGCCCTTCAGCCCAGCTTGACCCTGGACAAGGCAGTTTCTATTTTTTAGTTTCCAAGTTGTGAGAAAGAAAAAAAAAGGTTTGCTTCCAGCTGTTTGACAATGGCGCTGAGATTTATGCACACATTCTGGCGAAATCACCTGAGTTGGCTGAACAAGCAAATAACACGTGTGCTTTTATTGAAGAGAAAAGGGAAGCAGAAGATGTGCATTTCATTTCACCGTACTCCTTGCTGGCTAATTAGAAAGCAGGTTCATTAAGGGTTGGGCCTGAAGAAAAAGCCCAAAGCCTGAAAAGCGACCAAAGAGAATTACATCATTTCCTCTGTATCTTCCCAAAGGGCATCCTGGTATTGGAGGGAAGGACTCAGGCCACAGAAATGAAGCAAAAAACAGCTCAATTTCCAATACTGATTACTTTGGACCAGAATCATACATAGAAAAAGAGGACAGTTGTTTTTTGTTTTTTGAAAAAAACAAAGGAATGAGGTAAACAAAGAACATGGTTTTCTGACTTGGTTGAAAATAAAGCAAAGAGGGAAGTTTAAGCTAAATCGTAACAGAGGGTGTCCTTTTTCTTCTTCCCTTCATTTAGAAATTAAAACAACTTACAGATCCTATACAACTAATAGTTAGGAAATTTAGATTTGCTAAAATTCTTGAAATAAAAGTATTGGTTTAAAAGCTTATACCTTAAAATTATTTTATTTTATAGTAATATTAGATGTAATTGGGCAGATAAATTAAGTTGGAAGATCTTTTTTTTATGACTTTGGCAAGTAGCTGTTATACTGAAATTGTGGGCCGGGCACCGTGGCTCACGCCTGTAATCCCAACACTTTGGGACGTCGAGGTGGGTGGATCACCTGAGGTCAGAAGTTCAAGACCAGTCTGGCCAACATGGTGAAAACCCATCTTTACTAAAAATACAAAACTTAGGCAGGTATGGTGGTGCGTGCCTGTAGTCCCAGCTACTCAAGAGGCTGGTGCAGGAGAATTGTTTGAACCTGGGAGGTGGAGGTTGCAGTGAGCCAAGATCGTGCCACTGCACTTCAGCCTGGGTGACAGAGAGAGACTCCATTTTAATAAATAAATAAATAAATAAAGTTTAAAAATTACATATGTGTATATATATATATATACACACACACACACACATTGTGAAGTTTCCTGCCAGGTGAATACCTCGTTAAATTCATTTCTTTGCCTCCAACGATAAGATACACTTAAACATCTATTGTTTTTGCTCTGGTGATGAGAGAATCCTGACTGTTATATATGACTACAAGTTGCTTCTCTCTTTCAGTTAGTCAAATATACTCAGAGGAACCCAGGAATGATCCTTGGGCAGCATCCATGGCAAATTCCTAAATTGGGAGTCTATTATTCTGGCTGCTGAATTGCATTTACTCTGGGAGGCTGGACTCTAGTCAAGCTTTGTCCCATCTCCAAGCCCCACCCCCTCCAGACTCTAAGACTCTGGAGCACACACAAGGAAATATGACTTGGAGAAAATCAAGTCCTCTCATATTTTACAGCTTGAATTTTGAAATCCATCAAACTCCACTGAGCCCCAGGAAGAAGAGGCGAAGCCAATACTGGGCTTCTGTGTAACCCCATGTTCTTCTCTACCTTGAAATCAAGAGGAGACAACTTATCAATCATCTGTATCTTTAGAAAGTGCAAGCTTTTAGGCTATTTGTGTTTTAGAAGTTAATGAAGTTAATGTTTTAGAAGAGAAGAAAAGAACCTCTATAGAACTTTTGCAATAAGGTGACAATTATGAAACTCAGATTATGGAAATAAATTTGGAAAGTCTTTTTGATAACTAACACTAATAACTTTTAATACAATTTTGCCTGGGAATTGTGGTGTTTCTAGAACTGAGGTTTTCTTAGCAGATGCCACCAGTAATATCTGCTCTTGAACCCAGCTCTCTCCTAAATGTCATTTATCTATCCATCAATCCACCTGATGGGGCTTAGGACACACTACCCCCAAATACGGCACCTTGACATTTGAGAAAACAGCAGGAAGATCACTCACCCTCACCCCCACTCCTGCCCACCTTTCTTTTCTAAAGGTCATAAAACAAAGGAGGAATTTTCTTTATCCTGAAGCAGTTTATAACGCCCCCATGTAAGAGGTGCCTTCCCTGTACCCAGTGGAAAGGAACGTCCTTATCTTTTAAGACAAAAGGCCACAGAGAAGAATCTGAACAAACAGGCCTTGCTGAGTTTCCCCCACTTTATTACCATTGGATTATACCCTTTGTGCAATCCTATTTCTCCATGACTGTCTACTTATTCATCAAACCTAGCATGTATTAATAAATACACAAGTTTAACCATTTCTTCAGGTCTCTTCATTTCCTTATGAAGATGCCCATGTCATGTAAAACATAAATTAGTAAACCTGTGTGCTTTTCTCTTATTAATCTGTCCTTTGGATGGGTAAGGAAAAGGTATTTTTTCTACCCTACACATCCATCAAGCCTCTTTTCCAGGATATAGGCTATGTGCTAACCAGCGTTTAGAGCACTATGGGGAATAGGATGTGCCAGGACAGTCTGCCAGGGAAAAAGAACCTGATACTGTTGGGACACAGAGAATGAGTCCCCAAAGTATGGAATTTAAGGGAAATTGGAAGGCTTTAAAAACTGCCTCAGAATCAAGACCTTTTTGTTTTTTTTTGAGACAGAGTCTTGCTCTGTTGCCCAGGTTGGAGTGCAGTAGCACGATCATGGCACAACCTCCACCTCCCGGTTTTAGGCAATTCTCTGCCTCAGCCTTCTGAGTAGCTGGTACTACAGGCGCATGCCACCAGTCCCGGCTAATTTTTGTATTTTTAGTAGAGATGGGATTTCACCATGTTGGCCAGGCTGGTCTTGAACTCCTGACCTCGTCATCCACCCGCCTCAGCCTCCCAAGTGCTGGGATTACAGACGTGAGCCACCGTGCTGGGCCAGAACTTTTAACTTTCTTTCTTTTGTTCCCCTCCCATCCAGCACAGAGAAGGGCTTTCTCTAGAAGTTCCCTTATCTGATTGATGAAAATTTCCAAAAGAAATTCAATTGCATTCCTTAGGAATCTCATGAAATAATTGGGAATGATTAACCACCAGAGAGGAAAGGGAATAGAAGTCATCACCATGGGAAATAGACTTTTCATCTATTCTTTTTTTTTTTCTCTCTTTTGAGACTGTCTCACTCTATGGCCCAGGCTGGAGTGAAGGAGCCACTGAAATCTCTGCCTCCTGGGTTCACACAATTCCTATGCCTCAGCCTCTCAAGTAGCTGGGATTACAGATGCCCACCACCATGTCCGGCTATTTTTTGTATTTTTAGCATAGACAGGGTTTCACCATATTGGCCAGGCTGGTCTTGAACTTCTGACCTCAAACGATCCACCTGCCTTGGCCTCCCAAAGTGCTGGGATTATAGGCATGAGCCACTGGCCCCAGCCTCATCTGTTCTTTTGAGGGCAGCTCTAAAAATTATCCAACTGACTTTATATGCATGGTAAGACAACCTTTGTTCACAGTGTAGTTCCACCCCTCACCTTCTGGTAACTTTTCCCATTCAGTTTCCAAAGAAAATTATTGACAAACTATTGTTTGCTCTTTGGGTTCATTCAATTCACCTGAAAATGATTTATTACCCCTCAGAATTGCCTACACCCCCTGTTTTTCTCTTCCCTATGAAGATGGTATAAGTACTTAAACCGCCTGTCCTTTCTTTGAGTCTCATATTTGCAGGACTCCTGTGTAATGTGCACGTTAATAAATGTGTATGCCTTTTCTCCTGTTAATCTGTCTATTGTCAGTTTGTTTAGGAGACTTGAACCTTCAAAAGGAGAAGGAAGTGTTCTTTGTCCCTACAGTAACTTAAGGCAAACCATAAAATGCCTGCTACAGTAGACAGAGGGTTATGGGAGCACAGTGCAGGGACACCAACATCATCTCTTGGGGCCAAGAAAGTGACAACTAAGCTGAGACTCAAGGCAATGAGCAGTTAACCAGGTCAAGGGCATGGTGCTTTTGGGGTGAGTGTCAGTGTTTCCGTGTGGCTAGATGGGGAAGAGAGGAAGACACCTAATGTGTGTGTGAGTGTATGTACCTATATGGTGAGAAGTAAGGCTGGAAAGATGAACAGGAGGGAATTACATGGCAAGAAATTCTGAGGGCAACAAAGGACCATTGAAGAGTTCGAAAGAAACTCCATTTTAAAGAAAATGGCAGGATCAAATGGACAGTTTACGAAGATCACTATGGCTACACTATGCAGGAGGCAAAGAAGAGAGATAGGGAGGTTAGTCAGAAGGCTGTTACAGTGCTCCAGACTACATATGCTGAGTTAAAAAGTATTCATTGATTAATGAATTAATAAGTATTAATAATGATTAATTACTAAGATCTGAATTATAAGTATTCATTGATTTGAATTAATAAGTATTCATTGATTAATTCAACACATATTTGTTGACGTTAACTGGGACCAGGTTGTGAACAAAAATGAATCTGTCCACCAAGCGCGGTGGCTCATGCCTGTAATCCCAGCACTTTGTGAGGTCAAGTTGGGTGGATCACCTGAGTCAGGAGTTCAAGACCAGCCTACAGCCTGGCCAACATAGTGAAACCCCGTCTCTACTAAAAAACACAAAGATTAGCAGGACGTGGTGGCACACATCTGTAATCCCAGCTACTCAAGAGGCTGAGGCAGGAGAATCACTTGAACCCGGGAGGCGGAGGTTGCAGTGAGCCGAGATTGCACCACTGCTCTACAGCCTGGGCGACAGAACGAGACTCTATCTCAAAAAAAAAAAAAAAAAAAGAAAGGCTGGGTGCGGTGGCCCATGCCTGTAATCCCAGCACTTTGGGAGGCTGAGGTGGGCGGATCACAAGGTCAGGAGCTCCAGACCAGCCTGGCCAATATGGTGAAACCCCATCTCTACTAAAAGTACAAAAATTAGCTGGGCATGGTGGTTGGCCCCTGTAGTCCCAGCTACTCAGGAGGCTGAGGCAGGAGAATTGTTTGAACCCAGGAAGTGGAGGTTGCAGTGAGCAGAGATTGGGCCACTGCATTCCAGCCTGGGTGACAGCGCGAGACTCCGTCTCAAAATAAAAAAAAAAAAAAAAAACCAAGTCTGGGCGCAGTGGCTCACTCCTATAATCCCCGCACTTTGGGAGGTCGAGGTGGGTGGATCGCCTGAGGTCAGGAGTTCAAGACCAGCTTGGCCAACATAGTGAAACCCTGTTTCTACTAAAAATACAAAAAATTAGCTGGGCGCGGTGCCAGGTGCCTGAAATCCCAGCTGCTCCGGAGGCTGAGGTAGGAGAATTAATTTGAATCCAGGAGGCGGAGGTTGCAGTGAGCCAAGATTGTGCCATTGCACTCCAGCCTGGGCAACAAGAGCAAGACTCTGTCTTAAAAAAAAAAAAAACAAAAAAGAAAAAAACACGACAACTGAAAAAAATGCATCTGTCCTCATAGAGCTTAAAATTTGTTGGAGGAAACAGACAATCATGTAATTGCACAAATAACTGGAAAAATGACAATTGTAACAAGGTGCTGTTGTGGCA
Source organism: Rhinopithecus bieti (assembly GCF_001698545.2). Taxonomy (NCBI): domain Eukaryota; kingdom Metazoa; phylum Chordata; class Mammalia; order Primates; family Cercopithecidae; genus Rhinopithecus; species Rhinopithecus bieti. The sequence continues at coordinate 536,060 of NW_016803705.1, read as the reverse complement.
GAGACTGCTTCCCCCCAAATCTGTTGTTTGCTTCTTTGCCCAGATAGACAGTTGCACTACATTTCCCAGCCTCCTTTGCGGTGGGAGATAGTCATGTGACTAATTCCTAGCCAATGTTCTCTAAGTGGAAGTGATGCACACCGGCGCGGATCTAGGGGGAACGGAGAGGGGAACGGGAAGGGCGGGAAGTGGGTGGGTGGGGGGCTGCGTAGAGGAATAAACTGGGAGGAGCCTGGCTGTCTAAGTGTGTGGATGAAAGTGGCTCTGATAACCTGAACACTAGCTCAGGAGTGTCATGTGAACAGACAGTAACACCGAATAGATGAGCAGTTTTATATTCGGGTTTATTTGTTACATCAGCTTTGCTCGCTAAAACCAAGATATATTGTAAAAGAGAGCCATAGGGTACAATGAAAGTGCAAAACTAGGGAACTTGACATAATCTGGGGCAGGAACACTGGGAAGGTTTCACTGTGAAATTCTGGGGTGGGAGTTAACTGGGATCAATAGAAATAGACAGTTCAAGAAATATTCAACAGGTAGGCTCTGTGGAGCCAGATGACTGGACATGTAGCTGAAAGATAAATGAATGATAACATTCAGGATTCTGCTCTGGGAAGCCTGATGGATTATAAGGCTGGAGGAAGAGCACACTGGAAGATGAGCAAGTTTGGGGAAAACAATGATAAGAGCAGTTTTGGATGTGTGAGGTTTACGGTGTCTGAGGACCATAAAAGGGATGTCCCAACTGTTGGAATTATGGTTGAAAAGCTCAATAGAGAGGAATTAGGTGGCAGATATAGTCTAGGGAGTCATTAGCCTCTGAACAATAGTTGAAACAGGGAAATAGAGCAAATAGTCCAAGGATATTGTGAAATGTCAAAAAAGCAGACATTCAAGGATGGACTGTCCAGGAATCCCGACACAAGGGAAGATATAGGAAGAAGAATCTTCAAAGAAGATGTGGGAGTAGTAGTCAGGGTGGTAAGAGGAAAACTGGACAAGAAGGTTATCCTCGAAACCAAGGGAAAGACGTCACACCTCTATTTTGAGTTTTTTATTTAAATAACAGAATTAATTTTGCTCTGATGATCTTGCATTATAGGAGAGATTCTGGAGTTTAAAAACTTAGGATAAAAGCCAGGTGTGATGGTGTGTGCCTGTAGCCCGAGTTACTCAGGAGGCTAAGGTGGGAGGACTGCTTGAGCCTAGGGGTTCTAGTCCAGCTTGGGCAATATAGTGAGACTTCATTTCTTAAAACAATTTTAGGCTGTACATGGTGGCTCATGCCTGTAATCCCAGCATTTTGGGAGGCCAATGCGGGTGGATCATTTGAGTCCAGGGATTCAAGACCAGCCTGGGCATCATGGTGAAACCTCATCTCCATAAAAAGTAAAAAATTAGTGGGGTGTGGTGGTGTGCACCTGTAGTCCCACCTACTTAAGAGGCTGAGGTGGGAGGACTGCTTGAGCCCAGAAGGCCAAGGCTGCAGTGAGCCTTGATTGTACCACTGCACTCTAGGCTGGAAGACAGAGCAATATCCTGTCTAAAAACAAAAAAATAAAATTTTAAAATAAAAAATAAAACTTACAATAGTCATAAGACATTGCTAGATTAGATAGTCATTTAAAAGTTCTGGTATAAATGGCTGAGAACCTCTTTTATAATGGCAAATCAATTAAACACATGCTTTTGAAGTTTTGGCTAAAATGATCCAAACTGCACATAATTTCTGAGTCAAAGTATTGTGATATCACATAACTAGTCCTGATAGAGCACTCACTGTCTTACATCACATTAGGATAAAGCAGAAGGCAGAAGAAATTTCAAAAGTATAATAAAATATTCCACTGTAGCAAGAAAAGCATCATCTGGACTCTAAGTTCCTTTTATTGTGGTTTACTTTTTCTTCCCTTCAATTTTGCAACGTTGTCAAAAACTGATTTCATTTGGAATAATTTTAATAACCCAAAGGGGGCCTGACCACTTCCCTCTCTTCTTCCCCTTTATCCGCTATTTACTTTTCTCAGTTCTCTTACCTTTGACCAACGGATATAGCCTTCCTCATTTCTTTTCTACTTCCTAAAGCCCAAATTAGCTCTTTTGGTTGGCATAACATATTTTCTTAAGGAGATTGTAAGAATGCTTCTTTGCCTTTTTTTTAACCTCTACCTTAAAAAAAGAATTCATTCATTCATTCATCTCAACCCTCCAGCTAAGGGGTCTCTTTTCTTCCTATTCCTTCTCATTCTTTCTTTTCCTGTTCACTTTTCTTTTTGGCAATCTCATTTTACTTCTACCTTTAAGTAGTTTTTCTTTACTGTTGCATCTTGTTCTATTTTCTGCAGTTTAGGCCATCACTAATCAGTGCAATATTTTCTTCCATTCCCAAGTGATATGTTTTAATTTCCTCATGTATGAGGTTGGCATGATAATGCCTCTTCCTATGTGTCTCCCTCATTTCCTTCATACCTTTTATATGTAAGATACTGTCTTATATTGTTTAGGGAGTATAACATTGGTCGTGTTCTTTGCCATCAAGTTATTTACCATAAACAAGTAAAAATTTATGGTTTCTTAAAAGCAATTATAGCAAGCTGTATCACACATGAACAGCATAGGCAACGAGTGATGGTGAGTTCAGAGGAAGGAGGGATCAGGATAGATTCAGAAAACCAGGGGAGCCTTCATGGAAGAGGAGAGGAAGCTTTGAGTGGGGCCTTGAGAAAATACTGATTTGCATTTTCTGGTTAGGCAGAGATGGTGGCTCCACGGGAATTACAAAGGAGTAAGAAAGTGGCATTTCAATGACAAGTACTTGAAACATACAAAATAATCTGCAACTGCACAGTATTATTATTTCCATTCCCTTATAAGTCACCGTCATCAACAAAGCAAGTTCAAAAACTTCCATTGTTTGTCCATTTTGAAAGGTCAGATTTATCAAAGCCCCTGGGTTACAACAGAATAGACAGGTAACAGCTGCTTTTTTTTATATTCTCAGTCAACTAAAATTCTTGACTATAGATTCAGCAAGTAAGAGAATTGAAGATCAAGACCATTAAAATTTTATGATTCCTAATTTTGAGTATAACACAGCTAAAAGTGGAACTCTAGCCAAAGTCTATAGTGAAAGAATAGTTAGTAGTGACCCTTTATTTTTTAGTTTCTACCTTTAAGTTAATTTATTTTATCTCAGCAAGAACTTTTGTCCTGAATAGGGCCATTACATGAAACAAGATATGTATTTGTATTAGACAAGCCACACAAAGTGCCTGCCAAACTCATGGTTCCCTTCTAACCATATAGGTCCATGCATTGTTCCATAAGAGTCTTTTAAAAAATGCATACTATGAAAATGTATATTATGAAAAAGCTATGCATGGATTTCAAATCTGTTTTGCTCCAAAATAAACTTGTACTAACTTTCTATAATATGTCTGAACAAGATCTAGTTTGAGGCAGTAAGAAGGATAATATATTAGTTTGAAAAGAGCCCCTATCATGACATGAAATTCTGCTAAGATTGAAGCAAGAATAAAGATCGAACTTACAGTAGAAGAATGGTGAAATGATGGATGCTTTATGAAAACTTCGTGGGGATAATGCCCCAAGTAAATCAGCAGTTTACGAATGAATAACTCATTTCAAGAAGGAATTAAGATGATATTGAAGAAGAAATCTGCAGCGGGAGATCCTCCACATAAATTTTCAAAGAAAAAATTCATCTTGTTTGTGCCCTAATTGAAGAGGACCAATGGTTAACAGCAGAGACAATAGCCAACACCATAGACCTCTCAACTGGTTCAACTTACACAATTCTGACTACAAAATTAAGGTTGAGCAAACATTCCACTGTCTGAGTGGCACAATTGGTGCACCTAGATTGACTATGGACGATGGCGGAGCTTTCAGTGGAAATTTTAAAAAGTGGGATTGAGATCCTGCAGCATTTCTTTGAAGAATTGCTGTAGGAGTTGAAACATGGCTTTCCCAGTACAATCCTGAAGAAAAAGCACAATCAAAGAAATGGCTACCAAGAGGTGAAAGTGGTCCAGTCAAAGCAAAAGTTGACCAGTCAAGAGCAAAGGTCATGGTGACAGTTTTTTGGGATACTCAAGCCATTTTTTCTGGTTGACTCTTTGGAGGGTCAAGGAATGATAACATCTGTTTATTATGAGAGTGTTTTCAGAAAGTTAGCCAAAGCTCTAATGAAAAAATGCCCAGGAAAGCTTCATCAGAGTCCTTCTCCAGCACAACAGTGCTTCTACACATTCCTCTCATCAAATGAAGCCAGTTTTACAAGAGTTTTGAGGGAAAATCACTAAATATCCACCTTAAAGTCCTGCTTTGAGTCCTTCTGACTTCTTTTTGTTTCCTAATCTTAAAAAAATGTTTAGGCCAGGCACCGTGGCTCGTGTCTATAATCCCAGCACTTTGGGAGTCTGAGGTGAGCGGATCACGAGGTCAGGAGGTCGAGACCATCCTGGCCAATATGGTGAAACCCTGTCTCTACTAAAATACAAAATATTAGCTGGGCGTGGTGACATGCACCTGTAGCCCCAGCTACTCAGGAGGCTGAGACAGGAGAATCGCTTGAATCCGGGAGGCGGAGGTTGCAGTGAGCCAAGATTGCACCAGTGCACTCCAGCCTGACAACAGAGCAAGACTGTCTCAAAATAAATAAATAAATAAATAAATAAATAAGTAAATAAATAAATGTTTAAAGGGCACAGATATTTTTCAGTTAATAATGTAAAAAAGACTGTGTCGATAGGGTTAAATTCCCCAAACCCTCAGTTCTTTAGGAATGGACTAAACAGCTAGTACTATCACTTGCGAAAGTGTCTTGAATTTGATGGAGCTTATGTTGAGAGGTAAAGTTTTGTTTTGTTTTTATCCTTTAATTGCACTTTTCTATGAACTTTTTGAAGTCCCCTTGTGTCTGTTCCTACCACCTCAGCCACAGCTAATGAACCCAGAGGTGTTCCCTGCTTCCCCAGGGGAATGGGGAGTGGAAAAGGCAGCCATCTGTAAACTTTGAGATGGACTGATGAGAGCTCTGCACAATGTACTAGATGCACCAGTACATCTATTCATGTACCCAAACAGATCCTATTTTATTAATGGAGATTTGATTGTGAGCCCTACAGAAAATACATAGATGGAACTATACAGAGGTGAAGAAGAGAGACTCAGAGCAGAGGCAGGAGAGAGAGGTAGGAGAAGAGAACAGAGAAAGGTCAGTTGGTAGTGAGCAAGTTGAGAGACAGGAAGTAAGCAGAGATGCCAAATTATAGCCAGGGACGACTGTGAAATGACTACAGCTTCTATTGTCATCTGAAGCAAAATGAATGATGCTCTATGAGGCTTGGCTGTGCAGCCATCGAGACCATTTTCTGTGCTTTCTCACTTCCTCTGGTATTCTTACAACACATTTCCCAACTATCTGACATAATGTGAGCCTGTGTCTGCTTTTTTCTGCAGAAATAATCTAACTCACATAGTAATTTGCAGATTATGTTCTCATACCGAGCCACCATCTGCAGAAACACACACTTTCATGGGTCATAGCCATAACCTGGTAAAGTTCAACCATTGCTGATTATCAATCAAATCTTGGTTGTCCAGGTTATTTGGGATACGGATGGCCCTGGACCCAGCTTTCTCTTCTTTTTGGTTCCTCTGTCTTTAATTGTCTCTATATCAACTTGTATTGAGAAGGTAGGGGATGCAAGGAAATGATAACTAAGTTAGCTGCTTATTTCTTTTAACTGTTTGGTGATGGAAAAGAAGAGACTAATGAGGTGATGTAGCATAGAGGGGGTTTAAGGCTTAAGGGCATGACTCCACCTTTCTCTCTTTCTTTTTTTTTTTTTTTTTTGAGACAGAGTTTCACTCTTGTTGCCCAGGCTCCAGTGCAATGGCGTGGTCTCAGCTCACTGCAACCTCCACCTCCCGGGTTCAAGCAATTCTCCTGCCTCAGCCTCCCGAGTAGCTGGGATTACAAGCATGCACCACCACACCCGGCAAATTTTATATTTTTAATAGAGATGGGGTTTCTCCATGTTGGTCAGGCTGGTCTCAAACTTCCAACCTCAGGTGATCCGCCTGCCCTGGCCTCCCAAAGTGCTGAGATCACAGGCATGAGCTGCCGCACCTGGCGACTCCACCTCTTTATGACTGTTTCTTCACCAGTAAAATGGGAATAATAGTACTTTATAGGATAGTTCTGAGGATTCCAATAACTTGCTAGAAATAATAGGCTTGGAGAAGTGCCTGTAACAAAATAATACGTGATAGCAATCGTGATTGTCATTATTACCTACCCCATCAGACTAGTGTGAGTATTAAACAGGTTGACACAAGTAATACATATAATGCCTGACACATATACTCAACAAACATTAGCAATGACTATAACAACAACATAACAATGAATACTATGATTCCTGAAGCAGTGTCTCAGTTAATGGACTGATCGTTTCATATTCCAGTCTACCACATGACTGGGTTGGCACATATGATTGAAAGCTGCAGGTAATTACAGGGTCTCATAAACGCGTAAAGTGATGAGAAAAGCATGGAACCGTCAACTAGGAGACCAGAGGTTTAGTTCTAAGCTCCAGTACTAATGTGACCTTCGCCTGGTCATTTGATCTTTCTGAGTTTCACTTCATCGTTAAATGAAGGTCTCAATGTTCTTCCAGCTCATAAATACTGTGATTATAAGTCTTCATGTGGTTTTAAATTTTGCAAACTTGATTTGTAAGTATGCATTTAAAATCAAATTAAAATTTGTCCTTACGTCCTTACAACTGATACTAATTTCAATTCTTCTAGCCATGGAAGAAATATCCTTTTTTATTTCCTAAGACTATTTTTCACAGGTTCTGAAATAAGGGATGATGTACGTTCAAGTGTAACATTGCTATCTGATCATCATTATATTATTTTTAATGTATATTTCTGGAATATTATAAACTAAATGGCTAAAAGTTAAACATTTACAAGGATAGGCACTTTAGTTAGGTATGGACTAGAAATAGTCATTTAAAAATTGTCTCTGACAGTATCTACAATTTGATATCACTGTCTCCTATCATCTCCATGGGCTTTATTATGTGAAGAAACTTTATAAAGTTTTCATCAGTCCTGTCAGTTGCATCCTGATTTCTCCAGAAACATCGTGCTAGTTGGTTAAAAATCTTTTTTTTTTTTTTTTTTTTTCCAGAAGCCAGAGATTCTCCTATTCCATTTCTATTTCCAAAGGCAGGGTGGGGCTGTGGCTTGGCAGAGCAGGGTGTGGTTTCGATGGGGTTGGCTAGGCAGGGGAAAATAAACACTATAACATGTGGTTGTGATGACAGTTTAGTGTCTAGAGACCGTATATCTTTGAGAGTTCTATGTTTACGCATAAAATATCTCCAACTGGTTTAAAACTATTCATGAATCCAGGAGAGAGCTGCTAAGTGAGAAAGGGGGAGGGGAGAGGAAATGAAAAGGAAGGGAAAAATAATACTTAAGTATGAACCATGGAAATAGAAAACAAGAAGGACATTTAAAGATCATCTAGTCCAGCTTATTGGTTATTCATAAGGAATACTGAGGCCCAAATGGATTCAGTACTTGCCAGAGGTTTCTCCATTTCTCAATATCCAAGCCAGGACTAGAACTTAGGTGATTTCTGAAGCTGGATATTTATTCATTCCTTCAAGTAACATTATTGGAAAACATCTATGTGCCGGGGTCACATTAGACATTACATTCTAGGCCAGGATATGTTATATGTGTGACATAAGTGTTTATACAGCATGTTTAGCATTTATAACCTTTTAAAACATGCTATATAGCATGTTTAACATTTTAAACATGTTGGCCAGGTGCGGTGGCTCATGCCTGTAATCCTAGCACTTTGGGAGGCCAAGGCAGATGGATCACTTCATGTGAGGAGTTCAAGACCAGCCTGGTCTTGAGACCAGCCTGAAACCCTGTCTCTACAAAAAAAAAAAAATAGGTGGGCATGGTGGCGAGCGCCTGTAGCCCCATCTCCTCTGGAGGCAAAGGAAGGAGAATCGCTTGAACTCAGGAGGCAGAATGCCACAGTGAGCCGAGATCGCACCACTGCACTCCAGCCTGGGTAACAGGGTGTGACTCTGTCTCAAAAAAAAAAAAATTAAAAATAATCATGCTATGTAGCATGTTTTTATAGCATATCTAGCATCTATAACATTCACAAGCATATATAGCATTTACATAGCATAAACTAGTTACCAAATATGTGGCAAAGATAAAATCAAAGTATTGAATGCTTTAAAGAAAATAAAATGGGGTGTTGGACACAGGGTGATGGCATGTGTGGGAGGGAAGGCTTCTCTGAGGAGTTAGCCAAGGGCCATGAAAGGAAGCAACCATGAAAGACTGTGGAACAGAACCTTCTAGGCAGAGGACATGGCAAGCCCTGAGACCCTAAAGTTGAGTGGAATGCATTTAGAGTATTTGAAGAAAGCAGGCCTGTGAAGCTGCAGCACAGTGAACAAGAGGGATAGTCGTGTACATGGAAGTAGGAGAAGGAGCTCTGGGCTCGATTAGATAGGGTTGTATAATCCATAGGTAAGGACTGAATTTTATTTTATATGCAGTAGAAGCCGTTGGACAGTTTTCAGCAGGAAGTGATGTGATTTGATTGACAGATTGGAAAGTGCTAGAGTGGAAGCAGGAGACCAGCTGGGATGCTATTGTCCTCGTTTAGGTGCAGAATGATGTGGACCCAGGATGGTGGCAGTAGAGGGGAGAAGTGCACAGACTGATGCTCAGAGAAGATACAGTGGGACATGTTCCCAAACTTGTTACTCAGTGTTCTTATTATTAATAATGGGAAGGAAAAAATGTATGAGTAAAACAAAATCCCAAAAACTTTAAACATGATTATCATCAATTTGCACCAATGTTGTTTTAGGACTTGGAACTGCTTGACATATGCTTACTATTTGTAAACGGAGGGAGTGAAATCTCCACCCTTATTACACCCCAACTTTAGCGTAAAAATAATTTATCACAAGAAAACAAGCAGATACGAGGATTTTCATAAAATACAAAAACAAGTTTCCAGTTTATGATCTGAAGTCAATGTAGATTTAGCTCTATTTCATATACAGTGTATATATTTACATCCACATAGATATTGACGTTTCAATGATTTTATCATGACCAGGGGTGGGGAGGAAAATCAGCAAAATATCCTCTCTAAAAATGGGCTGAAAGGTTTGAGAAATATTTTCAGCATTGAGGGTTGAAATAGCAGATTAAGATATCTGATAAAATGCAGTTTATTAAAGTTTAAGAGTTTTAATTTTGTTTCGTTTGTATTTTGCATTTTAATTTTGTTTGGTTTGTATTTTTGCCTTAGCACAGACTACTTTGATTATATGAGTAATACCGGGTTACCCGGTTTACAGTATTTTTCCAAATGTGGAAAAGGATTAAGCATGACATAAAACTCATGGAACACGCCAAAAACCTACAGCTCAAATGTCCCTGTAATATCAGTGGCTGTCATTGAATACCCCTAAGATACCCCAGATGCTTTAAATATGTCAAATATAATCCTTATAGCAAACATGTACGTTTGGTATTATTATAAATCTCTAGTGAAAAGCAGCTGGGGTTTTGTACAGTAGAGCCAGGTCAGGAAGCAAACCTAGCCTAGTTCCTAGGCCCAGGCTTTCTAATATGCCCATTTTTATGAATCATTTATTCTCTGACATTGGACTAGAGAAATATTTATAAATGCATTCAACTCAAATCCAAAAGCTGATGTTCTCCAGCAAAAGGCTTATTTGGCTGTTTGTACTGACATTTTCCCATAATGATGAACCTGGTCTGGAAATTCTGTGTTGAATTACCTGCTAGGTTAATGTTTTCCAGACTTGAGCAATGTAAGAAACTTTTAAATAGAGTAAAGATTTATTATTGATTTAAATCAATTTTCAAAGAATGTGGCTTTTCTTCTCTCTCTGTCTTTGAATCAATCAGCGGTCTCCCTCTGTCCTTGGGCTGGAATGCAGTGACACAATCCTGGCTCTCTGCAGCCTTGACCTCTGAGGCTCAGGTGATTCTCCTGCCTCAGCCTCCTGAGTAGCTGTGACCACAGGTGCGTGCCACCACACCCAGCAAATTTTTGTAGAGACACAGTTTTGCCATGTTGCCCAAGCTGGTCTTGAACTCCTGGGCTTCAGTAATCCACCCACCTCGGCCTCCCAAAGTGCTGGGACTACATGCATGACCCACTGCGCCCAGTCAAAGAATGTGACTTTAAAAAGTCACATAAAACATAAACTATCATGTGACTTTAAAAAGTCACACAAATCTAGCTATTGGTGGGAGGGTGGTGGATAATGAGAAATTACTTAATGGGTACAAAATGTACATCATTCAGGTGATGGATACACTAAAAGCTCAAACTTCATGCCGACATACTATATCCATTCATGCAACAAAATTGCCCTCGTACCCTTAAATTAAAAAAAAAAAAATCTAGTTAAAACTTATTGTTATAGTTTTTACATATGTAATAATAGAACCCAAAACAAGTTTAAAAATGACATTCAAACAAAGCTATTAGAACATAGTAAATTTTGTGGTTCATGTCATTATATTCTTTCTGAAAGAAGCCCCATTGTGAGAACGTTACTGACTTTTCCATTGTGGAGTCTTTTTTTTATTTTCCTTCTTCGTCTTTTTTTTTTCTTTTTTTGAGAAACAGTCTCACTCTGTTGTCCAGACTGGAGTGCAGTGGCATGATCGCCACTCTCATTGCAACCTCCACCTCCCAGGTTCAAGCAATTCTTATGCCTCAGCCTCCTGAGGTAGCTGGGATTATAGGAGCGCAACACTACGCCCAGCTAATTTTTGTAATGTCAGTGGAGACGGTGTTTCACCATGTTGGCCAGGCTGGTCTTGAACTCCTGGTCTCAAGTGATCCACCTGCCTCAGCCTCTCATGGTGCTGGGATTACAGGTGTGAGCCACCGCACCCTGCCTGGAGTCTTTTAATTTGGCTTTTTGCTATTGTGCTGGTCCAGTTTTGCTACCACTTTTATCTACTTAAAAAATCTTCATTCCATGGTGCACATGATGTCATCTGGCGTGAAATTTTGGCAAACTTATTAGGTTTGCCACTACTCTTTTGTGCTACTCTTTGACTCGGGACAGTTGCAATAATAAACACAATGGCACATATGGACACCAACATTGGTTGGCAATACTTGGTTAGAAGCTGGTCATGTAGACGATCCAGACAATCCTTACAATCATATTTTAGATACCTCAAAAATGAAAGCACACAGTTTGACATTGTAAAGGAAATTTGTAGATCCACAACACTACGTCTACCCTAGGTGTCCTCAAACTCCACTTTAAGAAAACTTGCATTTGCATCATACAGTCCCAGACTCAGGAAGGATAAAGTTTACTTCCACAGAATATCATCCTCATATCCACTATGGAATACAAAGCAATTGGCTGAAAGAATGAGGTAGCTCTGTTTATACTGACTTGAAAAGATGTCCACAGTTTATTAAGTGACCAAAGCAATACATCAGAATTTAAAACAGGAACCCACACAAATACTTGCACACCAGTGTTCATAGTTATTATTCACAATAACCCAAAGGTAGAAACAACCTAAGTGTCTATGAACAGATGAATTGGGTAAACAAAATGTAGTATATACAGACAATGAAATATTATTTAAAATGGAAGGGAAGGCCGGGTGTGGTGGCTCACATCGGTTATCCCAGCACTTCAGGAGGCCGAGGCAGGTGGATCACCTGAGGTTAGGAGTTCGAGACCAGTCTGGCCAACATGGCGAAACCCTGTGTCTACTAAAAATACAAAAATCAGCCGGGCATGGTGGCACACACTTGTAATCCCTGCTACTCGGAAGGCTGAGGCAGGAGAATCACTTGAACCCAGGAGGAGGAGGTTGCAGTGAGCAGAGATCGTGCCACTGCACTACAGCCTGGGTGACAGAGTAAGACTCCATTTCAAAAAAAAAAAAGAAAAAAGAATGGAGTCTGATATATGCTACAATCTGAGCCTTGAAAACACTAGGCTAAGTGAAATAAGCCAGAGACAAAAGGGCAAATGTTGTATGATTCTACTTTTATGAGGGATTGAGACAAGGTAAACTCATAGGGGCAGGAAGTAGAATAGAGAGTACTAGAAGTTGGGGGTTGGGGAGAATGAGAAGCTATTGGATAATGGGTACAGAGTTTCTATTTGGGATGATGAAAAAGTTCAGAAGGCTGGGTGCGGTGGCTCATGCCTGTAATCCCAGCACTTTGGGAGGCCAAGGTGGGCGGATCACCTGAGGTCAGGAGTTCGAGACCAGGCTGACCAACATGGAGAAACCCCGGCTCTACTAAAAATATAAAAATTCTCCAGGCTTGGTGGTACATGCCTGTAATCCCAGCTACTCGGGAGGCTGAGGCAGGAGAATCGCTTGAACCTGGGAGGCAGAGGTTGCAATCAGCCAAGATCGCCCCATTGCACTACAGCCTGGGCTGGAGCAAAACTCTGTCTCAAAAAAAAGAAAAAGTTTTGAAAATAGTAGTGATTTTGCACAACACTGTGAATGTACTTAATGCCACTGAACTGTACACTTAAAAAGTTATTAGGTTAGTGCAGCAAAAGTAATTGTGGTTTTGCCATTACTTTTTGTGTGTGTGTGTGATGGAGTCTCACTCTGTCATCCAGTATGGAGTGCAGTGGCAGGATCTCGGCTCACTGCAACCTCTGCCTCCTGGGTTCAAGCAATTCTCGTGCCCTAGCCTCCAGAGTAACTGGGATTACAGGCACCCACCACCACACCTGGCTAATTTTTTGTATTTTTAGTAGAGACAGGGTTTCACAATTTGGCCAGGCTGGTCTTGAACTTCTGACCTGAGGTGATCTGCCCGCCTCAGCCTCCCAAAGTGCTGGGATTGCAGGTGTGAGCCACTATACCTGGCTGATTCCATCTCTTAATACTGTAATGTTGGAGATTAGGTTCTAACATATACATTTTGAGGGAACATGGACATTCAGACCATAGCATATAAAGTAATAATTTATGGAGCTGAGTGTTTCGTAAATTATTTATATACTTTGCTGTATGCATGTTATAATTCAATAAAATGCCTACTTAAGAGACTTCTTTAAAAAATCGTCTGTTCTGGTATTAGACTTTGCCCGCTTTTGCTTTCAAGATGCTATTACTTCTCTTTCTTCTTTTCTATTCTTTCAACAGTTATTGTACACCAACTGTGTACAAGGCACTGTGCTAGGTAAAAGACTACTACACCTGTAGGAAGATGACAATTCATATTTTGAAAGCTTGAAAAACTGTCTCTAGGAGTTGATTATCAAGACTTTCTATTAATCTTTAAGATTCTTTACTATCAGAGCTTCATATTCCCTCTTTGGCTTCTGCATGAAACTGTTTTGACATAGTGATTACCTCCCAGCTGGTGTTTTTGGCTTTCGCCCAAGAAAATCCTGCTTGCTGATTGCTAGTCTCTTGTTCTCCTCAGCTGTTTCTAATCTTTGAACTCTTAATCTGCCATCTTGGATATATCAGATTCTTAATGGCTCCTCTCTCCCAACACTTCCTTAAAAAATTTAAGGAATTAAAAATTCCTCAATTCCCTATTTCTAGCCTGTGGAGATTCAGACTTGCTGTGTTCTTAGGGAATTATTCACTGTTATATATTCTAACTATAATTATTGTATCCTAAAAGGACATAGTTTATTTTCCCTTTTTCGTATTAAAATTTGTACTGGCTACAAAATGTTCAAGAGCAAATACTCTTGACGTCAACAACAGGTAAACAAATACCACTATTATTCTGCATTATTTGGGAGGTTCTAATATGTAATAAGACAAGAAAAGCAAATGAGAACTTCACATATTTAAAAGGAATTATTTTATTTACATATAATATGATTGTATGCCTAGAAATTCCAAATGAGTCAATTAAAAATATAAAACCAAGAGAGAATTGGCAGAGTGACTGGGTATATTTTATTGATGGATTGATTGATTTTGGAGATGGAATCTCGCTCTGTCACCCAGGCTGGAATGCAATGGCATGGTCTCAGCTCATTGCACCTCCACCTCCCGGGTTCAAGTGATTCTCCCGCCTCACCCTCCTGAGTAGCTGGGACTACAGGTGTGTACCACCACACCTGGCTAATTTTTGTATTTTTAGTAGAGATGGGGTTTCACTATGTTGGCCAGGCTGGTCTCAAACTCCTGACCTCATGATGCCCTGCCTCGGCTTCCCAAAGTGCTGGGATTATAGGCGTGAGCCACCATGCCTGACCTTTATTTATTTATTTTAAAATTTTAGATTCACAGGGTACATGTACAGGTTTGTTACATGAATATATTGTGTGATGCTGAGGATTGGGCTTCTGTTGAACCCATCACCCAAATAGTGATCATAGTACCCAATAGGTAGTTTTACAAGTCTTGCTCTCCTTCCTCCCTACTCCTTGGAATTTCCAGTGTCTACTGTTTCTACAAAATAAATATTTTAAAATATCAATAACTGGGCTTTATATTAGTAACAGTGAATTATACATAGAAATTACAAAGTAAATTCTTTAAAAATAGTATTATGAAGGCCCGTATGGTCTTCAGTATTATGTAATTATGTAAATTACAGTATTACATAATCCCAGCACTTTGGGAGGGTGAGGCAGGTGGATCACCTGAGGTCAGGAGTTTGAGACCAGCCTGAACAAGGTGGAGAAACCCCATCTCTACTAAAAACACAAAATTAGCCGGACACGGTGGCGCATGCCTGTAGTCCCAGCTACTCGGGAGGCTGAGGCAGGAGAATCACTTGAACCCGGGAAGCAGAGGTTGTGGTGAGCTGAGATCATGCCATTGCACTCCAGCCTGGGCAACAAGAGTGAAACTCCGTCCTCTCGCCCCGCAAAAAAAAAGGTTTATGAAAAAAATTAACAAGAAAATACTGGAATCTATATGAAGAAAGCAATACAATTTTATTGAAGAAAATAAAGCATACCATGAATAAACGGAGAGACATACCCAAATCATAGATTGGAAAAATATCATGAAAATAGAATTCTTTTCTTTTTTTCTTTTTCTTTTTTTTTTTTTTTTTTGAGACGGAGTCTCGCTCTGTCGCCCAGGCTGGTAGTGCAGTGGCCGGATCTCCAGCTCACTGCAAGCTCCGCCTCCCGGGTTTACGCCATTCTCCTGCCTCAGCCTCCGAAGTAGCTGGGACTAAAGGGCGCGCTCACCTTCGCCCGGCTAGTTTTTTGTATTTTTTTTAGTAGAGAACGGGTTTCACAGTGTTAGCAGGATGGTCCTCATCTCCTGACCTCGTGATCCGCCCCGTCTCGGCCTCCCAAAGTGCTGGATTACAGCTTGAGCCACCGAGCCGGCCGAAAATAGAATCTTTATAAGTTAATTTTAAAAATGTTATCAAATCCAGTCAAAAATTCCACGCAATAATCCAGTAATTAAAAAATGAAAAAATAAACTTTTCAAAAGTGTCAAGAAACTGTTGAACAAGAATAATAAAGGATAATTTGCTGCACCACAAAAAAGTACTATAAAGTGACTGCAATAAAAATAGCATATTAATTGCTTGAGCCTGGGAGATTGAGGCTGCATGCAGTGAGCCATGATTGCACCACTGCACTCCTGCCTGGGTGAGAGTGAGACCCTGTCTCCAAAAAAAAAAAAAAAAAGGCCTATTATGTTCCATAGATAATAGATAATACTTCTATAGTTCTAGAAACTACTCTTCTATGAATGAGATGCTTGTAAATAAGCCACACCTGAGTACAATATTGGTGCGAGCCCCTAAGCAAGATAAGATCTCATTGATCTCAGCTGCCCTGTGCTGTTCCATTTTTTTCTCTCCATTTAGTCAGGGAGTCAGGCAATAGACTTAAAGCAGGCACTAGGCTGTAGAGAGAGAACTGTGCAAAAGACTTTGTTACTGCTTTTAGAGAGTTTTAAGTCCAGTGGGAGAACCTGACAGTTACAGTAGTGAAGAACAGCATATTTGCTGGTGGCAGGCTTGCTTCTCTGAGCTTATAATCTGACAGGTTATGTTTATAATCCCTTGGTTAATGTCAGTGGCATTTTTTCCAAAGAGCCAAGCTAATACAATTCCCAGTAAAGTAAAATTAATATAATTGCAGCTGAAAATGGAATGTGAATTATATCTTCTTAGGACAGTGACTTTCAAACTTTTTTGATTCAGGACCCTTACATTCTTAAATGTTATAGGGATCAATATACCAAAATCAAATTTCTAGTGATGAACAATCTGAAAATGAAATTTAAAAGACAATTCTATTTATGACAGCATCAAAAGAATAAAATACTTAGGAATAAATTTAACAAAATAGTGCAAGTCCTGAACGCTGGAAACTATGAAACATCATTGAAATAAATTAAAGAAGACCTAAATAAATAGAAAGACATCCCATGTTCACAGATTGGAAGCCTTACTACAATTAAGAGACAATAGTTCCCGAATTGATCCACAGACTCAAAACAATCCCTATCAAAATGGCAGCTGGTTTCTTTCCAGAAATTGAAAAGCAGATCCTAAAGTTCATGTGGGAATGAAAGGGGCTCAGAATAGCTATAACAATCTTTTAAAGAAGAACAAGTTTGGAGACTTACACTTTCCCATTTCAAAACTTATTACAAAGCTACAGTAATCAAAATTGTGTGGCATAGGCATTAAGAACAGACATATAGATTAAAATAATTGAATTTAGAGTCCAGAAATAAGCCTAGACCTGTACAGTTGATTGATTTTCAACAAGGGTACCAAGACAATTCAAGGAGGAAAGAATAGTCTTTTCAACAAATGATGCTGGAAAACTAGACATTCACATATGCAAGGATGAAGTTGGACCCCTACTTCACACAAGAATAAAGATAAAATTATAGGCCTAACTGTAAGAGCTAAAGCTATAAAACTCATAGAATAAAACTTGGGAACAATTCTTCATGATTGGAGTAGGCAATGATTTCTATTATTATTATTATTATTACTTTAAGTTCTAGGGTACATGTGCATAACGTGCAGGTTTGTTACATATGTATACTTGTGCCATGTTGGTGTGCTGCACCCATCAACTCATCAGCACCCATCAACTTGTCATTTACATCAGGTATAACTCCCAATGCAATCCCTCCCCCCTCCCCCCTAGGCAATGATTTCTTAAATATAAAGCTAAAATCACAGGCATCAAAAGAAAAAATAAATTGAACTTCATCAAAATTACACTTTTGTGCTTCAAAGGAGACTGTCACAAAAGTGAAAAGACAACCCATGACCAGGCATGGTAGCTCATGCCTGTAATCCCAGCACTTTGGAAGGCCGGGGCAGGCAGATCACCTGAGGTCGGGAGTTCGAGACCAGACTGACCAACATAGAGAAACCCTGTCTCTACTAAAAATACAAAATTAGCTGGGCATGGTGGCACATGCCTGTAATTCCAGCTACTTGGGAGGCTGAGGCAGGAGAATCGCTTGAACCCGGGAGGCGGAGGTTGTGGTGATCTGAGATCACGCCATTGCACTCCAGCCTGGGCTCGAAACTCCATCTCAGGGGGAGGGGGGGAAGAAAAGACAACCCATACATAAAAGTACATTATTGGGCCAGGTGCAGTGCCTCATGCCTGTAATCCTAGCACTTTGGGAGCCTGAGGGGGGTGGATCACGAGGTCAGGAGTTCAAGACCAGCCTGACCAACACGGCAAAACCCCGTCTCCACTAAAATTACAAAACTTATCTGGGCGTGGTGGTAGTCTCAGCTACTCAGGAGGCTGAGGCAGAAGAATTGTTTGAACCCGGGAGGTGAAGGTTACAGTGAGCTGAGATCACACCACTGTACTCCAGCCTGGGTGAGAGAGTGAGACTCCGTCTCAAAAACAAAAAAACAAACAAACAAAAAAAACAAACAAAAAAAATGATAGTGATTGCCAGGGACTGGAGAGAAGAAAGAATGAGGAATGACTGTTAATGGATAGTGTTTCTTCCTTGGAGTAATAAAAATGTTCTGCAATTACAGGTGATTGTTGTACAAACTTGAGGATACACTAAAAAAGCCACTGAATTGTATACTTTAAGAAGGTGATTCTTACGTTATGTTAATTTAAGTATTATTTAATATTAATAAAATAAAGTATTAGTATTAAATGGCAATTGGCATTTTAAAATATTTATTTTAAAATATTCTTATTAGAAATTGAAATTCATGCCTGTAATCGCAGGACTTTGGGAGGCTGAGGCAGGCAGATCACTTGAGGCCAAGAGTTCGAGATCAGCCTGGCCTACATGTCAAAACCTCGCCTCTACTAAAAATACAAAATTAGCCAGGCATGGTGGTGTGTGCCTGCAATCCCAGCTACTCAGGAAGCTGAGGCAGAATTGCCTGAACCTGGGAGGCAGAGGTTGCGGTGAGCTGAGATCGCGCCACTGCACTCCAGCCTGGGCGACAGAGTGAGACTCCATCTCAGAAAAAAAAAGAAGAAAGAAATTAAAATTGATAACATTAAAAATATTGGTTTGTAAAATAAATGTAATTTTAAAATATAGTCATATAAAATACCAATAAGAAACCATTTACATTTAGAATTATATATATATACACATTTTTATATTTCTTTTTTTTTTTTTGGGAGACACAGTCTCACTCTGTTGCCCAAGCCAAAGTGCAGTGGTGCCACCTCACCTCAGCTCACTGCAAACTCCTCCTCCCGGGCTCAATGATCCTCCCACTTCAGCCTCCTCAGTAGCTGGAACTACAGGTAAGTGCGACCACACCCGGCTGATGTTTGTATTTTTTTTTTTTTTTTTTTTT
>NW_016803705.1:509924-514474 GCF_001698545.2 Rhinopithecus bieti | reverse complement strand
TTTTTGAGACGGAGTCTCGCTCTGTCACCCAGGCTGGAGTGCAGTGGCCGGATCTCAGCTCACTGCAAGCTCCGCCTCCCGTGTTCACGCCATTCTCCTGCCTCAGCCTCTCAGGTAGCTGGGACTACAGGCGCCGCCACCTCGCCCGGCTAGTTTTTTGTATTTTTTAGTAGAGACGGGGTTTCACCGTGTTAGCCAGGATGGTCTCGATCTCCTGACCTCGCGATCCGCCCGTCTCGGCCTCCCAAAGTGCTAGGATTACAGGCTTGAGCCACCGCGCCCGGCCAGTGTATTTTTTTGTAGAGAGGAGTTTTGCCATGTCACCCAGGCTGGTCTTGAGCTCCTGGATTCAAGCAACCCACCCACACTGGCCTCCAAAAGTGCTGAGATTAAAGGAGTGAGCCACTGTGCCTGGCCAAGGGAGGAGTGTACTAATAGCTTTTAGGATAAATGTGGATATCCTTTCTTGATATTACACTAAAATCTGACATGTTATAGTTTCTAAAAGATAAGATCATGTTTATGTGGAATCTGAACCCATAATGATGAAATTTCATATTCTGTTAAATTAAAATTAATTAGCCCACCTTGCACGTTGAATCTTTTACCCATGCATGATTTTATAGCATCATGCTTTGTCATTTGGAAAATATTGGTTTACTAAATTATGCAGATAATCCAAATGTTGGTTTATTTCAATTCCATACAAGAAACATCATATTCATTAATATCACAATTATTCTCACTCGAAAGTCCAGAAATACTGAGAAAGTGTCAAACTCACCATAGTGGATACAAGCAATCCACAATTCTACTTTTCTCTTGAAAGCTCAAATTCTATCATTGGCAACAAATACAGTCAGTTGTTTTGTTAGTGACAAACTCATTTCATTTGTTTTTAAAGAAAATGTCTGCCAGATACCCATCATCTCTGAATAACAATAGTTTGTCAGTTGATAGAGTGTTCTTTTATTTTTTATTATTATTATTTTTTTGAGACGGAGTTTTTTTGCTCTTGTTGCCCAGGCTGAAGTACAATGGGGCAGTCTCGGCTCACTGCAACCTCCGCCTCCCGGGTTCAAGAGATTCTCCTGCCTCAGCCTCCCCAGTAGCTGGGATTACAGGCGTCGGCCACCATGCCCGGCTACTTTTTGTATTTTTAGTAGATACGGGGTTTCTCGATGTTGGTCAAGCTGGTCTCGAACTCTCGACCTCAGGTGATCCACCCATCTCGGCCTCCCAAAGTGCTGCGATTACAGGCATGAACCACCGCGCTTGGCCGATAGAGTGTTCTTTTAAAAAGCAGCCAGCTTAGGTCACAATTCCAATAATTGCTAAAGTACTTTTCCTCAAGGCAACCACCATATTTCAGGATGCGGCACACGTGCTTTATGTGTTCTTTCCATTTAATCACACAGAATATTAAAAAGACATGTACTTAAGCATGGATGTTTAAGAAAATTAATAATTTTACCACTTTGATTAAGGACACTTTTAAATGAACTTGGCCTTTTTTTTTTTTTTTTTTTTTTTAACTATGAGTGGGTCTGATCATGAAAAATTCCATTATTACTAATGCATTGTATTACCTTGTGCTAAGGTGCCAGCAACTTTATCCATCATTACTTTTGTGCTAACAGGGGCAAATGCCAACGCAACCAAAAGGCCGAACAGCATCTTGCTATGGAGATAGTTATAACCTTACCTCAAAGGCTCTTAGTGGTTCCCGGGATCTGTGGACCACAGTCTCTTTTTTTTTTTTCTTTCCTTTCCTTTCTTTTTTCTTTCTTTTTTTTTTTTTGAGACGGAGTATCGCTCTGTCGCCCAGGCTGGAGTGCAGTGGCGCGATCTCGGCTCACTGCAAGCTCCGCCTCATGGGTTCACTCCATTCTCCTGCCTCAGCCTCCCCAGTAGCTGGGACTACAGGCGCCCGCCACCACGCCTGGCTTTTTTTTTTTTTTTTTGTATTTTAGTAGAGGCGGGGTTTCACCGTATTAGCCAGGATGGTCTCCATCTCCTGACCTCGTGATCCGCCCGCCTCGGCCTCCCAAAGGGCTGGGATTACGGGGGTGAGCCACCGCGCCCTGCTGGACCACACTCTCAGAACCTCTGCACTGAACTCTAAGGCCATGAGGGCAGCGTGTAGGGACCTTAACGATTTGGTTCACTGCTGTGTCCTAAAGACATGAAAAAAGGCTAGACAAGAAAGGAGGATCTCAATGGGTAGTTGTTGAATGAATATATGAACAAATTCCACAGAGGATCCAACTTTGTGCTCTCTTTGGTTAGACTGGGGGGTATTCAGCGCTTCAAGAGCTACTGGTAGCATGAATCAGTGAAATATATTAAGTACTGCTTCAAATTCTCTTTGAAAGTAGAGTAAAATTTTTTTTTTTTTAATTCCCCTTAAGAGGAGTTTAATGATCATACTATTAAGACAGAAGGTTAGGGCAGGGCTCAGTGGCTCACACCTGTACTTCCAGCACTTTGAGAGGTCCGGGTGGGCAGATTACTTCATGCCAAGAGTTTGAGACCAGCCTGGCCAACATGGCGAAACCCTGTCTCTACTAAAATAGAAAAAAATAAATGGGTGTGGTGGCATATGCCTATAGTCTCAGCTACTTGGGAGGCTGAGGCAGGAGAATGGCGTGAACCCTGGAGGCAGAGGTTGCAGTGAGCCAGGATCACGCCACTGCACTCCAGTGTGGGCGACAAAGCAAGACTCTGTCTCAAAAAACAAACAATTTTGAAAAAAGAAAAAAAGAAAAAAGAAAAAAGAAGACAGAAGGTCAGAAGTTCTGGATCTGAATGTTCCTTCCTTATGTATAGATCACGTTAAACTGTTCCTCAACCTCTGTGAGTTTGCCTGGAATTTTCTTCACGCTTGATTCCAAGTCAGTTCATCAAAATAATTTTCCTTCTGCTTAAGTCTCCAATGTCAGCTCTTTTTTCACACAAAGATTTCACCAGCACTAACTTGGCTAGCAGATTCTAGAGTAAAACAGGGCTGCTTAACTTTTATCTGTGTGGTGGAAAGTGCTCAATTTTTTTTTTTTTTCTCTGTCACCCAGGTCTTGCTCTGTCACCCAGGTTGGAGTGCAGTGGTGCGACCTTGGCTCACTGCAGCCTCGACTTCCCAGCCTCAAGTGATCCTCCCACCTCAGCCTCCCTGGTAGCTGAGATCACAGGTGCACACCACCATGCCTGGCTAATTTTTTGTAGAAATGGGGTTTTGGCGTGCTGCTCAGGCTTCAACTTCACAGCTCCTCATTTACGTATGTCTGATATGTTGTTGCCAATTATAAAGTATGGATCAGTAAAGCCTTGATTTCCTTTCTGTGCCCCACTTTGTCCTGGATATGAGGGCCCATAATAAGGAACAACCCCAGGAATCCTTTCTCAACTTGGAGACCTTTCTCCCTCTTTCTCATCAACTACTGGGGGTCACAGGATGTTGCACAAAACGAAGGCAGTTTGATAGTCCAAAACCCTTTCACATCTGTGTGAAAATTTCAAGAAGAAAATCAGCAGGATAAACATGAAAGTGCTATCTAACATTAAACCTGGAATGCAGTGTGGGTTCAACGGATGAATCTGGAATCTAAATGATCATTTTGGTTTTCACCCTCTGAAGACACCAAGGACTCCCTTCCATAGACAAGAGCCCACTAAAACACGCTCTTCCTCATCTTCTTCTTAAATATATCCTTCCCTACTTCAGCATGGGTATAACTTGGTTCCTTTTTTCTCACCTGTAATCCTACATCTGGCACTTTGTAGGTGTTTAATGATTCTATGTTCAGACGAATTTCTTCTAAATGTCTGCCCCAGATTAATTCATACTGTGTGAATGTTATTGATCTGGAGAGGAGTGTGTAGTTTAGAGAATAAAGTATTTGAAAGGAGGAATGAATGATCCAGACAGGGTATCCCAGGGAATGGCAAAAAGTAAAAGTCAAGGTAAGAAAGAAGAGGAACTAACAGAAATAGCATTGTTAGATGAAAAACAGGACATCCAGTTAAATTTGCATTTCAGATAAACGGCAAATGATTTTTTAGTAGGCCTTCTGCGATGTTGGGGTATAGTTATACTAAAAATATTATTTGCGATTTATCTGAAATTCAATGTTAATTGGGCATTCTGTATTATTTGTGAAATCTGGCAACCCTAAACAGGGAATGACAAGGAAGCCCACACACAACTTTGCTCTGCCAAGGCTCAGAGGATGGGGTGGTGGGAGTCCTAAGTATTTAGTCACTTAAATTTCTGCTAACAGGATCTTATTTTCTTTATAAAACATCCTTTACAAGAAAAATTTTGCAAAGTGGAAAACTACATTTTACAATTCATTAAAAAATATATTTTGGCTTTGAGTGGAAATGTGATGAAAATAGAGAATGAAACAGTATAACTGAATTCACTGGATTCACTGAAACAAGGGGACTTTGCCATTTCCTCATAAACAAAGTTTAATTCTACCCGGGTCTCTCCTCTCCCCTCCTCTCCCCTCCTCTCCCCTCCTCTCCCCTCCTCTCCCCTCCTCTCCTTT
>NW_016803705.1:315525-509648 GCF_001698545.2 Rhinopithecus bieti | reverse complement strand
CTCCTCTCCTCTCCTCTCCCCTCTTCTCCTCTCCTCCCCTCCCTTCCCCTCCCCTCCCCTCCTTTCTTCTTTTTTTCTTCTCTCTTACTTTCCCTCCCTCCAATGCACTATAAAGGATGCATTAACTACACCGTGACTAGTCTGAAAATGTATCCTGGGATCCTTGGTTGGCATTTGCCTTTAATACAGACAGAGGTCACTTGGAGCAAAGTTTACAAGCCTTTCCTTGATTACATTGTGCTTAAAGTGTTAACCCTGTTAGCAGTCACAGCACAGATTTCCTCAATGAGACTCTTGTGCGCCTGACAATGTAACTATTTATTTGCAAAGTCACTACCATTGACATTTGTGCTGCTCAATGCAAAGTGTTACCAGTGCTTTCTTTATGTCACTGTTTCTCTTCAGTAACCAAGAAAAGCAAAACAAAGTACAAATAACTGCTTATTCAGAAAGAAATCTCAGATTGTTCCTTAAACCTGCTCCAGGCAGCGGATACAGACTTTTGAGTGATCTGGAAAATATGAAAAGCACTTGGCTGGGATACAAAACCCGAACTGATCTGTGGTGATGGCAAAAGCAGAAATAGGAGCTCAGTAATACAAATAAATTTCTATATGGCTGATCACGGTCCGGCTGGCTTGAGGAGGGAGGAGCAGGTCTTGGAAGTTAGGCTATTATCTGTGCAGTCGTTGCTTTGGTGGTGTGTGTAGGGGATGGGGGGTGGGGAATAGTGCTTTGCTTCATAGGCCGTCCCTCAATTGTTGTCTGATTGATTGAAAAAGGCAAATGGGGCCGCCCTGTTCCTGCCAAGTGTTTTTCTTCTGCCTCTGCTCTCTCCGGGTGCCTGGAGCGTTGATCTCTGTGGCTCTCTCACCTGCTGCTTTGTTCCAACAAAGCTGGCGTCTTACAGCCGCCGCCACTCACTCTTCCAAGTCGTTGTCCTGGCTGTCCTGACTGTGTAAACCCTGCCACCCCCATCTGCCCAGCCACCTGCCTCCTTGTCTTTAAATATCCTCCCGCGACCCCACCACTTCTGGGAAGCTCTCCCGAATTCTGACCACCCACTAGTCTCCAACTGCTGGCCCAGCCCTCTCCCCAAAGCTGCTCTCAAAACGACTGCATCTCATTTCTGTTGGTTGTTTCTATGTCACAGCAGAGGGGAAGGTGCACGCACACTGAGTCAGGCTGGGATTCATTTATTGACTTTGTTACTTACCAGCTCTGTGACCTTTGGCTGCAACAGTAATGATGATACCCGACAACTATAGAGCTCTTGTAGTGTGCTAAACATGTGTACTACATTGTCCACACTTCCATTTTATCCCTGCGTAGAAGCTATGAGATATATTAATACAATGATTCTCCTTGTTTTACAGACAAGAAAGCTGAGGCTCAAAGAAGTTAAGAACTTGGTTAAGCCAGGCATGGTGGCTCATGCCTGTAATCCTAGCACTTTGGAAGGCCGAGGCAGGCAGGTCACTTGAGCCCAGAAGTTCAAGACCAGCATGGGCAACATGACAAAACCCTGTCTCTACAAAAAATAAAAACATTAGCCAGGCATGGTGGTGCGTGCCTGTGGTCCCAGCTACTCAGGAGGCTGAGGTGGGAGGATTACTTGAGCCTAGGAGGTTGATGCTGTAGTGATCTTTGATTGCATCACTGCACTCCAGCCTGGGGGACAGGGTGAGATCCTGTCTCAAAACAAACAAAACAAACAAACACAGACAAAATTCTTGGTCAGGGTCAAATAGCTCCTTAATGGCCGGACATGATGGCTCATAACTGTAATTCCAGTACTTTGGGAGGCTGAGATGGGAGGATCATTTGAGGCCAGGAGTACAAGACCAACTTGGTCACCATAGTGGAAACTCATCTCAAAACAAAACAAAACAAATTCAAATAGCTCCTTCATGATAGAGCTAGGATTGGAACTCAAAGCGTCAAGCTGCAAGTCCAAACTCTTACTGGGATACAAACACCAGGCTGGGTATCTTTATTATTTAATTCTCTCAGCAGCCCAATTAAATGTGTATTGTCCAAATTGTACTGATAGGGAGACCGACGGTCAAAAAACTGAAGTGATTTGCTCATGATCCTGGCTCTAGTGAGTAGGCAATGCTGGATTCAATCCCCTAAAACCCTGTTTCTTCAGTTATCACAAGCATCTTCCAGATAGAAGGCGTATACTTGCAGTGGAGGGAAAAATAGTGTGTTTTGCACTGACAAGTCTGCAAGATGATGGAAATGTTGAGTCAGATCCAACTGAACAAACCCTTCCCTTCTAATTTTTCTTATTATTTAATCCTAGGACTTCCTAGAGTCTTTGACACCATGCAAAATATGCACTGTGAGGCTTCAAAAAAGGATTTAATAGGCAGCCTTTTCAAATTTATTCGACCATAAAGCTTCTTTTTTTTTTTTTGAGACCCACCTATTAATATATTTTTTGCAGTAGTGTTTCCCAGGACACAAATTCGAAAAACATTGCACTGTATACTTCAGTGACAGCACACATAGATAAGAATACAGATAGGGAAATTGTTGTTGCTGTTGCTATTCATGAGTCCTAAGGTAGTGACAAGGTTCCCCAGGTGCTTCCCAGAGCTATCGAGTCTGCCAGGGCCAACCAGCTGCTATTGATACTCAGGAGCCCGGCACCCAGATGTCGTTTACTTCATGGGTTCATTGAATTGGTGTTTGTTGTTGCTGCTGTTTTGCTTGAGCTCTATGGTTTTCTGGCTTTTTCCTGCTGGGTTCTAATGTGGGCTCAAGCATTTCACAAGGGAGTCTCTTGTTAAAATCCAGTAAAATCAAACTCAGAGCAGAGATCAGAATCAGCACCAGCCTTAGTATAGGCAGGCATTTAGCACTTTATGGCCGTTGTAATAATAGCTACCGGTCAGTCAGTGTTTACAACGTACTGGGCTTAACGTGGGTGTTTCATTTAATCTTCCTGATAATAGTAGATATGGTTGCAGAAATCTCCAAAAGGGCGCTTGTGTGGTCCCATCCACACTGAGTTAGGGACTGTCTTATGTGACTAATGTACTACCACAGAGGTGATGCTGTGAGATTTCCAAGGTTAGGAATAAAGTCATTGAGCTTCCATCTTGTTCTCTTGAATTGCTTGCTCTGGATGAAGCCAGCTGCCATTTTGCCAAGACACTCAAGCACCACTGTGGAGAGCCCATGTGGAGAGGAACTGACTTGTCAGCCAATGTGAGTGCCCCACCTTGGAAGTGGATCTGCCAGCCCCAGTTAGGCTTTCAGATGAATGCAGACCCCGGCTGACATCTGACTGCAACTTCATGAGAGACCCTGAGTGAAAACTCCCCAACCCAAGGCACTCCTGAATTCCTGAACTATAGGGATGACTATTGTTTTAAGCCACTAATTTGTGGAGTGACTTGTTACAGGCAGGAAATAATGACTATAGATACTATTATTATTCCCCATTTTTCAGATGAGGACATCGAAGCTATAAGAGGGTTAAATTACTTATTGAAGGTCACAGGGCCTACTCACTCAAGGTCACAGCCAGAGTTTACATGGCTGAGGCAGGATGCCACACAGGACCTCTTTCCTCAATCCCCAAAATATTGCCCCACAAGTCTGCAATAGTATCCACAATTCTATTTCTGGGCTCATTTACTCAGTGTGCTGATGTGATAATACAGAAAGTTTTGGAACCTGTCCATATTTTACC
The DNA here is from genome assembly GCF_001698545.2 of Rhinopithecus bieti. NCBI lineage: Eukaryota > Metazoa > Chordata > Mammalia > Primates > Cercopithecidae > Rhinopithecus > Rhinopithecus bieti. The sequence goes on along the minus strand of NW_016803705.1, from coordinate 505,942 downwards.
TCTCATGAGCTTCAGCTTCTTAGAGAGTAATGTCATCTACCTGGTTGTGGATAACATGATTTAATAGATTAAAAGTTCAGGCAGATTCTAGGCACTGGGTATTTGGAAGTTCCCCTTCCCTTCCAATTCCTTCTTTAGCACTGGGCTTCACTTTGGTGGTGAGGAAAACAGAAAGTTAGCTTAGCCAACAATCTGTCATTCTCACCCTAAAGGGAATTAGCTCATCAGGATCCAGTCCTAACTGGCAGGAGACTGAAGAGGCAGGCTTTATGCTTGGAGAGCAAAGGACAGGAAGACATAATTTCTGAGTATGGGTTACATTGGGAGCAGGCAGACCTGGCTGGGTGCCCCAGAGAGCTCTGGAACAGCTAGAGGGCATCATGAGAGCCTGGAGAAGGCAGAAATGGGGCCCAGTCACTGCGATTGGGAGGGAACTTTCTTTCACTGATTTGCCTAAGGCCGGCCATTCCTAAATTGCATCAACAAAGATGATCATGGTGCAAAGCATGTCAAGAATAACTGCTTTGGCCAGGAGAAGCTAAGAAAAAAAAAAAGTTGTAATTCTGTTAGAAGAGTTTTGTTTTGTTTTAAATGTTAATCCACGTAAAGGCATAAGTTCTTGGCCCCAGGTATAAATACTTTCAGAGATCCACAAAAAACCAAAGTTACACATCTTATTTAGGTCACATAGCTAAATAGAGGCAGAGTTTGGTCTAGAACTCAAACCTATGTTGTAATCACTATGTTTGATCAAATCAATTTGCTTTGGCTTGAAAAGTACACACATCACTTCTTCCAAGAAACTTTTTCTCATTGACATTGCCAAAGGTTACTTATTTTGAATTTTTTCAGCACTAATATGTAGTCTGACATACACTATTAAACACTTGATTAAGCAAGTTTTTTTTTGAACACTTGCTATGTGCCAGGTACTCTACCACCTGCTAAGGATTTAGTAATGAGCAAAATGCACAATTCCCCAGTTGTTCTGAAGGCTTTATTCAGCAGTGGGTAGGGTGGAGTTATAAGATAGTTGAGAAACAGGCCGGGCACAGTGGCTTACCCTTGTAATCCCAGCACTTTAGGAGGCCAAGGTGGGCGATCATTTGAGGTCAGGAGTTTGAAACCAGACTGGCCAACGTGGTGAAACCCCATCTCTACTAAAAGTACAAAAAGTAGCCAGGCGTGATGGCGTGTGCCTGTAATCCCAGCTACTCGGGAGGCTGAGGCAGGAGAATTGCTTGAACCAGGGAGTAGGAGGTTGCAGTGAGCCTAGATCTCACCACTGTACTCCAGCCTGGGTGACAGAGTGAGACTCCATCTCAAATAAATAAATAAATAAATATTTAAGAAAAGATAGTTGAAAAACAAAATTATGTAATTAACTAAAAGGTGATAAGGAAAAGTAAACAGGAATGGGGGATAGAGACAGGGTTTGTGGAGTAGAGTGGTACCATTTACATAGAGAGTGGTCAGAGAAGTTCTCACTGAAAAGGTAACATTTGAGCAAAGACTTAAAGGAGGTAAGAAAATGAGCCTGTGGTTATCTGGGGGAAGAGTATGCCACAAATTTCCGTATTACTACGGAATCATTCTCTGGTTCTTTCAGGCTTATATGTTTATTATTCTTCATCCCCTACTAAATTGTCAGACGTGTGTATTTCATCTTCTGCTTCCTTTGGGTCTAATAGGAGTGCTTTCTACAGAACGCTATTTGTACCACAGACTTAATAAATGCTTGTTGAATATTTTGGTTAAAGTCATTTTCTCACTATTGCCCTTTTTAGGCAAGAAATGAAGGAAAAAGTCCAGTAGTTCAGTCCTCTGTCCAACATTCTAAATGACTTAGAATGTACAAACCAATATCTAGCTGTACTATCCAACATTCTGGGTTAATATTCGTTGCCTTCCATAAACATTACATCTAAAAATATTTGCAAAAGTCGTGGCTTCTCCTAAATTCAAAACAGGAAGCCCCTATAGTTTCTAAGTTATGTTTATTCACCTCCAAACCTCAAACTAGAATCCACCATTACTACTTTGCAATTATGAATTTATTTTTTGTACAATTAGCTCTGACATTTTTTGAAAATGGTTTCCTGCCTAAGCTAGAGATATCCTGTTATTCTTAATGATATTCTATGCCACCTACATATTAAGGTGTCTTGAATTCATAAGAACAGAACCATTCATGGCTAATCACTTGTTCCTCTTTGATTTTTGCAAAAAGAGGCACTTCACAGATCTGCTTTCCAATTTCCTTTTGAACAGGATTCTCAGTTTTTATATCAATGGGATCTTGATCTTGTTTGATTTTGGTGCTTTGCATAAGGGCATATAGCCTGTGTCTGTTTTATTTGCTCTGATTTTATTTTGAAGAGACAGATTGAAAATGGAAAGGAGTTATAACAATGGTGAAGGTACTAAGGATCCCAATAATAATGACATTGGGAGAAATCAAACGGAAAACTAAAATGAGAAGGTAGTGTCAGCAGCTGAGTAATAAACTAACATGACACATACGAAGTGGAGACAAGGCAACATCTTAATGAAACTGAAGGGACTGGGGAGTCAGGATATATAATTTTCTGAAGGATAACTGAATTCAGCCCTAAATGGAGAAGGAAACTTTTTGCAAGGAAACCTATTACCATTGATGGTAGGTAATAAGACACAAAAAATGTGAAACAGAAGAGCTTGTATGTAGACACCTGTGGGTTGTATAAATGCCTCTAACAATGGATATTAGAATAATGTGGAGATCATCATTCATAGTCCCCCCCCACTATTTTAATTTATAGCTCCATACATTCTCTTATCAAATGTATTCATGAATGATTTATTTATCCTCTGGGGAAATAAAAGTGCAATAAAGTACCAACTATCCCAAATCTTAATCATTTCAGGATGTCAGATATAGAAAAAAAGAGGTTGTGTTTATTCTTTCTACAGTGCATGCAACACTGCTCAAACATCTGGAGAAGGAAAAGCAGCTGCTCTCTCTGCATGTGAGACGTTGATCAAATTATTTATCTTTTTGAACTTTACTTCTTTTAACTGCAACATAGAAACAATAATACAAAACTTAGATGGTGTTTAGGAACATAAATAACAACAGCCAAATTATAGCAGGTTCCAGGCACTCTCTTTAACCCTTTACATATAGGGATTTATTTAATCGTAGTAAGTTTTTTTTTTTTTTTTTTTTTTTTTCTTGAGACGGAGTCTGGCTCTGTCGCCCAGGCTGGAGTGCAGTGGCCAGATCTCAGCTCACTGCAAGCTCCGCTTCCCAGGTTCATGCCATTCTCCTGCCTCAGCCTCCCGAGTAGCTGGGACTACAGGCGCCCGCCACCTCGCCCGGCTAGTTTTTTGTATTTTTTAGTTGAGACGGGGTTTCACCGTGTTAGCCAGGATGGTCTCGATCTCCTGACCTCGTGATCCACCCGTCTCGGCCTCCCAAAGTGCTGGGATTACAGGCTTGAGCCACCACGCCCGGCCCGTAGTAAGTCTTATGACATAGGTCTCATGATTTACAAATGAGGGAAGTAAGCACAAAGAGATCCAAGCCATTTGCTCCCAGCCACACAACTGTGGAACTGGCTGTAGGGACCACATACTTGACCTCCACTCTGAAATCTTTCTCTACTAATGGAGATAAAGCACAAAGTAAGTGCTCAGTAAAAGATTATTATTGTTGTTGTTGTTGTTATAGAGAAGAGATACATTCATTCTTACACTTAAGAACATTCTGTTGGGCCGGGCGCGGTGGCTCAAGCCTGTAATCCCAGCACTTTGGGAGGCCGAGACGGGCGGATCACGAAGTCAGGAGATCGAGACCATCCTGGCTAACCCGTTGAAACCCCGTCTCTACTAAAATACAAAAAAACTAGCTGGGCGAGGTGGCGGGCGCCTGTAGTCCCAGCTACTCCGGAGGCTGAGGCAGGAGAATGGTGTGAACCCGGGAGGCGGAGCTTTCAGTGAGCTGAGATCCGGCCACTGCACTCCAGCCTGGGCGACAGAGCAAGACTCCGTCTCAAAAAAAAAAAAAAAAAAAAAAAAAAAAAAAAAAAATTCTGTTACAAATTGCTCCCCTGAGACTCCCAAGTTCATTCAGGTAGGAGAGAAATTGGAACCGATAAAACAGAAATTTTAAACGTAATTGGCTAGGTGTAGTGGCTCACGTCTGTAACCCTAGGAATCTGGGATGTTGAGGTGGATTGCTTGAGACCAGGAATTTGAGATCAGCCTGTCTCTACAAAAAGGGAAAAATTAAGGGCTGGGAGGAGGGAGAGTATCAGGAAGAATAGTTAATGAGTGCTAGGCTTAATACCCAGGTGATGGGATGATCTGTGTAGCAAATCACCATGGCACACGTTTACCTATGTAACAAACCGCACATCCTGCACATGTGCCTCTGAACTTAAATGAAAGTTGGAAAATAAAAAGATATTAAAATGTCTGCATTTAAAAATAAAGCAATTGGTTGGGCATGGTGGTTCACGCCTGTAATCCCAGCACTTTGGGAGGCTGAGGAGGTTGGATCATTTGAGATCAGGAGTTTGAGACCAGGCTAACCAACATGGTGAAACCCAGTCTCTATTAAAAATACAAAAAAGCCAGGCACGGTGCTCATGCCTGTAATCCCAGCACTTTGGAAGGCCGAGGTGGGCGGATCACTAGGTAGGAGATCAAGACCACAGTGAAACCCCGTCTCTACTAAAAATACAAAAAATTAGCCTGGCGTGGTGGCGGGTGCCTGTAGTCCTAGCTACTCGGGAGGCTGAGGCAGGAGAATGGCGTGAACCCGGGAGGAGGAGGAGCTTGCAGTGAGCCGAGATCGCGCCACTACACTCCAGCCTGGGCGACAGAGCGAGACTCCGTCTAAAAAAAAGAAAAAAAATTGGCCGAGCGTGGTGGTGCATGCCTGTAGTCCCAGATACTTGGGAGGCTGAGGCAGGAGAATCACTTGAACTTGGGAGGCGGAGGTTGCAGCAAGCCAAGATCGCACCACTGCACTCCAGCCTGGGCGACAGAGCGAGACTCTGTCTAAAGAAGCGGTGGCTCACGCCTGTAATACCAGTACTTTGGGAGGCCGAGACCCGCGGATCACTTGAGGTCAGGTATTCGAGACCAGCCCGGCCAACATGGTGAAACCCCGTGTCTACCAAAAATACAAAAATTAGCTGGGCATGGTGGCGGGCACCTATAATCCCAGCTACTCTGGAGGCTGAGGCAGGAGAATTGCTTGAACCTAGGAGGCAGAGGTTGCAGTGAGCCGATATCTCGCCACTCTCATGTGTAAAGAGTGGATTAATAATAGTTCCAAAGTTCTATGGATATTATTATAAGACAATAATAGTAGGATAAAAAATATCAAAAAGATAAAATAGGATAATAAATGGAAGGTACTGAGCCAGGAAATGCACTCCAGCCTGGGCAACAAGAGTGAAACTCCGTCTCAAAAAAAAAAACAAAAAACAAAAAACAAAAAAACAAAACGCAATTAAAAAAAAGTAAAAAGTTAAAAAAAAGTGTTAGGTACACCTCCTTTTGGATCATATGTTCTAGATTTACAAGTGGGTTGAACTGACTAGTCATCTCAGTCAAAAAACTGCTCCCTTAAATGCAGATAGCAGTTTAAGCTAATCGCTTGGCTAAATCAATTGTTAATTCCATTGAAAGTAATCAACCTGTCAGTTCCTCGAGGCTCTAGCCTTTCTTTCTCCTATGGTTTTGTGGCTCTTTTGGGTATAAGATAGAGTTAAAATATTGAAATTGCTCCTTCAGTCAATAAACAGACTTGGTAAACAGGTCACATTGTAGAAATGGCTGTTTCTTCTACCTCCACATTTTTATGTTCAGAATCCATCACTTTTGCTGATGTTTATAGAGCCTGCTTATGCGTTTCCTTGTTTGATGTTGTCAGAGAGCCTGGGGGAGGGGTTTATTCCTGCCATTATCTCTGGGCGAGGTGCTAAAAATGACAGTCAATTGGAGTACTTTACTCAAAATGTCAAAATATATCAGTGGATATATTTCATCACACTTCATGACAAGGGATCAGAATCCTAAAGCTATGCTTGTCATTTATATTTTGCTATAAATATATTTTGTGGGCCATTTAGATACTAGGTCAAAAGTGTGGAAAGCTAATGGTTATTTGAAAAAAAAAATAGAAGAGAACTGAACTTATTTGTGAGGAAATAAAAACATGACATTGGTCGCATCAGAAATAAAGAGGACTTGATGAAGCAAAGAAATCTATATAACACAGCAACTATGTGTGGGCAGTAGAGGCCGGTGGTTAGAATGGGACTCATTGGAGTTAGTCTTTCAAGGCCCAACCCTGGTCCTGCCACTTATTCACTATGTGTCCATAAACATGTTACTGACCTCCTCATGCCTGTGTCCTCATCTATAAAATGGGAGTTGAAATAGGACCTAACTGCAAGGGTTTTGGTGAAGATGAAAGCAGTTAATATACATAAAGCACTTGGAACAATGCCTAGCATATTATAGTATCTACTGCATAAGAGTTAGATGTTATCGTTATTACTAGCACCTGTTTGCTTTTGTAAGTCCGTAAGTTAAAACCTAAGTTTGTCTGAATTGTGGTACCTAGTCATGTAGGAAGGTCAGTCAATCTGAGTGTTTCCAGTTTTTGGCTATTATACGTAGTGCTGCTATGAACATGTGTCATAATGACTTTTTTAAAAAAAAATTTTTTAAGATAGGGTCTCACTATGTTGCCCAGGCTGTAGTGCAGTGATGCAATCTGGGCTCACCACAGCCTTGACCTCCTGGGCTCTCTCGATCCTCCCACCTCAGTCTCACAAGTAGCTGGAATTAGAGGTGCATGCCACCATGCCCAACTAATTTTTGTATTTTTTTTTGTAGAGGTGGAGTTTCGCCATGTTGCCCAGGCTGGTCTCCAACCCCTGGGCTCAAGCCATTCTCCCGCCTCGGCCTCCCAAAGTGCTAGGATTACAGGTGTGAGCCATTGCACTTGGCTGATGACTGAATTTTTAATCCATTTTATAGGAGGTGGTGTAGCACAGTTGTCAGACTATCTGAGTTCTAAACCTGGCTCAGTACCTTCCATTTATTATCCTATTTTATCTTGTTGATATTTTTTCATCCTACTATTATTGTCTTATAATAACATCCATAGAACATTGGAACTATTATTAATCCACTCTTTATACATGAGAGAAACTGAAGCTTAGATGACACACAGCCGGTAAGTGGCAGAGATGGGATGTAAACCCAGCTCTAGTTTCACCGAAGCCTGTGCACTTCACTATTACTTTATTCTGCCTCTCAGTGAGGGGAACACTTGTATGCATGGAGTAAGAATGGAAAAATTAAAGGAGCAGGTACTTCTGGATGGAAGGGGTCATTGGGGATGGCATGTCTTTTCATGAAATAGCCAAGTCCAGAGCAGCACAGACCAGCGGGTGCTGTGGGGCCACCAACAGAAGGAAGAAAATGCTAAAATGGAGGCCAGCTATGGAAATCTTTGCCCATTTCTGAGTTGTGCCAGCGTTCAGCCCCACAGATCATACACACTGATACACTCCAGAGGGATCCTTCCTGTTTCCCTCAGCTATCTTCGTTTTTTCACTGCTTCTCAACTCAACTGAGAAGGTGACCGGCCCATCACAAACAGTTGCAGAACTTTCTACCACATTTAGGAAAATCTACCCAAAAGGAAAAAGAAGAGAGGCATGGGTTTATTAAATTTCCTTTGCTTCCTGCCTGATTCTCTATCCTGTTGCCTAACTTGTTTTAATTTCTCCTGAGGGAGCGCATGGGTATATAATGATTTGCTTGGCTATAGTCATGGGTACTTTTTAGAAAAACAAAGCCAAGAAGAGCTCTAAGACTCCTGTGACTTGCGCCATCAGCCAATAGTTGTTTTATTAAGTGCTGATTCCCCCTGTGGAGCTGAGTAAATGGAGGTGGGAAAAAAAGTTAGGCTCGAAACAAGGAGCCATTCAGATGTCGTATTCAAAACATGAAGGTAACAGAGAGTTTCTGTATCAAGCTCTGCAGGTCCAAGTTCTGTATGAATGAAAAGGGAATGGTTCTCCATCCATCCAGTCAAACAATTTACAGAGATCCAGCAAGAAAGAAGAGACCCATTACTCATGGCTTCCACCGCTAGCTAGTTCCAGATTATTCCCTACGGGAGAATTCCTCACATTGTGTCCAATTTCATTTCAGTTTTACCTAGAATTTTGTTGATTAGTAACACGTTGTGTTCTTGGGTGTTGTTTTGCTTATCTTGTTTTTCGAAAGGTGTTATAGAAACCTGAAAACAAGATGTAAATCAGGAAATACAGGCTTGAATTAAGAACCTTGCAAAATGTAGAACGACATCGGCATTGGAAGCGAAACTGAGAGTGGTATAAATCGTGGCTATCAGAACTAAACGTGGCTACCATATTAATGACAAATAAATTACAGCAATAATATCAAGACTGGATACATGGCTTGTGTGTCTATGTGTGGGTGTGAGTGTGAGTGTGCATATGTATGTAATAGCATGCTTGGGTTTATATTTTAAACGGGATAACCCAAACAGAGAAAGACAGTCTGCAAAACAGCAACTGGGGAAAATGGCAAAACGGGGAGTGACGGATAAAGTAGCCAAACCGAGTCTGCTGCTGAAATTACAACCAGATTGCCTCTGGAAAGCAAACAAGCTCGAACAAATAAAACCCCTGTGGCAGATTCGCTTTCATGAGAGTACCTGCGAGACAATGTCCAGACCTCCCTTCCAGAAGAAAGGTGAAATGGCTAAGGGAAGGGCGGGGCATAGGGCTGAGGCCATGTGTTCCCAGTGACTTGCCGCAGCAGGGAGGTCCTGAGCTGTCCCTGAGGACAGACCAATGGCTTGCGCATCCCTGAGGATGGACCAATGGCTTGCACGTGATGGCTTGAGCATCATGGTGACACCGGCAGAGAGGCAGGAACTGCCCGTGAAGCCTGGAGACAGGTAGCAGTTCAGGAAGCACAGAAGCCAGGGATGTTAAGGAGCATTCACAGGACACTTGGAAATGAGGAGTGAAAAACTCAACGGGAGAAGGACTAGGCTGGCAGGGAGACATGGAGCAAGCGTGCTGACATCTGACATGTGCCAGCGGCACTCGGACGCCCCCCCAACTCAAGCAAAGTCTGCTCTTCGCTGGTGAATTTCCACATCCTGAGCAGCAGATTCTGGGAGGGAGTTCTCCAAAGGAGGTGGGCATATGGTAATATACCCTGGGCCTACTGCCTCAAATGTTCTGAAACAGCAGCAACTTCCAATGAAAAAGAATAAATGCATGCATTTGGACTCTGTGAAACTCCACTCCACTCAGGGTGTGGAGGGTCTTAATTTAACCTCACTTAGATTTTCATGTAGAGTCCCATCTTGGGCCCTTTTCCCTGGTGGAATACTAATAAAGATCATAATAATTGCTAATATTTATTGTCACTTATCATGTGCCAAGCTCTTTACATTGTCTTATTAGCTTCTTACAACTACGCTATGAAGTAGCCATTATTATTTTCCATCTATTATACATAGATGTTGGGCAACTGGCCAGGTTGCCATAGCCAGGATGAGCACAGCTGGGATCTAAACAGCAGGTTTTACTCGCTCCAGAGCCCACTTAACCACCCTGCCCAAAGGTCTGAGGTTTTGAACTCTCTGTTAGTTAAGAAATTACCCAAGTCTTTGCAATGGCAAAGGAAACCGGAAAGGATTCAAATCAAATTACATGGCCGCCAATCATGCAGGATCCAACCCTCAGATGACTCCAATGAAACGTTTTGTATTCTTCTAATGTTGCTGTGCAAACATTCTCTACTCCACTTCCTTGAGACAGAGACAAATGACCAATGCACAGGTGAATCTTGGGAGTCATACAAAAGAGCTGCTTACAGGGCTCTATTTTATGGTCAGTAAAGACTCATCCACTTCTCCCGGCCTTGTGTCTTTGCAGTTCTGAGCAAGGAGAAGTGACATTTGGAATGACACACTGGGGCTCTGCTGCATCCTGGAGTGCCTTCCCTATTACCAAGGACTCATCATCAAATTAATTTCAGTGATGTTCAACCTAGTTTTCTCATTAAACCCATTCTATTGCATGCATTCTACTTCCGAGAAAATTGAATGGTTATGTATGGTATCCGTGGCAGCCCTCACTTAAACAGAATATAAAATTAACCAGACCACTCTGTGCCTCTGACATTCTAGATAAATGAGTTAACCACACACAGAAGCAAGTGAACATATTTTTAGGGCAATTTTGGGAGTTACATACCTCTTGGGTCTCAGAAAAGATCAGATTACATTCTGTGTAACCCAACTTGAGTAGATGATCATCACAAAGCCAGATGAGCCTTAATTTCCCCATTTTAGAACTGCGGAAATTAAGTGTTAGCGTCTCTAATTCCTTTCCCCATCCCCAATTTTCACTGCATGAATCCAGATTTTTTTTTTTTTCCTTGAGACAGGGCCTCATTCTGTCACTTAGGTTCAACTACAGTAGTACAACCATAGCTCAATGCAGCCTTGAAACCCTGGGCTCAAGCAATTCACTCACCTCAGCTTCCCAAGTTATCTGGGACTATACGTGGGAACCACCACACCTGGCTAATTATTATTATTATTTTTTTGTAGAGACGGGGTCTTGCTATGTTACCCAGGTTTGTCTTAGACTCCTGGCTTCAAGTGATCTTCCCTCCTTGGCCTCCCAAAGTGTTGGGATTACAGGCGTAAAACACCATACCCAGCCAGAAATTTTTATTCCTTTCTTTTTCTTTTTTTTTTTGTTTTTTGACAGAGTGTCACTCTGTCACCCAGGCTGGAGTGCAATGGTGTGATCTTGGCTCACTGCAACCTCCACCTCCCAGGTTCAAGCAATTCTCCTGCCTCAGCCTCCCAAGTAGCTGAGATTACAGGTAACCACCATCACGCCTGGCTAATTTTTTGTATTTTTAGTAGAGACGGGGTTTCACCATGTTGGCCAGGCTGGTCTTGAACTCCTGACCTCAGGTGATCCACCTGCCTTGGCGTACCAAAGTGCTGGGATTACAAGCATGAACCACCATGCCTGGCTTATTCCGTATTTTTTTTTCCTCCATTTAGTAGCATGGCAGTGGAAAATATCCTGCTTCCATTTTATTAGTGTTTGCCCTTGAATTTTAAAAATTAATAGACTTTTTTTTTTTTACAATGACATTAGTTTTCCAGAAAAATTGGGCAGAAACTAGAGTTCCCATATATTTCCCCACCCTACAAGTTTCCCCTATTATTAACATTTTGCATTGGTATGTTACATTTCTTACAAGTGATGAGCCCATATTGACCCATTATTATTAACTGAAGTCCATAGTTTACATCACAGTTCGCTCTTTGTGTTGTATATTCTATGGGTTTTGACAAATGCATAATGTCACATATCCACCATTACCATATCACACAGAATAACTGCACCACCTGAAAATCCTTTGTGCTCTGCCTGTTCATCCGTCTCCCCTTCCCTGGCAAACACTGATGTTTTTGCTGTCTCCATCATTTTCCCTTTTCTAGAAGGTCATGTAGTTGGAATCATACAGCATGTAGCCTTTTCAGACTAGCTTATTTCACTTAACTATAAGCAATTAAGTTTTTTATTCATGTCTTTTCATTGCCCTTGATTTTTTAACAAACAGGTTAACCTACATTTGTCTACCAAGTAAAGACTTAGTCAGTACGGCCCACTCTGCTTTCCTATCACAAAGCAATGAGTTCTCTTAAATTCTGTTTTCCTTTATACCAGCTACCTGCAACTCTGGTTTGTTAAAATTTTGGTTCCAGATAGGTATTAAAGTTTTCTTTTATATTACACATTTTATATCAGGAAAATCTTTTCTAAATATATGAAGCTCAACAAGTCCATTGCCATCAGTCATTTGGATTTTGCTCTATGCCTCCCTGGTTCTTTTCACTTTTCACTGTTTTCTTGTATACCACGTCTTTCCTTCATTAGTCTTTGTTTTGTCTCTGACTTTTTTAGAGCTCTCTTTGGCGCTGGGTGAGTAGAGCTAGATCAGATGGAACAGGAGTTCCTTTGAGGATGAAGTTCCATTTGGAGCTATAACCAGGCTTCTAATGCCAATATCTTGTGACTGCTTCTGGAAAACTGTTTGTCAATTTACTAAGCATTGTTTTTGCTGCCCTGACTGGCATATATTTAGCAAACATGTATTAAGCAACTACTGCATGCTAACACCGTGCTTCAGTAGAAGCACGTGTTACTTGGATTCTGCCATCAAGAATGTTCTGTTCTGGGCAGGGTATGGTGGCTCACACCCATAATCCCAGCACGTTGGGAGGCCTAGGTGGGTGGATCTCTTGAGGTCAAGAGTTCAAGACCAGCCTGGCTAACATGGTGAAACCCTGTCTCTACCAAAAATATAATACAAAAAATTAGTTTGGCATGGTGGTACATACTGGTAGTCTCAGCTACTCGGGAGGCTGAGGTAGGAGAATCGCTTGAACCCGGGAGGCAGAGGTTGCAGTGAGCCGAGATTGTGCCATTGCACTCCAGCCTGGGTGACTGAGTAAGACTCCATCTCAAAAAAAGAATGTTCTGTTCTTACAGAACAGAATGCACAGGTGTAAATGGGAGTACAGGGGGAAGGGGAGGGGACAATGGTGATTGGTGTCCAAGATACATGTTCCGTGTCAGAAAAAAATGGAGATCAATTCAAGACAATTAACCAATATCAATACTAATAATATCAATCATTAACATTTCTTGAGAGTGGCAGGCACTCTTCTAATCTCTCTCTATTATCTTAGCTATTAATCTTTAGTTCTCACAACAACTCAATTAGGTGGAGACAATTATTCCCATTTAGAAAACTAAAGCACAGAGAGATCAAGTCATTTGCCAAGATCATAGAGTTCCGTAATTGTAGAGCATGGATTCCAACTTGGGCAGTCATCTTATTATGAAAATGTGATAATCATTTTGTGCAAAGCCTTGGACTAAACCCTGTGGAAGATCAAAGTTTCTCAGCCCGGACTCTCTCCTGGCCTCGGTCTATCCTCTGACTGCCACTCTAGCTATCTCTCTAAGAAAGACTGTGCTTCTGTCACTCACCTCTCTGAAGACTTCTACTGACTTTGCCTCCTGTAGGGTCAACCTAAATCCTCATCTAAGAGCACAAAGCCCTTGGTCAGCCAGCCCAGCTATCTTCCAGCAATGGCTCCTCTCTTAGCTCATGCCAGCCTCTCTGAATCTTCACTCTTCTCTGCTTCTGCCTTGCTGTATTAGGACATCTCTGCTCCTCTTCTTTTTGGAATATCTTTCCTCTATTTAGTTGGAAAACTTCTACTTTTTACTTTTCAAGACTGCTCTCAGGCATAACCTCCTTCATGCAGATTTTCCCTGAGCCCTCAGGCAAAGTTGGTCATTCCCACCTCTGAGCACCCATATGCATGATTCATTTCTCTGTTATAGTCTTTGACAAAGTGGGATGTATATTCCTGTCTGTTCATGTGTCTGTGATACACCTCAGTGTCAGGGACAGTGCCTATCACATGAATGTCTCTCAGTGCACAACCCACATAAAGCCAGTGAGCCTCATTCCAGTCTCAAAGAGTGCTCCTCAAAGCAGCACATCCAACATCAAACATTAACTAAAGTATAATTCTTAGTCTTGAGAAAACCTCAAAGGATTATATGTTTTATGCACTGTAAAACCTCTTACAAATGCTCCTCCTTGCCTCTGCCCCTTTAGTAACCTCCATACAGATGGCAGCTTTACATTCATCCATTCATTTATTCCTTCACTTCTTTGTTCATCTGTTCTTTTCCTTTCTTTCATTTTGTAGGTATATAATAGGTATATATACATATATATATATATATTTCAGGGTACATAATAGGTATATCTGTTTTCAGGGTACATATGATAACAATACTTTTATATAATGTATAAAAATCAAATCAGGATAATTGGAAAACTCATCACCTTAAATATTTATTTATTTATTTATTTGAGACTGAGTCTCACTCTGTCACCCAAGCTAGAATACAGTGGCTCAATCTTGGCTCACTGCAACCTCTGCCTCCCAGGTTCAAGCCATTTTCCTGCCTCAGCATCCTGAGTGGCTGGGATTATAGGCAGCCGCCACTATGCCCAACTAAGTTTTTGCATTTTTAGTAGAAACGAGGTTTCACCATGTTGGCCAGGCTGGTCTTGAACTCCTGACCTCAGGTGATCCACACGCCTCAGATTCCCAAAGTGTCGGGATTACAGACATGAGCCACCGTGCCCATCCTGAAATGTGCTTTTAAATACACAGCTACCTATCTAGAAGTGAATGATTTTGCAGCAAGGGAAGAACATTTCTGAGATTTCGCAACATGTCTGAGATAATAGGAGACACACTGGAGTATCATCAAAACAGGGTTGCAGATCACACACTGTCAGTCTAGGGCCCCTCGTCTAAGTGGAGAGTGACACGCATAAATTGGAGATGCCTCTAGAAATTGCTATCCATTAGCACCTCTCAGTTAGTCTCCTCACTCCTGCCCTCCCCCATCCCTCTCACCCCCTTGCCAGTCTCTGGATTGAATTCGTTCAGTGCTGGGCCGCACATTGGGAGTGAGGGGCGCCGCACTGCACTGGCATGTGCCACCACGCCCAGCCGTAAGTATTTATCTTTATGCAAGGAGCATTTGAATTATTCTCATCTAGCTATTTTGAAATGTACAGTAGATTACTGTTATCTATGGTCATGCTACCGGTCTATTGAACATACTCATCTACTCAATCAGCAAACACTTACTGAGAACCAACTGGGTGCTCTTTTTAGTATTCTACTCTTTGTAGGTATTGTTTCTTTCAAAATGCTCTCTCTCTTCTACTGTCACTTTTTATTCTTTCTTTTTTGTTTTTTTGAGAAACAGTGTCGCTCCGTCGCCCAGGCTGAAGTGCAGTGGTGCCATCTCGGCTCACTGGAAGCTCCGCCTCCCGGGTTCAGGCCATTCTCCTGCCTCAGCCTCCCGAGTAGCTGGGACTACAGGTGCCCGCCACCACGCTGGGCTAATTTTTTTGTATTTTTAGTAGAGACCGGGTTTCACCATGTTAGCTGGGATGATCTCGATCTCCTGACCTCGTGATCCACCTGCCTCGGCCTCCCAAAGTGCTGGGATTACAGGCGTGAGCCACCACGTCCGGTGTACTCTCACTTTTCAAATCTCAAAATTCTGTCCAGACATCTAGCCCAAGGGTCTTGCTGTCTCTCTCTCATTCTATACTTATGCTGGGCTTTATTCTAAAGATGGTATTCTAAAGATCATTATAGCCTTTCTGGACTCTTTAGTTATCTCTGTTAATCCCTTAACAGGATTCCCCTGAACAAACAGTAGTCTAGAAATGGACCCAGCAAACTAGAATTCTTCCCCTTCAAGATCTATTTAAGAGGAAGGGGAAGATTATGAATATTAATATTTTAATAATATTTGTTCTAGTTACAAATTAATGAATATGTATACACACAAAAATAAGAATCAGGGCAAACGTATTCTGAGTTCCAAACGGATGATGCAATAAGTAGATGCTACAGGATTAAGGGCCAAAATATGTGTTTGGACCCCAGATGAATTTCCTTACGGTGATCTCACCACTGTAGTGCAGTGAAATAAATCCTGGCCTTCAGGCCAGGGGAGAGCAGCTCCTGGCTCTGTCCCTTAGCACTGGGTGGGTCATCTGGAACAAACACCTTAACTCTTCGAGCCTCTGGTTCCTCATCTGTGGAGATAGGCATGATTATACTAGCAGTATTCCTGTGAGGAGAGCTTGGAGGCTCTGACGACATAATGGACACTTGGCCCTTCAGAGCTCAGGGATGATTGTTCAATCTGAATCCTTGCGTTCTAAATTCTTTATGAGTGGGACCCAGGGAGAGGCAAGCAATGCTGTGACCAGAGTTCAAGACCTGTATTGCAATAAAGTAACCTAAACCCACCAACATATAAACCCTGTCAGGGCATGGATTTTGGTCCCTTTTGTTCACTAATATACCCCAAGGGCCTATAATGATGCCTGGCCCATTGTAGGAGCCCAGTGGATATTTGGTAAATTAAACAAATTTTATGTTGCAGTATAAGATACATTTTGGTGCCTTTGAAACCTAGGTCTCAGACATTGCTAGGGAGAATGACTATTGCAATAGTTTTTGAGGTGCAATCAGGCAGAAACTAAGTTCGAAATGCACACATACATCTTTGCAGGTACAATATAAATTTCTATGCTCCCGGTAGTCAACGAAATATTACTACAACTCATCTGCATATTAACTAGCCCTGCCTATTACAGTAGTAGCTGTCATTTACTGAGCACGTCCACGGTGTAGAGTAGGGGCTCAGAGCACAAACTCTGAAGAAGAGTCCCTCACTTTAAACCCTGGCTCGGCCATATGCGTTAATGTGACTTAGATTTAGTCATTTTAACCTGTTTCTTTGTCTGCAAAATATGGATGACATCAGCACCAACCTACCTCAGGGGTTGTAACAGTATTAAAGGGGTTCAGATATGGAAATGCTTAGGATAGCCTTTGCTATACAAAGAGTTCACATTCACTTTTTATTCGTAGGGACTTCAGATGCTCAGCTCAGTCCTGGTATAGCTGAAGCTTAGAGAAGTTAAATAATGAAGGTTAGAAGCAGCTAGTCAGCTACAGAACCAGAACTTGAACTCCTGTCCCTCTACCCCAGTGCCTGGAGGCTTAACCATCCCATTCCTCAGTGACAAGAGATAGCACCAACATATTTTCCTTGATTCCCAAAGTATTTATGTCGTGATCCATGTTTTCCAAGTGTTCTGCCCTGATCCTTGTCACGATCACCATGCTTGAGGTTAAGAAAACAACAAACATCTTCATCCCCAGGTAACCTTGTCACCCCCAATAAGACTCATGGCTGGTAGACTGGTGGGTAGATCTTCCTCTGATGGCATAACAAGGGGTCCAGAACTGGTTCTCCCTCCACCTGACCCCAAACCTGAATTTCCACCATTAAATAATCCTGCTCTTATTTCCCTTTGACTCGTTTTTTTTCTTCTAAATTTACTTCCTCTTATGGTGTTGCTTCCCTTTTTGAAAAATGCTTGAAATTCTTTTTGGGACAAGGTGGGCTATAAATACACTCATTAGCTTCCATGCTGGGGACTAGGGGCTGGATAGCCCTGACGAGGCTCAGGCTGGTGCTTCCACCCTAGGTCTGTGTCCTTTGGAGGAGCTCTGGGGAGAAGGCCTGGTGCTGAGAGGCAGGGCAATCAATTTCTCATCAGTGCTGAGGCCTGTTTCTCGTTAGGACTCGGGCTCCACGTGGCTCTGTGCCCTCCCTGCTCCATCCCCATTACATGCTATTCCAGGCTCTGAGCACCCAGCCACGGCTTATTTTCCTGCCATGATGAGGGTTAATCAGCTAGTGGTTATTGAATGCCTGCTGTGTGCAGAGAGACCAGGCTGGAGACCACAGCGGCAAGGCTGAGGGGGTATGGCAGGAAAAAAGAAAGGCCCAGCCCTTGGGGATTTGCATGCCTGGCACAGACAGCAACAGCCACAGCCACAGCCACAACAGTAATAACAACAGCGTGGCCAGAGGACCAACTAGGAACCCATAGAATGCCAGGCTCCAGAGCCGTGGCCCTGTCTGACTCATGAGTACGTCCTGGTAGGAGTGTTCACACTTTGGTGCTTTGGGGACTAAGTGTTCTTCTGGGGATAGAGGGGATGGGATGTGAGCAGGACCATGCATTTTGCTCCTCAGCGTTCATCAGTGTGCCTCCTGGGGAGTTTCCTCAGGCGGCCACAGTTCTGGAATGGACTTTCACTTCTGTCTTTACAGTCATCTGCTCGGTTCTCTTGGTTACATCACTGAGAATCTGTCTCTGATTATTTCCCCATCAACAACAGAGAGTCTGTGTTTGCACGTACCCACCGGTGACAGCTGGATGGATATACTGGTGCCCTGATTGCCTTTGCATAGGGTCTCCTAACCCAGATCCTCACATGAACAAAGACAAAACTGAGGCCCTGGGCTTGCTCAAGGTCACACATTGAGAAACAATGTGAAGTGGGACTTGGATCTTCTTGTTCCCTGTGCGGGGCTCGTGGAAAATCAACATTGCTCCTAGCAAGATGGTCCTGCTGCATTTTAATAAGGTGGAAATGCCCTGGTCTGTTTTGTTTTTCCTCTCTCTTTCCAAAACCTTTGAGCGCAGAGCTTCTTGTCCACGAGTATTTACTGAGCACATGTATGTCTCTAGCACTTGTGAGGCCCTGTAGGAGCTACAGAGATCTAAAGACCTGTTTTGCAGGGACTGTCCAAACCCAGGTCTGACTCTGAAGACAGCCCCAGCTATATAGCAGGTTGGATCTTGGGAGGGAATTTAGAATTTTTTTGTCATAGTGGAAGGAATTGGATAAAAATTCCAAATACTCAGTTTGCATTTTTGTTGTTTTTTTCCAACTGGGCAGCATTTCCACCCACTTTGGGTTTTATATTGAGTGCAAACAGCACTGCCAAGAGACAATGTTCTACCTTCAAATCAGGAGGCCGCTTCACAGTTCTGAACCCTGGGGTAGCTGCTTCTTATGACCTTCCAAGTTGCTGGGCATTCAGATTCTAGAGACAAGAATTGGGCTTTCCGGGTCTGCTTGCATCCTCCTGGCTAAAATAACTCAGGCCATAAAAATACCAGAATGAGAATACTTGTAACAACCGCACATCCGCATATTCCAAGCAGAGGCCATTAAAACCTCCAAATGACACCGGTGCTGCTCTTCAAGGCCACAAGAGCACACAGCTGAATGGAAAAGGAAGGGACATTTTCACGGTGAGTTCAGCACCCATCAGTATAGCTTTCATTTATCCTCCTAAAAAATCATCTTGCAGCCTTTCAGAATAATTGATAAAAGTTGAGTCCCTTTTGAAATGGTTTTACCAGGCCACATTAAGGCATGGTCTTTACATATTGCCTTTGTCAATGTGAGTAATTAAATCTCTGGTTGGGTGAGACAAGGTTCAGTAACATTTGGTGGTTCTGACCTACCCATTCCACTCTACCTCTGCCAGCCATCTAGTCCAAACCACCTCCATGTTTTGCCTAGAGTCTCACAGAGCACCTTATACGACCTGTCTACCCTCAGTTTTCCCCTTTCACATCCATTCTCCACAAAGCGCATGTCTAATTTTTTTCAAAGGCGCACCTGGTCATGATCCTCCTTGACTGATTGACTGAGACAGCGTCTTATTCTGTTGCCCGGCTGGAGTTCAGTGGTGCAATCATGGCTCACTGTAGCCTCAACTTCCTGGGCTCAGGCAATTCTCTCACCTCAGCCTCCCAAGTAGCCAGGACTGCAGGTGTGCACCACTACACCCAGCTAATTTTTGTATTTTTTTTTGTAGAGACGGAGTGTTGCCATGTTGCCCAGGGTGGTCGCAAACTCGCAGGCTCAAGTGATCCACCCAGACCTCAGCCTCTGCCTCCCAAAGTGTTGGGATTACAAGCATGAGCCACTGTGCTCGGCCTCAATCCTCCCCTATTTAAAACCCTCTAGAAGTGCCCCACTGTCTCTAAGTCCAAACATCATCCCAGAGCTTAGGAGGCCCTCAGTGACCTGGCCCAGCCCCACCCCTCTGGCTTCACCTCGCCCCATTTCTAGCTTGGTGGAAATCCTTGGATGCTCCATGCTTTCTCTTCAAGGTCTTCAAACCTGCCAGCATCTCTGGAGGCTTTCCCTCTGTCCTTCACTGTGCTCATTCACACGCACCCTTTGGGTCTCAGTTAGTATTCCATGAGAAGAGGGAGCAAATCTCTCATTCATTAGTTGTAGTGGGTGGAATGGTGGCTCCCTTCCCAAATGATATGTTCATCTAGTACCTGGGAATGTGATCTTATTTGCAAAAGGAGTCTTTGCAGGAGTAATTCACTTAAAGATATCCTCATGAAGTCATCTTAGATTATCTAGGTGAGCTTAAATCCAATGACAGGTGTCCTTATAAGAGAAAGACAGAGGGAGATTTGAGACAGAGCAGAAGGGTATGTGATGGCGGCTGCAGAGATTAAAGCCATTCAGCCATGAGCCAAAAAGCACATGGAGCCACTGGAAACTAAGAGACAAGGAGTTGAATTTCCCCCGGGGCCTTTGGAGATAGGGAGGGTGGCCCTGATGACACCGTGATTTCAGACTTCTGGCCTCCAGAACTCTGACAGAATAAATTTCTGTTGTTTTAAGCCACTCAGCTGGTGATGATTTGTTACATCAGCCCTAGAAAGCCAATGCAGTGCTGTGCCCCTCACTCCCAGTGTCCTGCCCAGCACTGAACAAATTCAATCCAGAGACTGGCAAGGAGGTGAGAGGGATGCGGGAGGCAGGAGTGGGGAGATGAACTGAGAGGTGCTAAAGGTTAGCCATTTCTAGAGGCACCTCCAATTTATGGGTGTCGTGCTCTGCTTTGAGGTGGGTTCCTAGAGTGAGAGTGTGTGATCTGCAACCCTGTTTTCATGACCTCCAGTGTGTCTCCTATTATCTCAGGACATGTTGCGAAATCTCAGAAATGTTCTTGCAGCAAAATCATTCACTTCTAGATAGGTAGTTGTGTATTTAAAAATGCATTTCAGTCATTTAGCAAATATAGCTTATCATCTGTAAGAGTCCCTCAAACTTTACATGAGTTGATTTTCTCCCTGAAATTTGTTCCTTTTCCAGTTGTTGTTTTTCTTTGATGTAGTCGTCCCCTTCTGTCCCTCCCTCCCTCCCTTCCTTCCTCCCTCCCTTTTTCCTATCTTCCTTCCTTCCTTCCTTTTATCTCTTTCTCTTTCCTTTTCTTTCTCTTTCTTTTTTCTCCTCTTTTTCTTTCTTTCTCTCTGTTTACTCCCTTCCTTCCTTATTTCTTCTTTCTCTTTCTTTTTTTCTCTTTCTTTCCTCTCTCCCTTCCTTCCTTCCTTCCTTCCTTCCTTCCTTCCTCCTTCCTTCCTTCCTCCTTCCTTCCTTCCTTCCTTCCTTCCTTCCTTCCTTCCTTCCTTCCTTCCTCCTTCCCTCCCTTCCTTTCCTTCCTTCCTTCCTTCCTTCCTCCCTCCCTCCCTCCCTCCCTCCCTTTCTTTCCTTCCTTCCTTCCTTCCTTCCTTCCTTCCTTCCTTCCTTCCTTCCTTCCTTCCTTCCTTTCCTTCTTTCTTCTCTCTCTTTCTCTCTTTCTCCCTCCCTTCCTTCCTTTCATCCATCCTTCCTAGCAATGAGGTCTCTCTATGTTGCCCAGGCTGGTCTTGAGCTCCTGAGCTTAAGTGATCCTCCCACCTCGGCCTCCCAGAATGCTGGGATTACAGGTCTTTTCAGTTCTTGCATGTTGCTAAGTGATACCTCCATCCACTTCATTGTGCAAACCCAAGACTTGACTTGAGCCACACCCTTATTTTCCCCTTTGCCATCACTCTCATCAGCAAATCCTGTCGAATCTATTTTCAGAACACATTTTGGGGTGGTCTGCCTCTCTCCAGCTCTGAGCCTCTGCTGAAGTTCATGCTGCCATCATCTGCCTCCTGGACTTCTACAATGGCCTCTCCCCATAAAGTCACAGCTGTTCTCTTACAACCTAGTCTCCATCCAACAGCCAGAGTCACCTTTCCAGGAATAAATCTGATCTTGGCAGTCTCCTATGTGAAATCCTTCAGTGGCTTTTCATTGCAGTTAGAAGTAAACCCAGAACAGTGAGATCACTTGGACTTGGGAAGGGGAACATCACACACCGGGGCCTATCATGGGGAGGGGGGAGGGGGAGGGATGGCATTGGGAGTTATACCTGATGTAAATGACGAGTTGATGGGTGCTGACGAGTTGATGGATGCAGCACACCAACATGGTACAAGTATACATGTGTAATAAACCTGCACGTTGTGCACATGTACCCTAGAACTTAAAGTATAAAAAAAAAAAAAAAAAAAGAAGCCCAGAAACGCAAGAAGGAATAAAAAGCACCAGGAAACGGATGTCTAAAGTAATATTGATTGTTTAAAACAACAATTAAAAAAAAAAAAAGAAGTAAATCCAAACCCATTTCCATGACCTCCTGGGCCATGCTGGATCTAGCCCCCACCACCTTTCCATTCTCATGGGAGTCACTCTCTCCCATGACTTCTGTGTGCAGCCTCACTTACCATCTGCTGTTCTTCTAATCTTCTCATCTCATTGCTGCCTCAGGGCATTTGCATTTACTGTGTCCTCTGTCAGGAATGCTCTTTTATAACTTTCAAACACCTGACTCCTTCTCATTTTCCTAAACCAGGCTTATTCTTAGAGGGAAAAAAAAAAAAACCAAATGACAGTTTTTTTTTCTCTGCCCTCAAATTATAACAATGAACACAGAGGACTTTGGTGATGAAATGTGGGGGATTTTCTTCCCAGCAGCAAGCAAGCAAGCAATTCTGCAGCAGACATCAGCTGGATGTCCCCCAGTGCAATGCAACTCTGATGCTAGCCACCTGGGATAGAGGTGTCCTGTCACTTCAGGACCTCCGGAACTTCTGACCTACTGACTCCAAGTTGGGGTTCTCATGACCTCTCCTTTAGGCTTGATTAATTTGTGAGAGTAGTTCACAGAACTCAAGGAAACACTTACTTATGTTTACTAGTTTATTATAAAGGACATTTTAAAGGATATAAGCAGCTAGAAGAGGAGACATATAGTACGAGGCCTGAAAGGTCCTGAGTGCAGGGGCTTCTGTTCCTGTGGAGTTGGGATGTGCCCCGCTCCTGGCATGGGGATGAGTTCTTGTTCACCTTCCTGCAGCCTCCAGGACTTCAGCTGTCCGGACGCTCCCATACTCTGTCCTCTTGGGCCTTTTATGGAGACTTCATTGAATGGGCATGAAGGATGGACAATGATGGAGAAATGTGACTGGACAAAAAAGGTCTGATCTCATACTGAAAGACCAAGTGGGGAAACCCAGCAAAGCCTGTCTGTTTAGATTCTGCTTGACCTCTCTGTGTAACATTCCTTTCTGCTGCGTAGGGAGGGGGCAGGACCCCTTCTGAAATGAAGGTCTTATGACCACAATCAGACAAGATAGGTCAGAGAATTTCCTTATAGCCAGCTCCAAGGCAGAAAAGCAGGGGAAGATTAAAGCCCTGCCTTGGGGAGAAAAAGGAGTATGTGAAAAAAGAAGGCAGGAATTGCTTGAATCTGGGAGGTGGAAGTTGTAGTGAGTCAAGATTGCACCACTGCACTCCAGCCTGGGTGACAGAGCGAGACTCTGACTCAAAAAAAAAAAAAAAAAAAAAAAAAAAAAAATGCAGGAGAAGATGAGAAAAGGAGATTCTGTTTTCTGAGGCCTGTTTCTGAGGCTTAAAATGCCCCAACGTTATAACAATAGACCGTAACAAGAGCTATGGAAGTTATGAGCCAGGAACCATGGACATAAACCTGCATATATATATAATAAAATAATATCACACCTTCCCTGACCACCCTATGTTAAAAGTAAAATTAGTCACTTTTCCCATCAGTCATATGGGATATTTCCATTGCAGCGGGGAGGATCATAAGCTGAAATGAGATGTGTATTAGTTTGCTAGGGTTGTTGTAACAAAAAGTGCCAAAAACTGGGTGACTAGAAGTCTGAGATCAGGGCATCAGCAGGGTTGGCTCCTTCTGAGGGCTGTGAGGGATGCCCTGTTCCCACCCTTCCCCTGGCTTCTGTGCTTGCTGGCAATCCTTGGTCACCCTTGACATCTGCTGCATCTCCCCATCTCTGCCTTCATCTTCATGTGGCCTTTGCCCTGTGTCCAAATTTCTCATTTTCCTAAGGACACCGGTCATATTGGATTAGGGGTCTACTGTACTCCAGTATGATCTCATCTTAACTAATTACATCTATAATGACCCTATTTCTAAATAAGATCATATTAAGGGTCATTAGAGGTTCAGACTTCAACATATGGATTTTGAGAGGGACACAAGTCAACCTATAACAGATAGGGTATAATTATTTGATTCTTTGTTTGCTGTCTACCCCAATGGAAGGTGAGTTTCTGGAGGGCAGACACGTTGTCCCTCATGTCCCCACTGCTGTATTCACTGAACTAAGGATGGTGTTTGGCGCTAAGGCTCTCAATAAGTCGTACTTATGAGAAATTGATGATGGTTGTGCAACTTTATGAATATATTAAAAACTACTGAATTCTCTCATTTACAGAGGTGAATCTATGGTATGTGAAATACTTCTCAAATATAAATGAGTAGATAATAAACAATCCCTGTAGAGATACGATGATTATTTATCATGTAAATATGTATTTTCTCTGGGACTCAGTTCCTCTCTCTCTAATCCCAGTTATGGGAGGTTTACGGATGACACAGCAATGTCTTTGGGGACATGTGGGCCTTGAGTAGAGTGGTAGATCTTTAACATTTCTGAAAATCTGATGAGTATTTGTCCCCAGAAAAGTACTACTAGTCATATGTACAGAAAAGTGCTACTAGGCCTATGTACATTGCACACATACATGTGCATATGGTACTTTCTATATAATTTCAGAGGGTTTACAGACACCTTGAGTAAGGCTATTTCCATGGATCAAAGTAACAATAACCTGGGTTGGAAAATCTCACCAATGACCCTTCTAGCTTTTTATGGGAGTCCATACACCTGTGCTCTGCAAAGCACAGGGGCTCTGTGGGCAAAATGAAATTACTTTGCTTCTGCTTACAAGAAGCTTATGGACT
Source organism: Rhinopithecus bieti (assembly GCF_001698545.2). Taxonomy (NCBI): domain Eukaryota; kingdom Metazoa; phylum Chordata; class Mammalia; order Primates; family Cercopithecidae; genus Rhinopithecus; species Rhinopithecus bieti. The sequence continues at coordinate 481,166 of NW_016803705.1, read as the reverse complement.
ACTTAAGGAGAAAAATAAATCACAATACAAAACCAAGTGGAGAATGCCAAGCACTTCAGAAAAAGCTTTCATCCAGGTTCTTCAGTTGAAAGTACCCATAACTAGGCTTTTCACTGACACACCAATAAGAGTCAGACACACAGAGAAAAAGAAGGAAAAGAAAGAAATAAAGAAAGAAAGAAAGAAAGAAAGAAAGAAAGAAAGAAAGAAAGAAAGAAAGAAAAGCAAGCCAGCTTAAGAGTTTGAAAACTGGTGTAATCAAGAACAAGTGAGTTTTGCCATGATAAATTTAAAAGCCTCATTGATATTTGAAATAAAATATTTTAGTTAGCTTCCTTTTGAAAATGATTAATGTCATATAGCTTCTTTTAAATAATATTAACATGATTTTTGATGCAATCGGAATGGCTTTGAATTGATGCAATTGCCCTCTGCTGCTCTCTGCACCCAGGTGGGCCCCATCAGACAAGTTGTAAAGGAGCTAGTTTCTACATAAGGATAGACCTCAACCTCTTCTCCCTCCCTCAACTCACACACCAAATAGAAATTCTCCTAACTAGAGGTTTAATGAAGAGGAGAGGATGGTCCTGTGGGGAAAGGGAAAGAACTGGCAGTTACAATCTTCTTAAATTCAGGGAAGACTACATTCCCGCTGTCGAACACTGTCAAACTCTTGGATCTGTGTTGAGAGTTATCTTTTATCCTCTGAAACGATTGTGGTTTTGTATCCCATTAAGGACACCTTAGGAATTCTGAATGAAAAGCTGAAGTAGAAGAAGAAAGACTTCCTCTAAGACAGCTAGAAGCAAAATCAATCCAATTGTTGTTTAAAAATTCTACAGTGGATCCTCGTATGGGTTTAGGATGGCAAGACTGTTGGTCTTGAAAGTGTTTTCTTATCCCGGAAACGTTACCATAAGTTAAGAGCATAACTTTCCACTCAAAATGAAAATGATATGAATGGGAAAGGAGGTAAGGTAGTGGGAAAAGAAAAAGGAAGGAAGGGAGAGAGGGAAGAAGGAAGGGAGGGAGAGAAGGAAGGGAAGGGAGGAAGAGAGGGAAGGAGGAAGGAAGGAAAAAAGGAAGAAAGAAGATAGGAGATAGGATGTCACTTGGTTGTTTGATTGGCTTAAGGGTGTAGATTTTGATTGTTTTTTAAGCTTCATTAATTGAAACACAAAACTTTTTTCCACAACTTGACCCTGGAATGACTAAGTAAGTAACTGCTGCATTGCTAAGTTTGTATTTCAAATTATCATAGACACAAACCAAAAATCTTATATTTTAGGCAAACCTGGGTGTAATCCTTCACTAAGAAAACCTTTATTGAGGACGAAAACCAAAAGTCACCACATCAGCAAAGATCATATTTTGGAAGAAACTGCAGTGTTTTAGAGGCACCCACACAAACTCAATAGAATCAACCTTTTAACTTTCAGGCATTTTGCAAGCCAGTTGACATCATGCTGGTAACTTGCAATAGGCCACGTTGAGAGTATTTTTACTATGGTAAATGCTTTTATATATATATACATATATATACACACACACATACACACACACATATATATACACACACACCTATATATATATACACACATATATATATTTTTCTGTAATGCTGGTTGTTAAACATTTTCTAGCCTACTGTCTTTATATCTGAATATTTACAGTTCTAGCTGCAACAAAACAAAAACGAATAAGGAACAAGCACAAATACTTCTGCAGAAGCTACTGAGAATTCAACCGAAAGACTATAATTTAAGCAGTCAACAAATATTGAATATCTACTATGTTATCTCTGCCACCCTAGGTTAGGGCTAAAGGGCCAATGAAGTCGTATGACAGAGCTCCCAGTCATTGAGTGTCTTGTAATTTGTTTGGGGAGACAGGCAGGGCACACATGGACAACATATATAAGAGTACAGAGCAATGTCTATCACATGTAATATTGTCTTGTGAAGCCTGAGTACAATGAGTTCAGAACAAAGATCACAAGGTGGTCAAAATTAAGCAAGAAAATTGTGCAAATCATGGTCTGTTAATTCAAAGGATAAACTGGATTCATCATAAGAGGATATTTGGCTGTGGCAAAGGGATCTTCAGACAATTTAAAAATCCTTTCAGTGTGTCTCCCTCTTACTTAATGTAATTATCACTCTTGAAATACATTATTAGCACAGAAAGACTATTGTTCTTTGTGATAGGTGGTGACATCTCTGGCTGTGTGGCTATTCATGTGTTCCTGGCCAGCCTATCCATGGATCAGCCTTCTCTTCTGCACTTGAGAGAGTGCAGTGCCTTTGCGCCCAGATCTGTAGCTACCATTTCAGGAGGCTGCTTGGGTTTGCATGACCTGGGTTTGAATCCAAACTTTTGCCACTTTTTATCAGTGGGAACTTAGGTAAATGACTCTACCACTCCATGCCTCAAATAGCTCATCTGTAAGATGAGAAAATAGTTGTATCCATCTCATTGGGATGTTTTAAGGACTGAAATGGATTACTTCATATAGAGCATTTAGAATAGCACCAAGCATGTGGTGAACACTATTGCAGCAAACAATGTTGCTATTACTCTGTTGCGCTTGAAGCCCGGCCGTGCCAGACCTTGTGCAAGTCCCTTTTGGTCTTGAAACCCTGGTTTCCTCATCTACAGGACTGAAAGGCTAATTGCTGCCCATCTGGCAGGGCAATTGTGAGGACCATAGGAAACAGTGTCTGTGGAAAGCTCTTGGCAAACTGGAAAGCTCTTATACAGGTGTGAGCTGTCGGTGCTGCCACAACAAGTCTCTGCTCAAAATGAGCTTCTCAATTCCTGGCCTCCTGACGGCTCATGCATTTGGGGTGTTGTTGTGGTTTCCAGAATCCCATTGCTGTGTCCAAGTGCAGAGTCATGACTTGCCTGACTTTTCTGTGATAACATATAAATATACTCAAAGCATCTCCTCTAAAAATAAAATCATTGTTTGTAATTTACCCCCTCTCCTCAGCAGAGCATCAGTTCCCCAAGGGCAGGCATTGCTTCTCTGTTGTATTCAGGGATGTACCCCAAGTGCCTAAATGAGAGCTTGGCATAGGATAGGAGCTCAACACACATCTGTGTCCAGAACAAATGCTCATATTTTCTCCAAACTAGAAAAGTGAACTAAGACGTCTCCACAGGAGTGAATCAGTATAATATAGGCATCCAAAATGAACCAATCGATCCATCCCTCACCTAACACCACCGCGTGTGTGTGCAATTCACTTAGCTAGGTGTTTTGTGGGGAAGACTGACATGGAGAAGAAGGTGTGACCTCTGTTAACCCTATTTTTTTTTTTTTAAACACACACACACAAGACACCGCTCAACTTGACATCTCATAAATCTCATTATTATCCCACTCGGGTTCTACATCTTAAACCCGGCTTGCTCATTGCTGACAACAGCTCCCAGAAGTGGATCTAGAAGAACCATGAGGAACTGGTTTACAAAGCACCATCTGCTCACCATTTATTTGCTAACGTTTTCCATTTCAGAATCAGACGTGAACCACAAAACGCTGTGCCTTACTCCAGGGGCTTAGTAAAACTCTGTCATTTCCATATTAAAAGGAGAGACGGGAATGGAGAGCACTGCTTGAATCTTAACCTGGAAAACGGGGAGTTGATTTATGGAATTCTGCAGGTGGGCAGCCCTGGAGCAGAAAAGCAGACCTCTGTCACCTGTGCAACTGGCATTCGTGATTTTCAGAACAGGTACAGAATTTGAGGGGACCTTTACATAGGCATTTAGTACAATCCTCCCTTAAAAAACTACCAGAATTGAGAAAAAAAAAAAGACCAAAAAAATGTTTTCTTGGCTGTGTTTCTTGTAGTGACTGCGAGAATGAGGAAAACTGGCAGGCCTTTTTTTTTTTTTTTTTTTTCGGAGGTGACGAAAGACCTCTCATTTTTAATAGTTTGAAAAATCCTTGGAGTTTAACTTTGAACTTTAACCAAGAAAAATTATATCTTATAAACAATGGCATTTGTTGACTGGATGAAGGACTAGATCAATATTGGTCTTGGCAACTCATTTTGGCTGCTGTTGCCTGCAGAAATATGCTGGTTGTGGTGTTAAAAAATTATGTCAGTTCCTCACCATGTGTCTCTTTTTCTTGGAATTATGCCTGAGAATTACTTTCCAAAGATACTTCCAGAAGTTAACCTAGAGCCTGGCCTCCACAGCAAAGGAAGTTACACATAAACTCTCGGAAAGCAGAGTGCCACAGTGAGCTCCTGGGAGGGGGAGGAATAAATCTGGACCTATGGAGGAAGAAGAGGATTTGAAGCAACTGCTAATTTCACAAGGATAGTGACAGTCCCTCTTCTTGCTAAAGTTACCACCGAGATTTGTCACACCAAGGATGAAAAAACACTAAACAAAAATAAATCAGTCTTGGTAAATGAAAACCATTGCTTTGAAAGAAAATGATCATTGTCGCCATGATGGAACTGTGTACATTAGAATGTTCGAAATCTTTTCATTTTGGGGAGAAGTGGGAGGCAGTAGTGGCAGTTGGGATGTTCTAGAAGAGGAGTAGTAAAGCTTTAGTGTTTTCATGTAGACTACCATATTATCCATTTATTTTAGGTATAAGGCTATATGCCACATGTTTATCTATGTGTAATTTATAAAGAAAATATGCATATATCATACTTACTCAACTCAACAGACTGAATGGATTACTTATTCTTTGTAACTTGACTTTCATTTAGAAGTTTTCTTTCCTAAAAAAATTTTTTTAGGCTGGGCGTGGTGGCTCACGCCTGTAATCCCAGCACTTCGGGAGGATGAGGTGGGCAGATCACTTGAGGCCAGGAGTTTGAGACCAGCCTGGTCAACATGGTGAAACTCCGTCTCTACTGAAAATACAAAAATTAGCCAGGAGTAGTAGGGCATGCCTGTAATCCCAGCTACTCAGGAGGCTGAGGCAGGAGAATTGCTTGAACCTGGGAGGTGAAGGTTACAGTGAGCTGAGATTGTACCACTGCACTCCAGCCTGGGCAATAGAGTAAGACTCTGTCTCCAAAAAAAAAAAATTTTTTTTTTTTAGATAGTGTCTCTCTATGTTGCCCAGGCTAGTCTGGAATCCCCACCTGCCAAGTAGCTAGGATTACAGGCTCATGCCATGCCGCCCAGCTCCCATTTGAAAGTTTGACAACTGCAGCAATGTAGGACTGTGCGGTGGGGCAAGGAGACGACAATAAGAAAAGCTAAAAAGGAATCCCACATAGTCGCCTCGGGAGTCTGACTCCAGAATTGCAGCTGCTAATCCAGCCTCGTGGGCCCTCCATGGTCTGTGTTGGGTTCTTCTACACTGTGCAGATGGTGAGGCAATGTCCTGTACTCCACACTGGCAGCTGGCAGTGAAAGATGGCACAGGGCCAGAGCTACTCCCACATCTCTTCTCCTTGCTAAAGATAAGTGCACACCTGCCACTGCTTGAGAAAGACGGATCCAAGAGCTGTCACTGCATGCCTGTTCTGAGAACCTGCTGGCTGGCCCTCTCCCTGTGCTCCTGGTGGCCAACGGGAGCCCTGGGCCCTTAACTGAGCCCCTCCCCCATCCTGCAGTCGTAACTCTGCTCCCAGAGACAGCTCCTTCCAGCCACGTGGCCCCTGGAGCCGAGGCCAGGACCTTGGCACATCCCTTTGGAAAGGTGGCCAACTCTGCACTTGCCAGATTCTCACAGTTTTCTGACCGGTGTCTCCAGTGAAATGAGCGCAGGGGGTGAGACTATATTTAGCCCAACTCAGAAAGAACATGCCAGGGCACACGCTAATGGTAATAAAACAAGGCTACTGTTAACGTTTATTGAGCACTTACTGTCTACCCTGCTTTATGCTGAGCACTTTGTATGCTGCATTTTATTGAACCCTTACAACCATTTTGTGACAGCAGCACTAGGTTCATGCTGAGAAAACTGAGGCCAGGCATCTCATAGCTGGTGAAGTGTTGGGATTTCCCTCGTGTGTCCCACTGCTGAGCTGGGTCACTTCTAACTTGGACACAACGGTGAGCTTCACCCAGGTCATCTCATCATGTGCTACCCCTCTGCAAGGCCACATCTACCAGGGTACCCACTAGTACTCCCATCCCCAGCGGATGGCTGGAAAGGCCACCCATGCTCATAAGCAGTTTGTGTAACTGCACAGATGCTTGGGCTGCATAGATCCATCCCCAAGGACCAGTAAAGGCGCCTTCCTCTGCAAGTCACTTCCTGAACTCTGACAGCCTTTACTGAGCAGACTCAGTACGTCCTGTCTTCAAAGGCCATCACCTCTTTCATTGGTGTGGGGACAACTTCCTCTGCTAGATTCAGCATTTCTTGAGTGCAAAAACTATGTATTCTATTTCTTTCACATTAAAGAAAAAAAAACACTGACTTCAGCCAGGCACGGTGGCTCACACCTGTAATCCCAGTGTTTTGGGAGGCCAAGGCGGAAGGATCACTTGAACCCAGGAGTTTAAGACCAGCTTAGGCAATACGGTGAGGCCCACCCATCCCTACAAAAAATGCAAAAATTAGTCGGGCATGGTGGCACGCACCTGTGGTCCCAGCTACTCGGGAGGCTGAGGCGGGAGGATAGCTTGAGCCTGGGAGGTTGAAGCTGCAGTGAGCTGTGAGCACACCACTGCACTCCAGCCTGGTGGGAGAGCGAGACCCTGGTCACTTGATCATCTGGCTTCATTTTAAGGCCCAGTGAGATTAAACAACATAGCTGAGACCATGTAGCAGGACAAAGGTAGCATCAGGACCATAACCTCAGGGGCCTGACTGTCAGGCACAGTAAATTCTAGTCCAGCTGATCTGATGGATGTATTCAGGTAGAGTGAGGCAATGAAGCAATTACTTAAAGGCCAACCTCAGTGGCCCCATTGCTACTGATCACCTCCTCACTTTGCTGAGATGAAAGCATGTTGGGGGTATCATGGGTCTGCTGGCAGCTAATGCCTTTACGTCGTGGACCCCATAGGTAGCAGCAGTGGCTAATCATTCTTTCACTCAACAGAGACTTTGGTCTGAGTCAGTTCCTGTTTAGGAGTGGAGGACAGAGCCGTGAACAAAATAGAGAGAAGTCCCTTCTCTCACTGAGCTTACTTGTTAGGGGAGGGAGACAGAGAGCACGGAGCTAAATAAATTTATGACAGATCATGCTAAAGGACGTGAAGAGGAATAAAGCTGGCAAGAGGACAGAGAGATAGGGGTACGGAGACCCTACTATATGTGGGGTCCTTCTCTCCGGGCCCTGGAGAGAAGGTAGCATTTGAAGAAAGACACGAAGAAGGTGAGGAAATGAGCCATGTGGGCACATGGCAAAGACTGTTCCAGAAAGAGAGAGCCACACCATGTAGATGTTGTGCAGATCCTTGTGCAGTGCTTTAATTTTATTCTCATAGTAATGAAAAACTATTAGGTAATTTTGAGCATAGAAGTTTGATTTTTGATTTGAAATGATCATTCTGGATACTATGTAAAGACTAGACTACAGGGATAAGACTGGACCTGAAACAGATAGACCCTTTTTAGCAAAAATATGCTGGTGACTTGGACTAGGTAGGGTTGACCCAGTGGTGGAAGTGAGAAATTATTTTTCTTTTCTTTTTTCTTTTCTTTTCTTTTCTCTTCTTTTCTCCTTCCTTCCTTCCTCCTCCCTCCTCTCCCTCTCTCCCTGCCTCCTTCCTTCCTTCCCTCCCTCCCTCCTTCCTTCCCTCCTTCTTTCCTTCCTTCCTTCCTTTTCTCTCTCTCTTTCTCTTTCTTTCTCTCTTTCTTTCTCTCTCTCTCTCACTCTCTCTTTCCTTCCTTCCTTCCTTCTTTCTCCTCCTTCCTTCCTTCCTTCCTTCCTTCCTTCCTTCCCTCCTTCCTTCCTTCCCTCCTTCCTTCCTTTCTTTCTCACAGTCTGGTTCTGTTGCCCAGGCTGGAGAGCAGTGCTGCACTGCTGTGATCTCACCTTACTGCAACCGCCACCTCCTGAGTTCAAGCAATTCTCCTGCCTCAGGCTCCCCAGTAGCTGGGATTACAGGGGCATGCCACCACGCCTGGCTAGTTTTTGTATGTTTTTGTAAGATTGGATTTTGCCATGATGTCCAGGCTGGTCTTGAACTACTGTCCTCAAGTGATCCGCCTGCTTTGGCCTCCCAAAGTGCTGGGATTACAGGTATGAGCCACCGTGCCCAGCTGAGAAATTATATTTCTCAAAAGAGAGAACTAGATTTGCTGTGGATTGAATGTGGGATTTTTAAAAAGAGGAAATTGATAGTCAAGAATGACTCTGAGGTTTTTAGCCTAAGCAAACAGTGCCAATGTAATGGTCATTTACTGAGATAGGAAAGAGTGAAGATGAAGCCGGGTTACGGGGAAGGAAAGATCAGGTTTTAGATATGTTGGAATTTGAGGTGTCTGTTGGACATGTAAGTGGAGGTGTCAAGTAGGCAGCCTATTGCCACTGTTTGCTTAGGTTAAAAACCTTGGAGTCATCCTTGACTATCAATTCCCTCTTTTTAAAAATCCCACATTCAATCCACAGCAAATCTGGTTATCTCTTTTTAGAAATACAATTTGGAACTTAAGATTCCTTTGGAAATGATCAATGTAGGTTGATGACATTTAGAGCTGTGGACCAGAGGAGCTCTTCTAGAGAATAAGTGAAGGTACAGAAGAGGGCTAAAAGTGGAGGCCTGGGATACCCCAACTTTAAAATTAGAGAAGATGGGGAGGAATCAGCAAAGTGCCGAGAAGAATCAGCCAGAAAAAGGGAAGGGTAAGCCAGAGAATGGGAAAGAAAGTTTTTTGGGGAAAAGGGAGAAATCAACCCCGTTCAGTGCTGCTGATGGTGGGAGTAAAATGAAGACGGAAAAGTTAGCACTGAATTTTGTAACTGGCACCTTATGGGTATCATTGAAAGGATGGATGGCGGGCCAGGGCCCTCCCTGCAAATTTCTGATCTGTGTAAGCCTTGAGTTTCTTGTGTGACTCAGGGGGCAAGAATAAAACACGAAAAACTTCTGGGATTTGGCAACTCTTGGCTCTTTTGAGTGGAGGGCATGAAGTAGGTGTAACTTGGTTTAGAACATTAGACAAATATAGCCTGTTTGTACTCCAGGGTATGACAAAACAGTCTACCTAAATCTCAGTGTAAATGCATTGAGATTTACATCAGTGTATCTTTTGCTTCCAGAGATCATGAATTTCAGGTCATGTGTGGTGAGGGTGAAAATGAGAGGTAGAGGTAAAAGTGGGAGAAGGGCCAGGGTTTTTGCAATGAAGCTGTGGAGTGAAAAATGGAAAATGAGGATAAAGCCCACCTGGTCCTTGGAGTCACACTGATACCATCTTGAGGAGGGAAATTGTAGCACCTGTAAAGGGAGGTCCATTACGTGTTTTTGACAAAGAGTCACTGTAACAGAGCTAAAGCTCTTTATATTTGAGTACCACAGAGGGAGTTATGAAATACCTACTCAGCTATGTCACCCAGTTAAGTAAAAGTTACACCATCCTTTTTCCGTCTCCAACATCCTAACTATACCACAAGTTTGGGACCACAATTAAAACCAAGAGGACAGATCCCAGAGGCAAAAACCAGTCAACAAGCCTGAGTCACAAATTTAGACAAGCATCAAACATTTGGAAAGAAACCCATTAGTGGAAGGGAGCTTTATAGTATATGCATTATTGGTGACAAAGTGGAAAAAATTTCCAAACCTTTTTTGGGAAATTACAGAGTAGAGAGACCCCAAAAATTATCTTGAGAGTAAGAGATGGTAAATGGATATTCATTCATTCATTGATTCATTCAATTTGGTTTTGGAACAACATCCATACACCAGGCATGGGGGTATATCAGAGAACAAGGTGGATGTGATCCCTGCACTCACACTATTTACAGTCTAGGTACTGTCAGGTAAACAAGCAATTTACAGCTTGATGTGATAAATAACATGAGAGGGGTGAAATACAGGAACTAGATAGCCAGAGACAAGAGGCACCTAATCACACTAAGGGGTCAAGGAGGCTCCTGAGATGAAACAATGTCTAATCTGAGAGCTGAAGTTGAAGAGATTTGTGGGCATCTATTATATGGGAGGATATAGTACAGTGGGCATTGGGTCTGATTGCTTGGGTTTTTTTTTTTTTTTTTTTCCATATAGAAAATTTCGCTTTGGACTGCAGTGATGCAATCATGACTGACAACAGCCATAACCTCATGGGCTCAAGTGATCCTCCCACCTCAGCCTCCCAAGTAGCTGGGACCACAGGTATGCACCACCATGCCTGGCTAATTTCCTCTTATTTTTTGTAGACACAGGGTCTCCCTATGTTACCCAGGCTGGTCACAAACTCCTGGGCTCAGGTGATCCTTCCACTTCAGGCTCCCAAAGTTCTGAAATAACAGGTATGGGCCACTGTACCTGGCCATGATTGCTTGGGTTTAAATCTGGGCTCTGCCACCAGTTGGGGACCTTGGTGAAGTTAGTCATCTTTCTATACCTCAGTAACCTCCTGGATCAATAATACCACTGTTTCAAGGAGTTGTTATGACGAGCAAATAGTCGGCAAAACATTAAGCCCCACATCTAACCATAGTTAAGAGATAGAGTAAAATGCTAACAATATCTTCTAAAATTAAAGTTTTGTGTCCTAACTGTGACTGTAAAAATAAGGGCTAAGGGCTTTTCTAACTTCACCCAAAGTCCTATTTTCTCTACAACGTTTTAAGTTCCTCAGTGGCAAACACACTTCCCATGAGGTCTGCAGGCTCTGCCCTTGAGGTGGTGAAGAGATGCCAGAGGTAAACGTAAGAATGAGAACTGGCAGAACTCGACGTGGAAAGGTTGCTGGAGCGAAAATGGCACCGGCCTACATCATCAACAGCAGGATTGAATCACAAGGCACAGGCTCCCCAAGAAGCATTTGCAGAAGAAACGAGCCACAGCATCACCTCGACTGAATGGTTCTGGCCAGGATTTGTGTGCATGTTTTAAGAATTTAAAAAATCGAGATATAATTCACATACCATAAAATTCACCCTTTAAAAGTGTACAATTCAGTGGTTTTTAGTGCATTCCCAAGTTTGTGCAACCACCATCACCATCTGATTCCAGGACATTTTCAACACCCCCAAAAAGAAAACACTTGCCAGGGTTTTGGAAGGAGCAAATCTGTGCCAGAGTTGCTGATGGAGAAATAGTCTCTGTGATAAAGAAACTTAAAATTTCCGCTTCAGTCGCGAGAACAGAAAACCAAACACCGCATGTTCTCACTCATAGGTGGGAATTGAGCAATGAGAACACTTGGACACAGGAAGGGGAACATCACACACCGGGGCCTGTTGTGGGGTGGGGGGAACGGGAAGGGATAGCATTAGGAGATACAACTAATGTAAATGACGAGCTAATGGGTGCAGCACACCAACATGGCACATGTATACATATGTAGCAAACCTGCACGTTGTGCACAGGTACCCTAGAACTTAAAGTATAATAAAAAATAAAAAATAAAAATAAAAAATAAAATTTCTGCTTCAGATCTGAACTGTAAAGCTCATTTCCAGGGATTTTGTCTCTCCTCTCCCCAGCCACTCCATGCTCTATCTAGACTTTCAGTTTCTACTGACCTTGAAGAATTGCCCCACAGCGGCATGGTCCTGTATTCCAACACTGTTTTGTTTTCTGACATGTGTGTGTATTTTCTCATCCTCCTGTTAGTGAATACGTATTATCTCGCGGTTAACTTGTTCTCTTATCAACCATTTCTTTCCTCACCGTCTCCAACCCCCGCATACCAGAGAGGAAAGGATCATTTCAGCAATCCCTTCTCCCTGTATCCCGACCTCTTTCCTTGCTCATTTCCCAGAACCCTCACCTGAACTTGTCCAAAATGGAACTGATTCAGTTCCCACCCAAACCAACTCCTCTCTCAGGGTCCCTTATCTCAGGCAACGTGTGGATGAAACCACCACCCATTCAGTCATCTGATCTGGAAACCCAGGGATTGTTCACGACTTTCGTCTTCCCTGTCCATCATTTGCACCCTTGTTGGGGCCACTGTCTTGGTTCAGGGCACTCTCACCTCTGGCCTGGCTTACAAAGTTGACTGACATTGCCCTTTCTCCTTTCTGTCTTCCACATTTCTTGAAATGCAAATCTGACTTTAGTACCTCTTGGCTTAAAATTCTCCTATGGCTCCTGGTTGCTGTCAGGATGAAGTTCCAGTTCCTTAATTTGGTTTTCAAAGTCCTGCCTGTCTGATCCTCTATACCGTTTTTTAAAATATATATTTTTTATTTCAATAGGTTTTGGGGGAACAGATGGTGTTTGGTTACATGAGTAAGTTCTTTAATGGTGATTTCTGAGATTTTGGTGCACCCATCTCCTGATCAGTGCTTACTGTACCCAATGTGTAGTCTTTTATTTCTCATCCCCCTCCCATCCTTTCCCCTGAGTCCCCAAGGTTCATTATTTCATTCCTGTGCCTTTGCATCCTAATAGCTTAGTTGCCACTTATGAGTGAGAACATATGATGTTTGGTTATCCATTCCTGAGTTACTTCACTTAGAATAATGGTCTCTAATTCCATCCACACTGCTGTGAATGCCATTATTTCATTCCTTTTTATGGCTGAGTAGTATTCCACAGTGTATATATGCCACATTTTCTTTATCCACGCATTGGCTGCTGGGCATTAGGACTGGTTCCATATTTTTGCAATTGCAAATTGTGCTCCACGCCAACATCTATTATTTTTTTACTATGACCATTCTTGCAGGAGTAAGGTGGCATCACACTGTGGTTTTCATTTGCATTTCTCTGATCATTAGTGATGTGGAGCATTTTTTTCACATGTTTGTCCCTGCACCCCTGGAGCCTCCTCTCTCCCCACCCTCCCCAGGGCATGCTTCCTCCTGCCTCTTGATCATCATGCAGTTCCTCACCTAGGTATCCGCATTCCAGTCTTACACACACTGTTCTTTCTCCTGGAACCCTCTTCCTGCCCTCTCCCTGCCTCCCCCCACCCCCCGCCCAGTCCCTTTCATCTAGCTAACCCCGCTCAAACTTTAGGTCTGGGCTTAGATGTTGCTTCTCTTGGAACCCTTTGGATGTGTTCCCAGAGTATGGAGCACTTCTCTTTCCACAGCAGAGACTGCCATAGTGTTCACTCCACTGACCTCAACAACAGTGCTCAACAGCAGGTCCCCAAGGCCTCCACAGTGCCAGGTACATACTGGGCACACATCAGTATTTGTGGAGTGAATGAATGGTGGCAACTGTAAGTTGGGGGGAAGCTACGGGGAGAGGAGTTCTTGGGGACAAGCTTCCAGTCTTCCCTTTGAGCTCTCCCCGGATCCTCCACACATACTTCCATCTATGTGTAAGTTTGGGCTCTCAAAGACCCCAAGATTTTCAAAACCTCAAGCATAACTCCCTAATGGCTCAATTTCTAATGTTATGATAGATGACAAGAGGAGCAAATTTCAAGGGCAAGAATCATTTCTTATTGAGAAGAAGTCTCACTCTGTCTCCAGGCTGGAGTGCAGTGGTATGATCTTGGCTCACTGCAAGCTCCACCTCCTGGGTTCAAGCGATTCCCCTGCCTCAGCCTCCCAAGTAGCTGGGACTACAGGCACACACCACCACGCCCGCCTAATTTTTTGTATTTTAGTAGCGATGGGGTTTCACCATGTTGGCCAGGATGGTCTCGATTTCCTGACCTCATGATCTGCCCATCTCGGCCTCTCAAAGTGCTGGGATTATGGGCGTGAGCCACCGCGCCCACCCAAGGGCAGGAATTCTTAATCGCTCCTTTCAGATGACTTCCCACAGCTGACTTCCTGCATTTCTCCTTGCTAGGAATTTTATAGGAATGAGGAGTTTAATGGGTGCAGAGTTTTAGCTGGTGAAGAAGAAAAAGTCCCGGAGATTAATGGTGGTGATGGTTGTATCTCAGTGTGAATGAATGTACTTCAAACCACAGAACGGTACACTTAAAAATGGTTAAAATGGTAAATTTTATGTTGTGTATATTTCAGCACAATAACAAAACAATAATTTTAACTTTTTTTTTTTTTTTTTTTTTTTTTTTTTTTGAGCGGGGTCATGCTCTGTCGGCCCGGGCTGTGAGTTCAGTGGTGCGATCTCATCTCACATGCTAAGCTCGCCCTCCCGGGTTCCGCCATTCGCCCGCTCAGCCTCCCGGGTAGCTGGAGACTACAGGCGCCCGCCACCTGCGCCGGCTAGTTTTTTGTATTTTTTCAGTAGAGACCGGGGCGTTTCACCGGGTTGGCCAGGATGTTGCGATTTACTGGAGCCTGTGATCCCGCCCGTCTCGGCTCCCAAAGTGCTGCTGGGATTACAGGCTTGAGCCACCGCGCCCGGCACAAAACAATAATTTTATAGGCTGTGGTTATGATCCTGCAAGCTGTGAGGCTTAGCGAAAAGATGAGTTTCTTCTTCCGTGAAAGGGAAGAATCATTCATTCAACAAATACTTCTCAAGCATCTCTTATGAGAAGATGAGAAGACAAGATGATATTATGGTTAAAAACTCAAACTCTAGAGGCTGGGGGCCTGGATTTGAATCTTGACTCTGTGGCTCTCTCATTGTTGGAAAATGGGCAAGCCAAAATTTTCTCTATGCCTCAGTTTTCTCATCTGGAAAATGGAGGTAGTAGTTCCTCTGTCATTAGGATTGTTGTGAGAAATAATTGAGTTAATATATAAAAATAGAACAGGGTCTGGCACAAGATAAATGCTACCTGTTATCATCATCATCATTATTATTATTTGCTTGAGTTAATGTATAAAAATACGTAAATAATATGCAGCATAAACTAAGTGCTACCTGTAATTATTATTTGTTATTTTGTGCCAGGCACCATTCTAGAAGGTGGAGATACAACAATGAACCCTTGCCTTGCTGGAGCTTACCATTTAGAGGGAGAAATAGATAACAAATAAGGAAATGTACAATATGGCAGGTAGTAGTTAATATCTGCCTCATAGTATTATAATGAAAATTACACAAGGTAATATACGGAAAGTGGCCGATACAGTCAGAACCTGTCTGAAAATGGGTGCTTAATAAATAAATGTTAACTCTCCTTTTCTCTCTGCTCCCCTCTCCCCTCCCCTCCCCCCTTGCCCTCCCCTCTTCTCTCCTTTACCTATTCTGTCTTTGGAGAGAAACCAGTCAGAAGACAAGCAGCCAAGGGTGCCCATACACATCAGCAGAGGAGGCTGGAGGAACAGTTCAGGCCAGGGCCTCCAAAAGCTGGCTGCAATTTCTGCGGCAGGTAGTTTCTCTCTTGCCGCTTTAGGGGAAATATGAATCATCCGTTGTTGTTTGGTTTCCATTTCCTGGGAGGCTGCAGGCCCAGGAAATCTGTGGTTTGAGCATCAGTGCCGAGATCAAATGAGATGGCTATTAGCAGCAGAGTGTGTTGCTGGGACCACTGACAAAGTTCTCTTGAGCCAAATGACTCACCTTGAGCTGGCTCCTTGGCCCACTTTCTCCTGACTACATTCAGCTCATGAAATGAGTTGAATTTCCTGGCCTAGGGTGACTCTTCCTTAGCTGTGCTGGGTGGTAGAGCACATCTGCACCAGGATGGGACAGAGGTCCGGCCTGTGTTAGTATCCCCATTTTACACATGCTGGAAAGGTGGTCCTGGGCCCCCAATTCTTCCAGTGTACAACATGCTGTTTCCCCAAGTGCTGGGCAGATCCTATCACAACCAGTCCTAGGATAACCGGGCACTGGTCACCACAACCTTGCCACTGCTGACCTTGGTTGAAGTCTACCTACTTGACCCAGCTATACTCCATTATAATGAACATTATAATTAACCATCAGGACAACCTCATGGAGCTTTTGAAAGGAGAATTAACCAGTTATTACAAAAATAAAAGAGAGAGGGAGAGCGAGAGAAAGATCGATACAGATGGCAGATGTTAAGAGAAATACATTCAAGTATTTCCACATCATTCTTCCTTTGGGTCTCGATTCTCTTTCAAACCATTCCTATGAACCAAGGAAATCCTCATGAACATTAATTTAAAAGTGAAAGAAGAAGAAGCCTCCATGACGGAGGAGCAGTCCAAGCCTCTCCAGCACGGCAGATTTGGCCCAGAATGAAGAACAATGGTGTCATGATCAGGAGACAGTGGGAAGGGTTGGGGGAGCTCCCGAACAAATGCAGCAAAATGCTGACATCTGTTTTATCTCAACAGTGGGTATGTGGCTGTCTGTTATGTGATTTTGTACTTTTATGTATTTTTGAAATATTTCATACTAAATCAAGAATTTGGAATTGGAAGTCAGAAAATCCGAGCTCAAATTTCACCTCCTTGGATAGGCTACTCAGTTTCTGACTGTGCAGATCTATCAAATGAGGATAACAGTAAGCAATTCATAGGTCTGTTATGATTCTCAGGCAAGATAAAACATTTGAAGCATTTTGTAAATTTAGAATCATTCCTAAAAGGAATCTCTTACCCATAGCAGTCACACCCTGCTCCTCCTTTCCCCTCAGGCCCAGGCAGCCACTAATAGGCTTTCTTGTCTGTGCAGACTCACCTTTTCTGGACATTTCCTATGAATAGAATCATATGATATTGTGCCTTGGACAACTTGCTTCTTTCATTTAGTATAAGGTTTTTCAAGGTTCATTCATGCTGCAGCAGGTATCAATACTTCATTCCTTTTCCTTACTGACAATATTCTGCTCTATGGATACAGAACATTTCATTCATCCACTGACCAGCTGATGGACATTTGGGCTGCTTCTACTTTGGGGCTATTATGAATGATGCTGCTATGACCATTCACATACAAGTTTTGTGTAGATGGATGCTTGCATTTATTTTGGGTATATGCCCAGAGGCTGCTAGATGTTCCAATATTTCAGTAGAACCAGAGCTAACAAATTTTTTTCTCTCTCTTTCTCTTTCCTCTGTTCTCTCTCTCTCTGTTTCCTCTCTCTTTGTGTGTGTGTATGTGTTTGTGTGTGTGCACTCAATTTGAAAATAATGACCCTCTAAAAAGTCATGTGAGTCAAAAGACAAAACATACGGCCAGGTGCGGTGGCTCACGCCTGTAATATCAACACTTTGGGAGGCCGAGGCAGGCAGATCACGAGGTCAGTAGTTCAAGACCAGCCTGGCCAACATGGTGAAACCCTGTCTTTACTAAAAATACAAAAAATTAGCTTGGTGTAGTGGCGGGCACCTGTAATCCCAGCTACTCAGTAGGCTGAGGCAGGCAAATCACTTGAACCCGGGAGGCAGAGGTTGCAATGAGCCAAGATGGCGCTACTGCACTCTAGCCCGGGTGACAGAGTGAAATTCCGTCTCAAAAAACAAAAAACAAAACATACTCAGAGACCAATTTTCAAAATTTGATATAGATCTTAGTTCTTTTGTCTGAGAAAGAGGAGAAGTAAAGCAGCTGACCACCATGGATCATTTTAGCTTTAAAACTTATCATTATTATTATTATTATTTTTTGAGACAGTATCTTACTCTGTCACCCAGGCTGGAATGCAGTGGTGTGATCATAGCTTTATTCTTTTTCTTACTGAATAATGTTCTGCTGTACAGAACATTTCATTTATCCATTCACCATCTGATGGACAACTGCATGGATGAAAGACTACAGCTTTGAACTTCTGAGCTCAAGTGATCCTCCTGCCTCAGCCTCCCAAGTAGGTAGCACTACAAGCATGCTGCCACCACATCCAGCTAATTTTTAAACTTTTTGTAAAGACAAGGTCTCACTATGTTGGCCAGGCTGGTCTTGAATGCTTGGCTTCAAGGGATCCTCCCACCCTGGCCTCCCAGTGTTGGGATTACAGACATGAGCCACCATGCCTGGCTCTAGGTTTTTATTCATCTCCCAGATAAACATGTATTCATTTATAAATAAACTCACTTTTATTTCCCAAGAGATTTGAGGTGGCTTAGAGTATAAACCTGAAAAGACAGCTACAAATCAGTTCAGAAAGAGAACTCATCACCGTACAGGAAATTGGGCAGAGAGGGTTAGTAGGAGTCTCACATTTTATGCTTTGCTCCCTGGCAGGTGCACACATAGATATGGTTAGGAGGGTGTGCAAAACCAGGGCAGCTGAAACTTCAGGACCACTGGTCACAGCCACTCTCTGAGGGAGACATTTTATTTTCCTTTTGTTTTGTGTGCTCTGAGATGAAAGTTGGGCTTCTTCCTCTGGGAAGCTCATGGTCTAGTGGAGACACACGGGTCCACACAATTAGAATCCAGGGTACAAAATGCAAAGGTAACTGTGGTAGCTCAGAGGAGAGGTGAAGTGTGGTGGTGATAGGTGGGGGCCCACAGGCCCAGAAAAACTGTTCTGGGGGTGATGGCTGAGCTGTCTGAAGTCATGTGACCCGGTGGTTCCATCACTGATAGGCTGCGTGGCACGGAACAAGTCATTTCATCTTAATGAACCTAGTTTCCTCATCTGACAATGGGGACAAGGTAATTAAAGCGCTTAGCACAGTGTCTGGCATGCTGTAAGTGCTCAACAGGTATTATCTATGCTCCTTAGTGTTTCTCTTCTGGATTAAATGTGTGTGTGTGTGCTTGTGTGCATGTTTGTATCTGGCTGAGACTAGAGTCTTTGGGAGCGTCTCTTACCTGGGGCTACAAATGTACCAGATTCTCAGAGTGAGTTTCACAGCGTCAACTAGCCAATGGGAAAAGTCAACACCCAAGAGCCAGAGAACAGGGACCGATAGGTCAGTATCCAGCCAAGAAATTAGACATAGATGACACAGGAAACCACGGTTCAGAAGTAAACAGGATGAATGTTCTGGATAAACACCTGTGTGTCTATCAAGTGCTATTACCCGTGTCTTTGCAGGTGACACTGGGACAACTGGGTGTAATAATGAACTAAGGGAGGAATGGATAGAATCAGCCTGATGGAAGAGAGAGGGAATGTTGTCCTGGGTAAAGGAAGCAAGATGTGTGAGGGAGAGCGGTTTGGGAGAACCTGCCATGTTTTGGAGCAATGAGCAGCTTGGTAGGACCAGAGAATGGGAAACGATGCAGGGAGACAGAGGCTGAGAAGGCAATGGGGGCTAGGTCTTGCGGGCTCTGGAGGTCGGGCTTAGCAATCTGCTCTTCATTCTGAGCATAAGAGGGGGCCAGGGAAGGAACTGGAGAACAGGAACGGCAGTGTCAGATTTTTGGATGAAAAAGCTCCCTCTGGCTGCCGTGCGGAGCTTGAGCTGTGGGAAGACAACCTGCCAGCAGAAGTTGCAGTTCTGTGGGAGTGGAGAAGGTGCTTATGTCGAACAAGGGTAATAGTTCCATGATTTATTATCCTAGTGAGTATGGAGATGCCAGTGTTCTGGAGCAAGTTGAAAGGCAGATTCAGGGCTCAAACCCAGTGGAAAATGTTCAGGAAGGGAAAGTTTTAAAAAGTCTTCAAGTGAAAAAAGAAAAAATTGACACTGAAACAAAGAAGGGGGAAATTTTCAAAAAAAGAACCACCAAAGTCAACTTTGTAAAAGTAAAAATGAGAACCCGTCTCTGTGGATAACCTTTACTTATTCCAAAACTGAGACAAGAGGCACCTTCATTTTCAATATGGAAGCAAAAGCCTCCTTGTTGCTCTGGGCAACCTGTTGCTGTGATCAACTTGTATGAAATGCTTTGCGGATATTCATCCCTCCACTGACAAATGCCTTTTCATTTCCTATTACTACTGTGATAACTTCCCATTGGTTCTGTGGCTTAAAGGAACACAAATTTATTATTTCACAGTTTGGGAGGTCAGAAGGTGACATGGGTCTTAATGGAGCTAAAAGCGCCATGTCAGCAGGGCCCTGCTTTTTTCTGAATGTCCCACCTTCTAGGGACCTGAATTCCTTGGCTCATGGCCCCTTCTTCCATCTTCAAAGCCAGTAACTGCCTCACTCCAACCCCTGCTTCTGTCATCACATCCCCTTCTCTTATTCTGGTTCTTCTGTCTCCCTTTTTCACTCATAAGGACCCCTGTAGAATCCAGGATATTCTCCCCATCTCAGGATTCCTAATGTAATCACACCTGCAGAGTCCTTTTGGTCACATATTTGCAGGTTCTGGTGACTAGGATGTGGACATTTTGGAGGGCTGTGGTTGTGCTTATTATGGAATGGAAATAATAAGAAATGGGGTTAGACGGCAGCGAGGCAATGTGTGGTGATGGTTAAACCTAAACTGGTGGGGCCAGGCTTCCTGGGTTTGCATGCTGTGTCTCCCAACTGCCAGCCCATTGGTCTCTGTTCATTTCCCCATCCAGCAGTGGGATGTTAATCAGACCCACTCCATAGAGTTGAGAACCAATTAAGTACTAGTATATGTCAATAACTTTGAGTAGTAACTGGTACATTGTAAGTGCTCATTAGATACTGGACATTTTAATCTAATGAGTGGGTATTGCATAATCCTTTTGTTCTGTGATTGCATTTGATGATTCATGGCAACATCTGTGTTGTGTGTATGGGGGAATTTGTGTGTTCAGGACAAATACTTAGATGAGTATCACAATATTATTTTAAGTGAAAAAAGTTAGACACAAAAGAATGTGTATTATATCGTTCTATTTATAAAGTTAAAGAATGGGGCTGGGCATGGTGGCTCAAGCCTGTAATCCCAGCACTTTGGGAGGTTGAGGTGGGCAAGTCACTTGAGGTCAGGAGCTCGAGACCAGCCTGGCCAACATGGTTGAAACCCAGTCTCCACTAAAAACACAAAAAGTAGCCAGGCATGGTGGCACAGCCTGTAGTCCCAGCTACTCAGGAGGCTGAGGCAGGAGAATCACTTGAACCTGGGAGGCGGAGGTTGCAGTGAGCTGAGATTGTGCCACCATACTCCAGCCTAGGCAACAGAGCGAGACTCTGTCTCACAAAAAAAAAAAAAAAAAGAATGGGACAAACCAACATATAGTCAGGATGGTGATTTGTGGAAGAGTTTACGTGGCAGGCCTGAGATTGGTATCCCTAGAAAGGCCTGCTTGTAAGGTAGGCCCTTGGCTAGCATCTGGGAACTTGGTTTTCAGAGTATTCTCAGTGAATATTTAACTGATAAGCATGGTTCACTGTGCCTAGACAGTATGGTTTATACTGAGTATCTGCCTTGAATTTTGTTAAGTGGTAGGCAAAGAGTACCTTTATGACCAGCCCCCAATTGAAACCCTGGATACTAAGTCTCTAACGAGATTCCCTGGTAGACCACATTTTATACATGTAGTCTCCCCTCATTGCTGGGAGAGTTAAGTGGGTCTTGCATGACTCGGCTGGGAGAGGACTCTTGGTGCTGGCTCCTGCTTTCCTCTGGACTTTGCTCCCTGCACTTTTCTCCTTTGCTGATTTTGCTTCTTATCCTTTCACTGTAATAAATTATAGCCATGAGTAACACTATGTTCTGAGTCTCATGAGTCCTTCTGGTGAGTTACTGAAACTGAGGTGGTCCTGGGCACTCCCAATGCAGATGTTACCTGGGATGGGGGTAGATAACAGATTGAAAAAGGACACAAGAAAATCTTCTGTAGAGCTGCAGTTGTTCTCTCTTAATTTGGGTAGTAGACGAGTGTGTATATATATAAAAAAATCATCATTGAGTGGTACACTTGATATGATCACTCTCTCTCTCTCTATATATATATATATTTACACATACATTTTTTTTTTTTTTGAGACAGGGTCTCGCTCTGTTGCCCAGGCTGGAATGCAGTGGTACAATCATAGCTCACTGCATCCTTGACCTCCTGGGCTCATCTGATCATCCCACCTCAGCCTCCTGAGTAGCTAGAACTACAGATGTGTGCCGCTATGCCTGGCTATTACTTTTATGTTGACTTGAGACGAGATCTCAGTATGTTGCCCAGGCTGGTGCCAAACTCCTGAGCTCAAGTGATCCTCCTGCCTCGGCCTCCTAAAGTGCTGGGATTATAGGCATGAGCCACCGTGCCTGGCCACACTGTATACACTTCAACGTATGTATGCTACTTCTCAAGAAATTGATCTGTAAAACCCCAAACAAAACTAACTGACGGTCATTGCTCAGTGCAACAGGCATTGATTGACAGCTTACTGTAGACATAGCTAGTAAATATTTTTTGCTCTTATGGAGAAGGGTCAAAGAGCAAAAGAGAGTCCCCTGTATTCAAGGAAATTACATGTGGACTAATGATCTTCAAACCCCTGAAGACTGTCCACAAAGTACTTGGGTAAGGATAGTTTTGAGGCCCCTTCCAGAGCCCTCAAAGAGAGGCATGCATGTCCCTGCAGGTTCTCCCTTTCCATAAGTCGTTTTCCTTTTTCTCACTGTATAAAGGGAAGGCAGACGCCCTCACCTATTTCTAGTCATATGGTGCATTATCCATGGTGTGAAAGCTTCCTGGGTACCAAACTCAGGTCAAACTTGAGTTATCATTTTGGGAAACCCTCATGTAATTGTTAATCCAAGTCCCATAAATCTGTCTAGGACCTGCCTTTCCCCTTCTTATGTTTCCCATAGGGACCGGGTTCTGCCTTAGAAGTTGGATATCTTAGTCCATGAAGGGATGTTCTCAATCAAGATAAATTGTAGAATGGAGGGGCAGAAGCATCTTCGAAACCAGCACTGCTCTCAAATGATTTGCTGCTCTCAAGGGAGATTTCCATGAGAACAAAGCAAAACAAGCAGCAAATGTTACAAGTAGTTTATTTCCATATGCTTGAGGGCAATTGATTCTTTCTAGCTACTGTATTCAGGTATTGGAACAGTGACTGCACATAGTAAGTGCTCATTAAATATTGGCCATTATTATCTGATGGACAGTTATTGTATAATCCATTTGCTCCTGTGTTTGAATTTGACTATTAATGGCAGCATCTGTCGAGTGTGTATCTGTGTGTGTGTGTGTTTGTGTGTGTGTATGTGTGTGTGTTGCGGAAACTTGTGTGTTTAAGAAAAGTCTTCTTCCTAGGACTTGTTATTAGTTGTTAAGGAAAGCACCTGACAACAGCTGAACCCTGCAGGTTAATTAATGATGCTGACTCTTCAATAAACGTAACAGTGTTTTCTGGAACGATTAAGATTTCCATGATAAAACCTGCAGAAAGAAATTTTAGGTTATGTCTTTGAGATTTTGTGTCTACTATTCCATGAGATTTTATCAAATCTATACTGATTTTATCAAATCATACATTTTCTTTTCTTTCTTTCTTTCTTTTTTTTTTTTTTTTTGAGGTGGAGTCTTGCTCTGTTTCCCAGGCTGGAGTGCAGTGGTGCAATCTGGGCTCACTGAAACCTCCAACTCCTGGGTTCAAGCACTTCTCCTGCCTCAGCCTCCCAAGTAGCTGGGGTTTCAGGTGTGCGCCACCACACCCAAATAATTTTTGTATTTTTAGTAGAGATGGGGTTTCACCATGTTGGCCAGGCTGGTCTCAAACTCCTGACCTCAAGTGATCTGCCTGCCTCAGCCTCCCCAAGTGCTGGAATTACAGGCGTGAGCCACTCTGCCCGGCCAAAATCATACATTTTCTGTTTCTTATTTGATACATGTGGCAGGTTGGATCAGTTTTAGCAGTATAGAGATACACTTTGTTTTCCATTACATAACTTCATTACACAGAAAAATTTGAGAATGAGGGCTAATAAAATTATTTATAATTTGTTTTAAATATAGAGTCAGGGTCTTGCCCTGTTTCCCAGGCAGGAGTACAGTAGCATGATCATAGCTCACTGAAGCCTCAAACTCCTGGCCTCATGTGATCCTTCCACCTTGGCCTTCCAAAGCACTGGGATTACAGGTGCAAGCCCTTTGCCCAGCTATTTCTTATTTTTAAACACAATTCTCATTTATTCCCAAGGTCAATAAACTCACACAGCTTAAGGAAAGACTATCTTGCCTTCTATCACATTTCTGGCTTCATAAAGAAAATAATTTTAATAACATAGTGTATCATTTTATTGCAAATCAAGTTATGAGAAGCAGCATTCTTACCCTGTTTAATACTTATAAAATTAATTAAATCAGATCTATATCAATGTAAACAATGTAAACTTGATTGCTCTTTAGTATCTATCTTATATGATGCATGCATAATTTATTCCTCAGTGGTTTTTATAATATTCTTCAAAATGAATATTAAGACACTTACTTAAATTGAACAATAAAGTCACACTTTTAATGACAAGGAATGTATCTAATTTGACTGATTGATTTGAAAGTTAGGTTATACGATGAAACATTTTTCATCAGTCGAATGAGCCAAATCAGCAGCTCCAAGATTTTGACAAAGTTTTATTTAAGGTCCGCAAGATAAAAGCATTCATGTAGTTCTACTACAAAAGATGTGTGGAAATAAAAAATTTTATTTTCTCAACTTGTTCTGAGACAGATTTAATAATATGCCCCTAAGTGTAAGGATAACAGGTAAAATAGTACTTATTTAAAAGTCTTGACCTTTTTAGTATACTTCAGGGAATGAGACCTTAAACAATAAATCTGTTCTCAAGTTGAATGATTTCTAATTATTTGCTTTTGACAAAATTGTAGGGAGACCTAACCAAAGCGATAGATCCTTAAGATTTATTAAGATCCTTTTATTAAAAGGAGTTCAAAGAATTGTTTGTTAGTGCTTTAAGAAAATTCTTTCTCTTCTCATCTACTTTTTTACGTGTGTGTGTGTGTGTGTGTGAGAGAGAGAGAGAGACAGAGCAAGACTCTGTCAGGCTGGAGTGCAGTGGCGCCATCTCGGCTCACTGCAACCTCTGTCTCCTGGGTTCAAGGGATTTTTGTGCCTCAGCCTCCCAAGTCGCTGAGATTACAGGCACACACCATCCTGCCCAGATAATTTTTTTGTATTTTTATTTTTATTTTATTTTTTTGAGATGGAGTCTTGCTCTGTTGCCCAGGATGAAGTGCAGTGGCATGATCTCAGCTCACTGCAACCTCCACCTTCTGGGTTCAAGTGATTCTCCTGCCTCAGCCTCCTGAGTAGCTGGGATTACAGGCGTGTGCCACAACATCTGGCTCATTTTTTTTGTATTTTTAGTAGAGATGGGGTTTCGCCATGTTGGCCAGGCTGGTCTTGAACTCCTGACCTCAGGTGATCCACCCACCTTGGCCTCTCAAAGTGCTGGGATTATAGGTGAGAGCCACAGTGCCCAGCCACCATCTACTAATTTGTGGGAAGGAAAGATCTCAGTGTTCACATCTATGAAAAAGAAAAACAGAATAGAAATTGTTTTAAACTTCATCTCTTTCCAGTAGTATGTAATAGTTATCCGTGAGTATATGAACTTGTTGGCAGTAAATATCTACATCCATGTAATTGAGATGCATTAAAATTACTTTAAATATTATAATTCTATATCAGAGTTAAAATATATTTATGTTGTTTTGCTCAATTGCATACTACTAACTTGTGATACTTACTTCTAGAAGATTTTTTTCTTTTACATTTTGAGCCTAGTAGAGGAAAAAAAGTTTCACTCACATATGTGTTACAGAGTACAACAAGATGGTCAACAAAAGACTTAACACATAAAAACATATTAGAATAAAATCCTGAGGGGAAGAAAACAGAAATAACAGTTCAAAGAGATACAAGAATAACATAAGATTTCTGACCGTAAAAGAAAAGCTTATTTGTGGGTTTTTTTTTTTTTTTTTTCTTTTGAGACAGGGTCTCACTCTGTTGCTCAGCCTGGGATGCAGAAGTGCAATCATGGCTCACTGCAGCCTCCACTTCCCGGGCTCAAGTGATCCTCTCACCTCAGCCTCCTAAGTAGCTGGGACTACAGGTATGCAACACCACACCCAGCTAATTTTTTGCGTGCCTTGTCGAAGTGGGGTTTTGGCATGTCGTCCAGGCTGTTTTTGAACTCCTGGGCTCAAGCAATGTGCACGCCTCAGCCTTGCCAAATGCTGAAAATACAGGCGTGGACCACTGTGCCAGGCCTTGTTTGTGTATTTTTTTTTTTTAAATAGATGATAGTGGGGAGCAAATTGCTGGGGTATTCCATGGATAGTAAAGTC
The DNA here is from genome assembly GCF_001698545.2 of Rhinopithecus bieti. Lineage (NCBI taxonomy): Eukaryota > Metazoa > Chordata > Mammalia > Primates > Cercopithecidae > Rhinopithecus > Rhinopithecus bieti. Next base: position 455,107 of record NW_016803705.1, on the reverse strand, counting down.
ATTTAAAACAGTGATGCAGCTGTTTTATTTTCAAGTATAAATTTAATACATTGAGAATCTTTTGCAACCATTTCATCTTAAATAGAAATGGTTAATTAAGGTTTAGGTAACTTGGAAATGTATGAAGAAGTATAGTTTTCAGACTTGTGTTTTAGCAAATATTAGAGTGAGCATTTTTGAATCCCGCTGACTTAGTTTCTGAGAGTGGACCTCAGCAGGTCTGTGAAAGCAAATGGCCAAGCCTTAACTTGTGCATCTCAGCACCTCACTGCTTGGTTTGTCTTAGAGAGGCTGCTCGACCCTGACCTCAGAGGGTCTCATTCAAGCACTGCAAGAAAGAGAGTGGTCGGGTCCACAGGGCATAGTCAGGCAACATTGCCCTTCAGGCTAGTTTGCTCAATTCTATTAAACACGACTCTTTTCTCAAAGTGTATTTACCAAACAACTATATAGTATTCACTGTGTACTTGGCACTGTTCCAGTTGCCTTACAAATATTAACTGATTGAAGCATCATAAAAACCCTATGAGTTCAGTAACAATCTTATCCCCATTTAACAGACAAGGAAACTGAGGCATAGAGAGATTAAGTAACACACTAAAGGTCACACAGCTAATAAATGGTAGAACCAGGACTTCTTATACACTGGTCTTTTTTTTAAAAAAAGGGGAGCAGAAAGAAGTTATGGTATTCTCTATATTTAAGTGGATGCCTATCAGGCCTATCAGAATTCTTTGTCTTCAACATGCACTAGTAGTTCCATTCCTGTTTGTTTTTTTTTTAGACAGAGTTTCACTCTTGTCGCCTAGGCTGGAGTACAATGGTGCCATCTTAGCTCACTGCAACCTCTGCCTCCTGGGTTCAAGTGATTCTCCTACCTCAGCCTCCTAAGTAGCTGGGATTACAGGCACGTGCCACCACGCCCAGCTAATTTTTGTATTTTTAGTAGAGACAGAGTTTCGCCATGTTGGCTGGGCTGGCCTCAGATGATCCAAGGTGAGCCTTGGCCTTCCAAAGTGCTGGGATTATAGGTGTGAGCCACCGTGCCTGGCCCAGGTCCTGTTTCTATACCCAACCTTTGCCTGGCTTACAAATAGACTGGATTTGCCTGTGGGGCTGTTAGGAATCTAGTACAGAATTGAGATGCACTCGGATTGATTTTCAGTGATCTGGTTACTGACGCTGGATTTTACTTCACAGACTACGAAACACCATACAAATGCCTTATTCAGAAGCTGAGGTGGAGACCGAGGGAGGCTGGATAATTAATATTGCAGGTCACTAGTAAAAGGCCTCAGAAAGCATCAAACCATCCCAAGAAATTATTTTTCCTGGCCTTCTCCATACAACCTCATAATTCCAGTTTCAGATGTTTGGAGTGGGCAAAATGCTCTTACAATTTCCTTTGCGGCAATGAGGAAAACGCATTACCCTGACAGTGGTGTTGAGGAGAGAAACCATTTTTCTTCCATCTCCTGCTGCTGTCTTCCAAACTCCTTCCATTAAATTTGCCATTTGACACAGGCAGAGGGTGGCAAAAGAGACAGCAAGAACTTACGGTGTGAAAAATACTGTAAGAAGTTTGCCACTTTGCAAAAGAAAAACCACTTTAAAAAAATACAAGCCCTTCTTGAAAAAAACAAAACAAAAACAAAAATCCCTCCTTGTTGCAAAACAACATAACTATCTTTTTTTTTTGGAGACAGAGTCTCACTCTGTCCCCTAGGCTGGAGTGCAGTGGCACGATCTTGGCTACCTGCAACCTCTGCCTCCCAGGGTCAAGCGATTCTCCTGCCTCGGCCTCCAGAGTAGCTAGGATTACAGGTGCCTGACACCACGCCCAGCTCATTTTTGTATTTTTCGTAGAGACGGGGCTTCGCCATGTTGGGCAGGCTGGTCTTGAACTCCTGACCTCAGGTAATCTGCCCACCTTGGCCTCCCAAAGTGCTGGGATTATAGGCATGAGCCACTGCATCCGGCCCAATATAACTATCTTCAAAAAAAGTTCTTCATTTATAGACATTTATTTATAGATGTCTGAGCCAGTCCCCACATCCCAGACTTGGCCTCCCACTCCAATCTGTTATGAGGATTGACAAAGATCATCTCCTTTGACCAAAACTTGACTCAGCCTCCCCTGAGTCCTCTGCTTGACTGGTCCTGAGGTCTTGACCTTGGGCCATTCTTTCTGTCCTTGTAGAATCCAGTTTGAGCAAGAATCCTACTAAGTCAGTTTAGGAAAGTCCCCCACCCTTTGTATCTGACCACCCTCCGTGATAGCTTATCACCCTGGCCTGCCTTCAGCAAAAGTCCTATCAAGACAGGAACTCTCCATCCTTAATGTTTCATTTTAGTACTTTTTCACCCACTGCCCCCACCCTGCTCCTTGGCTGTCAATCCCTGCTGGCTGTTACAGTCAGAGCTGAGTCCAGTTTCTCTCCTTGCAGCAAGAACCCATTGCAGTGATCCCTGTACCTATGGCCACAGGCCCCTTGAATAGTCCACCGTATTGTCTTTAACAAGTGTTTGAATACATTTTTTCTTTTTTTTAGATGACGTCTCACTTTGTCACCCAGGCTGGAGTGCTGTGGGGCCATCTCGGCTCACTGCAATCTCTGCCTCCAAAGTTCAATCAATTCTCCTGCCTCAGCCTCCTGAGTAGCTGGCACTGCAGGCACCTGTCACCACGCCTGGCTAATTTGTTTTATTTTGTTTTTTTGAGATGGAGTCTTGCTCTGTCACCCAGGCTGGAGTGCAGTGGTATGATCTCAGCTCACTGCAACCTCCGCCTCCCGGGTTCAAGTGATTCTCCTGTCTCAGCCTCCCAAGTAGCTTGAACTACAGGCGCGTGCCACCATGTTCGGTTAATTTTTTGTATTTTTAGTAGAAACAGGGGTTCACCATGTTGGCCAGGCTGGTCTCAAACTCCTGACCTTCAAGTAATCTGCTTGCCTCAGCCTCCCAAAGTGCTGGAATTACAGGCATGAGCGACCGTGCCCGGCTACATTTTTTTTTTGTTTGTTTGTTTAACAGGGCAGACCATCTGGGTTATTATCAGTCCTGGTAAGAAGGCTGCTGGGATCAGCCAGGTCCTAGCCCACCACTAACCAGACTTAAATCTGTTAGAAAAATTTCTCAACACCTCAGTTTTACTGCGAAAGATTATATTGTCTTCTAGTTGTCTGAGTTGGGATCATCAAAAGAACTGAAGTGAAAAACAAACTGGCTTTAGGGGAGCTATGGCAGTGGCAGGCCCTGCGAAAGGCATTGGAGAGCCCTGTCTGTGAGTAATGGGGCAGATGGTTATTAACAAGAACGGACAGTTATTAGCAAGAACGTGTGCTCTGACTCTTCCCTGTTATCTGCCTTGTAAAAAGGAATTGAGTATGGTCATGCGCCGCATCACAAAGTTTCTGTGTATGATGGGCCACGTTTATGAGGGTGGTCCCATCAAATCATAATGGGGCTGAAAACTTCCTATCGCCTAGTGACATTGCAGCACAATGTGTTACTCACAGGTTTCTGAGTAATGCATTGATGATTGGTGATGCTGGTGGACACAAACTTCCTGCTCTGCCAGTCCTATAAAGATCTACACATATAACATACAGTTATGTACAGTACATAATACTTGATAATAATAAACTGATTGTGTTACTGGTCTCTGTATTCACTATACCATACTTTTTATTGTTATGTTAGAATGTATTCCTTCTACTTATGTGAAACATTAACTGTAAAGCAGCCTCAGGCTGGTCCTTCAGGAGGTACCTAGGAGAAGGTATTGTTATCATAGGAGATGACAGTTCCATGCATGTTATTGCCCCTAAAACTTTCCAGTGGGAACAGATGTGGAGGGAGAAGACAGTGATACTGATGATCCTGACCCCTGTGGAGGCCTATGCTAATGTGTGTGTGTGTCTTAGCTTTTAACCAAGAAGTTTAAAAAGTAGGCAGACGGGTGACTCACACCGGTAATCCCAGTACTTTGGGAGGCTGAGGCAGGAGGATCATTTGAGCTTAGGAGTTCAAAGACCAGTCTGGGTAACATAATGAGACTCCCATCTCTACAAAAAAAAAAAAAAATTAAAAATTAGCCGGATGTGGTGGGGCATGCCTGTAGTCCCAGCTACTCAGGAGGCTGGGACAGGAAGGTTGCCTGAACCCAGGAGGTTGAGGCAGCAGTGAGGTGTGATCGGGCCACTGCCCTCCTGTCTGGGTGACAGAGCAAGACTCTGTCTCAGGAAAAAAAAAAAAAAAAAGGGGAAAAAGAAAAAAAAAATTTAAAAGTTTTAAAAGCTTTTAGAATAAGGATATAAGGAAAATATTTTTGTACAGCTATACAATATGTGTTTTAAGCTAAATGTTATTACCAAAGAGTCAGAAAGTTTTAAAACATCAAAAAGTTTAACATGTAAAAAAGTTACAGTAAGCTAAAGTTAATTGATTATTGAAGAAAACAATTTTAAATAAATGTAGCGTAGCCTAAGTTACAGTGTTTACAAAGTCTGGAGTAGTGTATAGTAACGTCCTAGGCCTTCATATTCACTTACCACTCACTCACTCACTCACCCAGAGCAACTTCCAGTCCTGGGAGCTCCATTCATGGTAAGTGCCCTATGCAAGCATACCATTTTTTATCTTCTAGACCACATTTTTACTGTAGTTTTTCTATGTTTAGATATACAAATGCTTCCCATTATGTTCCAGTTGCCTACAGTATCCAGTAGAGTCACCTGCTATACTGGTTTGTAGCCTAAGACTGAGTCATGTAACCTAGGTGGGTGGTAGGTTGTACCATCTGGGTTTGTGTAAGTACACTCTGCAGCGTTCATACAACAATGAAATTGCCTAGTGATGCATTTCTTAGACCATATCCCCATCGTTAAGGGACACATGACTAATAGAAAGTTGAGAGACTGAAGGGAAGGGAGAGAGGATATTCTTTGCAGCCTGAGGATATATGGAGAGGGAGGAAGGCTATCACATTAGATAGGGGAGAATTTAGGAGTCATGCGTTGCTGGAGTGTTCTGAATGGGGTCTTCTTTAATTTTGTTTTGAAAGATGTAAATCAGAGATTTAAATCGTTTTTAAAAATTTCCTTTGATTGTTTGGACTGTGCTTTGGAGGTGAACTTGTGTTAATACTTGGTGGGTCACACAGACTTACAGTGAGAAAGAGCTTCAGGAAAATCTGAAGAGCAATAATGAAAAACACATTGTATTAGTCTGTTCTCAACACTGCTAATAAAGACATACCTGAGACTGGGTAATTTATAAAGAAATTTATAAAGGTAATTTATAAAGAAAAGAGGTTTAATGAGCTCAGTTCCATGTGGCTGGGGAGGCCTCACAATCATGGCAGAAGATGAAGGAATAGAAAAGGGATGTCTTACATGGTGGCAGGCAAAAGAACGTGTGCAGAGGAACTGCCCTTTATAAAACCATCAGATCTCATAGGACTTATTCACTATCATGAGAACAGCATGGGAAAGACCCTCCTCTATGATTCAATTACCTTGCATTCCTTCAATTACCCTGCATTGTTATGTTAGAGTGTATTCCTTCTACTTATGTGAAAAGTTAACTGTAACCCAGTTATACACCCATGTAAATCCTTGGTCTACATTGCCCTTCATAATGGCCTTGTAGCATTTTCTAGTTATTACTACTATTTGTGAACACATCTATGCTCCTTAACTATTAATAGTATAAACAATTTGAGGGTAGGGCATACTATATTTTATTTTATTTTTATTTTATTTATTTATTTATTTTGAGACACAGTCTTGCTCTGTCGCCCAGGCTGGAGTGCAGTGGTGCGATCTAGGCTCACTGCAAGCTCCGCCTTCCAGGTTCACACCATTCTCCTGCCTGAGTCTCCCAAGTAGCTGAGACTACAGGTGCCCGCCACCATGCCCGGCTAATTTTTTATATTTTTAGTAGAGACGTGGTTTCACCATGTTAGCAAGGATGGTCTCAATCTCCTGACCTCATGATCTGCCCACCTCGGCCTCCCAAAGTGCTGAGATTACAGGCATGAACCACTGTGCCTGGCCTATATTTTATTTTTTAACCCTTAGGGCCACAATGTTATAGTTTGAATGTTTGTGTCCCCGCCAAATCCATGCTTTGAAATCCTAATCCCCAAGGTATTGGGAGATGAGGCCTTTGGGAGGTGATTAGGTCACAAGGGTGAAACCCTCAGGAATGGGATTAGTGCCCTTATAAAAGAGGCCCCAGAGAGACTTCTCACTCCTTCCACCTTGTGAGGACACAGATAGAAGATGCCATCTATGAACCAGGAAGTGAGCCCTCATTAGACACTGAATCTGCTGACATCTTGATCTTAGACTTTCCGACCTCCAGAACTATAAGAAATAGATTTTGGTTGTTTAGAAACGCTCAGTTTATGGTATTTTGTTATAACAGCCCCAACAGACTAAGAGAAGCCCTCAGGGTCTCCTACTTTCTTTCTTTTCTTTTCTTTTCTTTTCTTTTCTTTTCTTTTCTTTTCTTTTCTTTTTTAAACCTTTATTTTAGGTTCAAGGGTACTTGCACCGGTTTGTTTTATAGGTAAACTCATGTCACAGGGGTTTGTTGTACCAATTATTTCATCCCCCAGGTACTAAGCCTAGTACCCAATAGTTACTTTCCCTGATCCTCTCCCTCCTCCCACACTCCACCCTCAAAAAGACCCCAGTGTCTGTTGTTGCCTTCCTTGTGTCCATAAGTTCTCATCATTTAGCTCCCACCTATAAGTCATGCAGTATTTGGTTTTTGGTTCCTGTGCTAGTTTGCTAAGAAAAGTTGCCTCCAGTTCCATCCACTTTCCCACAAAGGACCTCATTCTTTTTATGGCTGCATCGTATTTCATGGTGTATATGTACCACATTGGCTTTACCCAATCTGTAATTGATGGACATTTAGGTTGATTCCATGTCTTTGCTATTGTGAATAGTGCTACAATAAACATTTGTGTGCTTGTGTGTTTATGATATAATGATTTATTAATATATTTCTTTGGGTAGGTATATACCCAGCAATGGTATTGCTGGGTCGAATGGTAGTTCTGTCTTTAGCGCTTTGAGAAATCGCCACACTACTTTCTACAATGGCTGAACTAATTTACACTCCCACCAACAGTGTGTAAACTGTTCCCTTTCCTCCACAACGTTGCCAGCATCTGTTGTTTTTTGACTTTTTAGTAATAGCCACTCTGACTGGTATGAGATGGTAACTCATTGTGGTTTTGATTTGCATTTCTCTGATCAGTAAAACTGAGCATTTTTTCATATGTTCGTTGTCCTACTTTCTAAGATCACACTCATTACATTACATAAGTACTTGCGTGAATGGACTCATTTGTGACAGTTCACTTATTTATATCACTCTAGGAATGCATGGGGGATTCTGGGGCCCACCAGAGCCCTGGACCTCTTCTGTTCCTTGCAGTGTCCTTGCAGTGGCTCTGACAGCTGGGACCACAGTGGGGCTCCATCCGCATTAGTAACTCTTTGGGGAATCTGACATGGTTCTTTCTGGAGAAGTTTTCAAAAAAAAATACACAGTAATCACCTCACTTCCCACCGAAATGCAGCCAGCTCTCTGGCAGAAGATGACAGCTCTTGGATAATACCATGAAACCTTTCAAAACGTCTAACACTGGAGGAGAGAGTAAAGGAAAAAGGAGTCTGTCATCAGCTACTGGTGGTTGTACTTGCTTTTTTGTTACTCTTCACTATCTTCCAACTACTGGGAGTGTCTTCTAGGCACCACAGGGTGCACGCTGCATGGGTCCGTGGTGGGTGTTGGCACACCAATTAGCAGCCGGGTTTCAGGGATGGCTGGAAAGCTCCCCTGCTGCTCCACCCTGCAGGCCGCACGTGAGGCCCAACCGCAAGACAGGAACCTTGGCTTCCAAAACCCGATCCTCCAAAATGTGGGCTTATATAACTTATTTGTTTATTTTTAAGCCAGCTCTGTCCAAGTGGAGAACATTTAAGACTCCCTTTTAGAAAAAATTTGGAACCCAACATTGTTATTAACTAAATGAGCAAGCAACGGTTTTGTAAAAATTCCAAATGGCACAGTTCTGTGGACTTTGAGCATCCTGTTCTCGGTGGAATTACATCGCATGGTGGGTACTTGAAATTGCTCCTGGGACTTCACTCTCACTCCCCTCCTCTGCCCCATGCACTCTGGCCTGAGTCTAAGAGGGTCTGGGACTTCTTTTTCTTTTTGATATAGGGTCTTGCTCTGTCACCCAGGCTGAAGTGCATTGGTGTGATATCAGCCCACTGCAACCTCTGCCTCCTGGGCTCAAGCAGTCCTCCCACCTCAGCCTCCTAAGAAACTGGACCATAGGCATGCACCACCACATCTGGCTAATTAAAAAAATTTTTTTGTAAGACAGGGACTCGCTACTAGTTTCAAGCGATTCACCTTGGCCTCCCAAAGTGCTGGGATTACAGGTGTGAGCCACCGTGCCTGGCCTGCGCCTGAGACTTCTGCGGCACTGGAGCCCCCTCCATTTGATAAGGGGCCATGGAGTCCCTGTTCTATAACTGAGTCCAGTGGTCCTCCAGCTAGTTTGGTTGCTGGGGCTTCTGGAAGACACGCTGCTCTTCAGAGCATGGTAAAACAGAAAACATAAGATATATCTTTGGGTCAGATCAGATGCCACTTTATATTAGATTCTAGACATAGGAGGACCATGTGCCAATGGTCTGATAAAAATGTCTTCAGAGATGGTCACTGCTGTATTATTTCTACCGGGAAAAACACTGCGAACAATCTAAATGTTCAGCAAGAGTAGCTAATAAATTGTGGCCATTTTCAATCTATCCATCGAAGTCATAAAGATTCTTTGGAGAGTCTTTAATGATGTGAGGGAAGTGTTTATGATTCGTTAGGTTAAAAAAAAAAGCAGAACACAAAATCACATATGACGTATGAGATTACATGTACAGAGACTCTTAGGAAATATACCACAATTTTAGGAGAGGTTATATCCCTGCATGATGGCATTACGGGTTGATTTTATTGCTTTCTTTTTACTTTTCAGCATTTTCAACTTTTCTAAAATAGGTATATATTACCCTGATCATCAGAAAACAAAATGATTAGAAGGTAGCTGACTTTCTTAGTGGTGATGGATTTGGGTTCACATTTTTTATCCATCTTTCTTTCTTTCTTTCTTTCTTTCTTTCTTTCTTTCTTTCTTTCTTTCTTTCTTTCTTTCTCTCTCTCTCTCTCTCTCTCTCTCTCTCTCTCTCTCTTTCTTTTTTTATTGAGACAGGGTCTCACCTTTGTGGCACAGGCTAGACGGCAGTGGAGCAATCTCGGCTCACTGCAACCTCCACCTCAGCCTCCCAAATAGCTGGGACTACAGGTGCACACCACTAGGCCTGGCTTTTTTTTTTTTTTTTTTTTTTTTGTATTTTTAGTAGAGGTGGGGTTTCACCATGTTGCTCAGACTTGTCTTGAACTCCTGACCTCAAGCGATCTGCCCTCCTTGGCCTCCCGATGTGCTGGGATTACAAGCATGAGCCACTGCACCCAGCCCACATTTTCTTTAGATACCATTTTCCTTGGTCCTCACTGCTCTTCACCCTTTCATGGCTCCTCCAGTGAGGAGCTGGAGGGAAAGGCTTGAATTTAAGATAAGGAGGATGAGATGCTTTCCTATGCACAGAGTCACGGTAATTCTCCCTGGGACCTGGAGGCTTATGAGTATCTAGGAGCGGCACAAACCCAGTCCAGATTCCTATGTGTAAACTCAGTCACAAATCTAAGAAGGAAAGAAACCAGGCTCATGGTAACTTTACATTTACGGAATCATCCCATCTTCAGACAAGAAAGGGTTCTAGCAGGACACTTCTTCCCTCACCCTATGACCGCAGCTTCTGCACTCCTAAAATAATGTTGACTGAAGTGCAGATAGACATCTCTTCAAGGTCTGGCAAAGCAGCCTGGTTCAAGCAAGGCAACTGGGCTGCACACACTGAGCTCTGAAGGTGGTCCAGCCAAGACAGGCCTGGCTTACCCCTTGGGCCAGCCCATTCCTTCAGTCCTTGTGGGTTTCCTCCATGTGTTAAATGAATGTAATGTGACTCGAAGCTTCTCTTGGAGCTATGTCCCATGACCTCATCTACCACTGCCTATACACGTGGGGAAGTGCCTGCCTCCCAGCACTGAAACATAGTGTTGAATGGGGATGTTAGCTGGGCATGAGAAACAAGGCTTTTCTTAAGAGTGTTTATAGGAGGGGAGCAGTCTTAGTTAGCAAGAACGGTGATAATTCAATTCAATTACATCAGCAACTGTTTACTGAGTGATTAGCTACATTCTGAGCAAGGCATTCAGGAATCCCCCAAATTCCTTAGAGCATGCTTCAGTTTCCCCCATTAGCATCCCATCAGCTTCCTTACTTCAAGGCTTGGATTCTTGTGTGGTGTTGTGAAACCAGCACTGGTTTTCAACTCAGTGGGTCTGATTGAAAAATCCCATCTCTGCTCTACCACTCAGAAGCAAGTTGCGTAGTCTCCCTAAGTCTCATCTTCCCTGCCTTTGAAATAGGAATAATAGGGCCAACTTCAGGGGGTTATTCCTGAGTACAGTCCCTGGATTGAGCAAAGAAAAGTACAGATACCCAGTTAAACCAAAACGTTAGATAAACAAATTTTTCTTTCTTTTTTTCTTTTTTTTTTTTTACAGTTTAAGTATGTCCCATGTAGTGTTAAGGACATTCCTACACTAAAAAATTATTTATCATTTATCTAACGTTCCAGTTTAACTGGGTATCCTGCATTTTATCTGACAACCCTGTTTGTGTTTTTTTTTTTTTTTTTTTTTTTTTTTTTTCGAGCGGAGTCTCGCTCTGTCGCCCAAGCTGGAGTGACAGTGGCCAGATCTCAGCTCACTGCAAGCTCCGCCTCCCGGGTTTCAATGCCATTCTCCTGCCCTCAGCCTCCCGTAGTACCTGGGACTACAGGCGCCCGCACCTCAACCTGGCTATTTTTTGTATTTTTTAGTAGAGGACGGGGTTTCACCGTGTTAGCAGGATGGTCTCGATCTCCTGACCTTGTGATCGCCCGTCTCGGTCCTCCCAAAGTGCTGGATTACAGGCTTGCTTGAGCCACCGCGCCCGGCCGACAACCCTGTTTTTGAGGCTAAAATGAAGAGATTTACACAAAAGCCCTGCCCAGGGGCTCAGTGATTTCACTTTTTTCTGCACCTTTCTCGGGGTGGATCCCACAAGGTGCTTAACACCTTGCACCTTGCATTTCAGAGGGAATGAAGACTGTGAGCAGGTGGGTGGAGGGAAGGTCAGGATGCTCAGTTAGGGAGTGCATTTACCCAAGAACGGTAAGAGAGTACAAAACACAGCGCTGGCACGCTGCTGAACCTCTGCCTCATGGACACCTTCAAAGACCGTAGAGAATAGAGTCCTTTGGTGGTGTGTGCTTGAACATGCTGTTTACTGCATGTAGGTCTGTCAGTGGGAGTGACACAACAGGGCCAGAAGGAGCCCTAATGGGGACACCAACCCCAGGGAAACCCCATCTAGGCATGATCATTCCACTGGCTTCAGAGGCCACTGTAGTGCACATTAGATACGGGGACTTTCCTGGAGGTGATTTTTACACAAAAGGGGTAAAGGTAACTGGGTGCCCCGGAAACCTCCCTACAATGTGCAGGAAACCTGGGGTGTGATGCTGGTCTGTGCTTCCTGCTCCTTTCTTTGTTTTTTCTGCTCCCTCTTTGTGGCTTCTCCCTGTTGCCTCCCCCAGACTCAAATCCCCCCCCAGCTTAAGCTCCCCCAGCTTGTAGGGTGGAGGTGGGCAGGTGGCAGGTCTGCTGTCCCGAGTCACGCACATCACAAGCTGCCCAGGAGCCCTCAGAACCTCAGGGTATGATTTCCCTCCTCTGAGCATCTGAATTCCAGGCGGGGAGTTCAGCTGTTGTTGGCTTCAGGAAATTTTTCCACCAGGACTGAAAACTGGGGCCAAGAAAGCGTGACTCTGTAGAAGACATTCTCTTCCGCTATTCAAATGTACTTTCCCTTTAGTTCAGGCATTAGAAAATGGTGCCTTTACTCAGAGTCATAGAGGAAAGTTTTGGATTTCATTACAATGAGAAAACACATGAAGAGGGGCCATCATAGGCTGCATTTGCAAATCTCTGCCATGTCTTTTTCTCATACCCCTTTCCCTTCTCTTATTTACTAGCTTTCTTTAAGTGAATTAATTTTCTATAATTTTTTAAGAAAAATTTATTTTAAGCGGCAATATTTATGAAATCTACGGTTTGATGTGATCATATATATATCTACATATATGTGTGTATATATACATTTCTCCCAAATATATGAAAATTAATATATGCTCTGCAAATTTAAAAATGCTCATCTGGGCCAGGCACAGTGACTCACGTCTGTAATCCTAGCACTCTGGGAGGCCAAGGTGGGCGGATCACCTGAAGTCAGGAGTTTGAGACCAGCCTTGCCAACATAGTGAAACCCAATCTCTACTAAAAATACAAAAATTAGCCAGGTGTAATGGTTTGCGCCTGTAGTCTCAGCTACTCAGGAGGCTGAGGCAGGAGAGTCGCTTGAACCTGGGAGGCAGAGGTTGTCGTGAGGTGAGATTGCACCACTGCGCTCCAGCCTGGGCGACAGAACGAGACTCCATCTCAAATAAATAAATAAGTAAAGATAAAAATGCTCATCTGTGTATCACTTAAAACTCTCTCCGAAACACAGCTCTACTGGATAAAGTTATCTGAAGCTGGGGATTCCTGCCTTATCATTCAGTTAACAGTAGCTAGAGCTGAGTGATAAATTTACTGTGTCAGTCACCAGAGGAAGTCCTCCCCGAAGCTCTAGAAATAAGGTATTTGCATTGGCCCCATTTTAGAGATAAGGAAGCAGACTTAGGTAAAGGTCATCTCACTAGTAAGTGAAAGTCAGATTCAAACCCGAGCTGTCTGAGTTCAGAGTCCACGCAATCATCACTCTCTCTCACCTCTTGGGAAAAACCACAGGTGTTGATACCACGGCTTGCCAAGGAAAAAGCAAGCAACGGTGCTGTTGAAGAATGAATTCATTCAGTACTAAATGGTAAATGCGTCCTTCCTGTAACTTCTAATGCATTGCTTGCAGCTACCAGCTTGCAGAGGAGTTGGATTCCAAAAGCTCATTTAAAAGCAATTTCCCAGTCTCCTTCCTCAGTGCTTCCCTATGGTACTTTGTACACACCTCTCCTATTGCGCTTATCACGTCTCTTAGTTACTCACACATCTCCCTCCTTCACAGGGCTCCAGCTGCCCAAGGGCAGGGACCTTGCTTTATTTATTTTAATGTCCTCAGCACCTAGTCCAGTGCCCAGCCCGTGGAGATACAGAGTATACACATGTTGTATTAAATTACAAGTCATTTGTTTGGAACTCAGCACGCATTTCCCCAAAGAAATGCATTACAAATGGGAGTGGAAGCGTTATGTTTCCAGCCAGCCCACAAAAGTTTATTTAACCCATCTTGTAGCCTACCAAGTTATCTGGAGTCGTGGGTGGGACGAAAGATAGAAATCTTCCCCACCTTCTGGGTGTAAGGTTAGACATAAATGAAATTTCACAGAGGTCAGTGTTTGTTTTCAACTTCCTCCAAATTGCCTTTTTTTTTTCTGTATCTCCCACCTGTGGGCATTTCTGTCTCCAAGCTTCCTACTCAAAACCTACCGCAGGCCAGGTGCTGTGGCTCATGCCTGTAATCCCAGTACTTTGGGAGGCCGAGAGGGGCAGATCACTTGAGATCAGGAGTTTGAGACCAGCCTGGCCAACATGATGAAACTCCATCTCCACTAAAAATACAAAAATTAGCCGGGCATGGTGGCACATGCCTATAGTCCCAGCCCCTTGGGAGGCTGAGGCAGGAGAATTGCTCGAACCTGTGAGATGGAGGTTGCAGTGAGCTGAGATCGTACCACTGCACTCCAGCCTGGGCAACAGAGGAAGACTCTGTCAAAAAAGAAAGAAAGAAAGAAACAAAGAAAGAAAGAAAGGAAGGAAGGAAGGAAGGAAGGAAGGAAAGAAGGAAAGAAGAAATCCCAACAAACTCTACTGTAGTCCCTTACCCCAATTCTTTCTCCAAATAACCTACTTGTCCTGCTCACTCATCAAAATTCCTATTTTCTGAGTGTGGCTGAGCTCAGTTGATTTTCAGTAGGAAAACAATGTGACAGTTAATTCTTGCTAACCTGTGAATGACTGTCCTTAATATCCCTTCACTTGCTCCCACCTCCAAAGCCAGGCATATGACTATGTGTAGCACAGTGGTTAGGATTGTGGGATTGAAAGACAGAGCTGCATTTCAATCCCAGTTCTACATATTAAGTTATGTAGTCTAGGCAGAGTAATGGGACTTCTCTCAGTTTTCTCATCTGTAAAATGGGAATCATTGTAATTATCGAGAGAGCTCATGCTTTTATAACACTTCTCAGAGTTATACCATCTATAAGGCACAGTTCTAAGGACTTTAAATGTATTAGTCCAGTTTGTCTTCACAGCAACCCCATGAGGTAGATATTAATTATTATAAAGGAGAGTGACATTCCAAAAGAGATTTCTAATGGTAAGTTAAAATTAATTATGATTTATTCCCTGCTTTCCTTATTCCAAAAAGGCTTTTGAGGAAAAACGTTACATTGCTAAAATTTCTGGCAGTGTGGATAGGAAAGGACAGTCACTCCCAGGAGGAGACTTTACAGGGCAAAGACAGAGGGGATTGCTGCTAGATCACCCGTGGCAGAAAATTTATACTGAGAGTCTATTCCCTTACGCTGTTCCTGTTTCCACAGCTTTTCCCCTTCCTCTGCCCCTGAATGTGTGGAATCTGCAAGTGGTCCAATTTTTTTTTTCTATCCCTTTCTTTCTTTTTTAATTTGTTTCACACTGCCCACGGCAGCTGCAGAGTGGTGGGGGCCAGGCGGATGGCGGCAGCTGTTTGTATGTATGGGACCTCTGTAGCCTTTCTTTGTGAGTCAGGGGCTGTCTGTATATATCACGAGCTACCACCTGGCAAGACATTTAGTTCCATCCATGTTGTTGAAATGTTTCCTGGATGATATCATCAATGCACAAGGATGGAAGGAGCTTTATCATGTGGATTTCCAGCCTTCGCTGCCCCCCGGCCTTACACTGAAACAGTCTGTGGCAATTTTAACCTCCAGCTTAGCAGGCAGCCTTGGATTTTCCTCTCCAGTATTTCCCACTTACCACATCCAGAGACCTAAAGCCCATGCGTATACATAGAACAGACCTAACAGTGTAGTCGTGCAAAACCCCCAGCCTGCCGATGACAGGGGCAGGTGGCAGGTCCACTCCTCAGCCCCCTTTGGCTGTGGCGGCCTTGTGATGAAGTCACTGCACTTCTCTGGGCCTCGGTTTCCTCTTCTGTCACACAGCGGCTGGCTGCACTATCTCTACTCCCTCTGAGCTTTAGGAATCTTGGATGCTCTAATAAAGGACCCGGACAGATGACAGTTGATCCTGATGTCACCCATGAGTAAAAGGTCCTTTGTGACTATTGTAAGCCTGTTCAAATGTATCCTCTTCCTTAAAATTGAGAATTATTCCCTTATGTTAACTATGCATTTTTTGTTTTAATTTGAAATTTGTCTCACTCTGTCACCGAGGCTTGAGTGCACAATCACAGCTCACTGCAACCTCTAACTCTTGGGGCTCAGAAGATCCCTCTGTCTCAGCCTCTCAAGTAGCTGGAACTATAGGAACATGCTACCATGCTCAACTAATTTGAGACTTTTTTATTGTGCAGGACTTCTGAACATATAGATAAAATTCTACCCCATATTCCCATTACAGTGATACCTTGTATACTGTACAGTGACATGTCTGTGTTTTAACCAAGGCGATTAGTTTTCAAGGACTTAGTGGCAGTGATATTCTATTTTATATGACATCTATATTTAAGAAATATTTCATGTGACCCTCAAAACAAAAAAGGGGAGGGAAACTATACTCATTTTTACAAGCGATGAGATTAAGGATGGATGAGTCTAAATATCTTCAACAATACGTCATTACTAAATGGAAGAGGCACACCGCGAACGCAGGTCCTTTGACTCCAAGTCTAATGCTCAAGCCACAAGATCACATATTAATATAAACCACCACCACCACCCAAAACAACAGCCACCCCTAGTTGAGTTTCTGCTACATGACATCTTACTAGGTGCTTTGCATACAATGTCTCTAATCCTTGAACCAACTGTGCAAAGGAGGCATTATCATCCTCAGTTTAGAGATGGAAAAATTGAAGTTCAGAAAGATTAAGCATTAAGATTTGCCTAATGACTGACATGTACTGAAGGCAAAATTCAAACCCAAGCCTGTTCTTTTGATAGTGCTGCCTCTTGCTTCAATATGCATCACCTAAAACGAGAGCCAATAAAATTTAATCTGATTTCTTAAGGTCGCAAAAATGATCGTTTCATGAAAATACAGTTAACAAAAATTACCGGTTGGTTGAATCACATTCAGTCAACTTACATCTCACTTAACCGCCCTTAAATTTTCTTGTTTGTATCATTCTGCTTCTCATATTTTCTTTTCTAGATTTTCCATTTTTTTTTGTTTTTTTGTTTTTTTGTTTTTTTCGACAGGGCCTTACTCTGTAGCCCAGGCTGGAGTGCAGTGGCACTGCAAGGCTCACTGCAGCCTTGACCTCCCTGGCTCAAGTGATCCTTCCATCCCAGCCTCCCAAGTAGCTGGGACTTCAGGCATGCACCACTATACTCAGCTCATTTTTGTATTTTTTGTAGAGACAGAGTTTTGCCATGTTGCGCAGCCTGGTCTCAAATTCCTGGGCTCAAGCGATCCACCTGCCTCAGCCTCCCAAAGCCCTGGGATTATAGGCAGGAGTCACCATGACTGGCCTATTTTCCATTCTTTCAAATAAATATATATTTTTTTCTGGACCCCCTTAAAATATCTTTACTTCATTATTAAGTGATGGGAATTTAAAGTGAGCATGGTGGTCTTAGAACTTGAACGATGTCCAATAGAAGAAAAGGATTCTAGCTTACCTCCCCTTTCCCTCATTCAGATTATATATCCTGGGATCATTTTACATTTATTCATAATCCGTTTTTCTGTCCATCTTACCTAGGTAACCTTGCTTATTTTGTATCTGCATAATTCATCCATGAAAATTCTATAACTAACATCTATAATTTCATCTATGAAATGAGGACAGTGATTCCTGTCCTGTCCAAATCTCATAGTTCTGGTGACATTCAACCAAACAGTATATAGGAAAGGCACTTTGAAAGGTATAAAGAACCATCGACATAAATAATCATAGCATATTTTGCTTTAGAAAAAGCTAAACTGCAGAAATAGAGCAAAATAATCGGGATTGTTTAGTAAGGCTGAGATTGTATGTCCAAATTTATATACTATTTATCATATACAACAGGTAATAATGACATAAAGTAATTTAATTAGTTATTAAATTATTTTAAAAGAGAAATTTTTTGCATGACAAAGAGCAGTGCCCTTTTCATACCATAGACAAACATAAGGACTAGTTCAATACAGTATAATTCTATGCGGTAGTTAAACACTATACTAGTTGAATACAGTATAATACTACACTATATGTATTTAACTAGTCCTTTGTTTGTCTGTGGTATGAAAAGGGCATTGGTCTAAGTTATGCATAAAAACTAGTTAAATACTTTCTGAGGTTCCCCAGGCTTCCCTGGTTTTCTGACCTCTAGACTTCTGGTGGTCTACAAAACCCCACATCTCTGGAATTGCTGTGAATTCTGCATTAGGCTTCTGATACAGAACTAGCAGAAGGTCTCCCCATTTTCCAGTAGAAAACACATTTTAACTCTTTTGTGCAGTTCTATAACAACAATGAACTTTTGGAATCCATTGGCTAAGAAAATAATGACAAAAGAACATTAAAGGCTTCAGGAAAACTTTCAAATGGACTTATATTTAATTGATCACAACTGTATCCAAGTACTTTTGGAAAATACACAGACAAATGTAAAACATTATTCTACCAGGCATGTTGCAGACATGCGGTAGGTATTCATCAAGTGAGTGCATGAATAAGAAGAGAATAAAAATTGGCAGACAGTGCTTGGGGTATATGGGGACTTGTGATCCTTCTGTCATAACACCATTCCCTGGCCCCTGCTCTGAGAGCCAGAGCTCAGAGCTCAGAAACCACTTGTATTGTTTCTTAAATACCCAATATACAGCAGGCACTCAATAATAGTGTACAGAACATATGTATGTATAAGTGAATAAACACAAGCATGAACATTTCTCTTGTCTTTCAGCCAAATTACAACTTTGAAGTCAGCTGATATGTTGTGGGCCTTTCTCTGTCCCTGAAAAATCCAGCGGTGAGTTTCGAGAAAACATCCTGCTTTCAGATAAACAACCAACGTGATCAATATCACCTACCAACAGAAGCATTTTCGGAGGCGCTTATTTAAAAGAAAACATCTAAAAATTTAAACACCTGGAGGGACTATAGATGTTTTTGTTTCTAGAAAATTTTTTTTGTTTCTCTGCAAGGGCACATAAAAGAAAGTATGGAGTTAGAAAACTATGAGGAGACATGAAAAGTCTTAAGAAGGAAACAGTGTCCAGACCAGGTGGTCTGGAGGCCCGGGGAAGAGCATCTTGTCCTAGAACTGCACAGCTTATCTTTCGCAGCCTAGGCCAGATCTTCCACTGAGTGAACTAAGGCCTTATCAGAAAGAAGGCTGTGTAACAAGAACACTACCATGCAGAGATTTCAATGGCAAAGGAGGTGGTTAACTTGTTACCCCTTGAGGTGGCAGTAGCAAAAAGCAATTTACTTATTCATCAGTCATGAACTAAAGCATGTTAAGTATTTTTATGGGCAACATAACATAAATAACTCATTAGAGAATTCACTTACCTCAACGATGCTGGATACAGTAGTCCAATCATCTCAAAGAGAAACTCAATACAGGTTGTTCTTGGAGGCTCAGTCGTGAAATGCCGTAGAAAGAGCCCCTTCCACCCGATGTGGTGGTCACTTTGCCTGGCAACAAAGGAAGTGAAAATGTCAAAATGAAGAGGAAGAGATTCAACATTCTCTCTCTCTAAGGGAAAAAATGCAGACACAAGTCTTTTTTTTTTTGGTGGGGTGGAGGGTTTGGACGTGCTTTGATTACAAAGGGTATCTGTAAAGACCAACATAAATTAACATTTATTGCTTCTTGTTTTTTCCTCAGCTTATCCTGAAATCAGAGGCCTGCTTTTTACTAACAGCAGCCTGCAAAACAAATCACCAAGAGAAAAAGGGAAATAAATGATGTTACAACTGCTTTAGGTTAATTTGATTTTCTTTCACGTTTAGTCACTGCCTTGATGTTCCTGACCTCAGTTATTTCTGATGAGTTAAAATAATTACTACCCCAAATCCTAGGTGAGGCCTTCACCATCATTTGGTCCAGATTCCCAATTTCCTAGTTCTGAAAGTTGAGGTACGGTGATGTCATGTACCATGTCACCAGCCCAATGACCCATAATGTCATACTCCCCACAGTGCAACATTTCCAAGCTTAACCTCTTGAGCAGAGACTCAGCCTTCTGTAACATAAACCTTGGTGACAACCATCTATAACAGGCCCTTTTTGGGCTCCCTGCCCCTCTTCCTCCAGACACTTGTCAGCCTGATAGCATACTTCTTCGGTAGTAGGGGGCCTAGATGGATGTGGACTGGAATGTAGTCTTGGTCCACAGGCTGTGCCTTCCTGAGATGGTTTCTGAACTGTGCAGCATGCGCTCGGAGCCTGACTGCCTAAGACATCATGGTCTTGCCACCTAATAGCTGTCTGACCTGGAAAAGTTATTTAACCTCCCTGTGTCTCAATTTGTTCATCTGTAGACTGGGGATAATATGCCACCTCTTTCCTAGGATTGTTGTGAAGATTAAATAGATCAATATATGTGAAGTGCCTAGAGCTGTGCCGGGCACAGTTCTACAGATGATAGGCACTTGGTAAACTAACATTGAACACGTCAGTGACCAATGAAGAAAAGGAATGAATGAATTAGCAGTGTGGCCTTGGGCACAGCACGTGACCTCTCCGGCCCTTTCTAGCTTCTCTTAAGTAACATTATGCAGATCATGGACTCACTGGCCTTGCTGTAGGGTGAACAGTTTGTCCTGATTTGCCCAGTGCTGTGCTGATTTTAGCATGGAAAGTCCCCCATCCTGGGAATCCCCTGTCACAGGCAAAGTGAGATGGCTGGCTGCCTTAGGCTTCTGTGGCCACCCCTGTGTTCCACAGTACACTAACACTCAAGCCCTTGGGCCTTGAGTTTCTCTGTCCTGTGTCCCCCATCCCACTTCACCACTGGGAGTGAATCAGGGCATGCATCACAGATACTGTGGATTGTTTATGCCATTTTAGCTTCCCCTATCACTTCCTTCGTTGTTGGCAGAGTCCTGATTTGATCTTTTGTTCACTCACCGAACGGCCATATGCCCAGAAAAGGTGAGAC
Source organism: Rhinopithecus bieti (assembly GCF_001698545.2). Classification (NCBI taxonomy): domain Eukaryota; kingdom Metazoa; phylum Chordata; class Mammalia; order Primates; family Cercopithecidae; genus Rhinopithecus; species Rhinopithecus bieti. The sequence goes on along the minus strand of NW_016803705.1, from coordinate 434,524 downwards.
TAACCTCAGTTCACCAAGGTGGGGCTAGTTCTTGATTTATCTAAGCCAAGTATATAATTCTATTCTCCTTACCAGAGTCTGGTTAGCAGAGGGAAGTGCTATGCATTGGGATGGTATCACTAGTTGTTAAAGCATTGAGATGTTGTTGTGATGGTCAATAATGGGATGTTGCCCACATGCCCCCTCCTCCCTACCCCAGGACATCTGTGCTGAAGGCTCTCATAATGTAACCACTAAAGGGTGAATGTCTAGTACTACTGGGGCCTCCTGGACCCCAGCTCCAGCCTCCTGCTTTGTTGGCGCAGTGCTGTTGCCTTTGTATCTGTTATTTATTTTATAGCTTATCTTGCCTCTATGTGACCTACTTCTGGCTACAGGTGACAGCAATAACAGCTCCATCCACTTTCCTGAGGACAGTGGACCCCATAGCAGTGACTGGGATCTGGGTCAGTGTGTAGCTGCAGTGTTGGTGTTCACAGTGGCAGACCCAGTGGGATCTTTGTTAGGCTGGCTCTGTGGTATGATTCTGGGTAGAGCCTCTAAGCCTCACAGTGCCATAGTCTTTCAGGGGTTACAACCTTTTAACGAATCCCATTTATGCTTGAATCACCATGTCAATTTGTTTTTGCCTACACCATATCACCTAAAACCAAGTAGTATAAAACAACCACCATTTATCTACCAGGGGCCATTATTCTGGGCCGGGCTTGGCTGGAGCTGCCTGATGTAGGATGACCTTAGCTGGCTCATTTCTGCTCCATGTGGCCTGTTACCCTCCAGCAGACGACCCCAAACTTGATGATATAGCGATTACACAGTGTGGCAGCAACCTGAGGGAGAGAGTGAATGTGTAAAGGCCTCTTGAGGCCGAGGTTTGGAACTGTCACGATGTCACTTCTGCCCATTCTATTGATCAGAGCAAGTCACAAACTCAGCCCAGATTTAATGGCTGGAGAAATAGCCTCTGCCTCTCGGCAGTATGGGCCAAGATACAGGGACAACAGTAACTGGAAACATGTTTTGCCAGTTACCATCATCATCCAGAGCTCGTATTTGGTACTCCAGCTGATGCAACATGGTGGGAGATCAGGGCAAAAGAAACAGAAAGAGGCCCCTTTCCCCTCAATAGACTGTGGGAGAACCAGGGTGGGATCTGTCTGATAATATCCCTTTGTTCCCTTATTCTGAGAGCAAAGGCCTGGTTTGAGGAAGATGCATGTGACAAAGGCTATGAAATGCCATTAGACCCTACTCAGCTTTCTTGGAAGTTAGATGTGATGGTGCTTGATTCACCCACACTCTTTCTCCTTTTACTCTGGAAATCTGTCTTGTTCTAGATGATAGCTTCTCCATCAACCTCCTTACCAGAGAGAAGAGCAGACTATCTTCCCTACCACACCATGGACATGTACAAGAACGAAACTTATGTTGTTTTAAGCCTCTGAGATGTGGGAGTGTTTGTTACTGCATCATTAACCATCCTATCCTGACTGATATGTTATAGAATAAGATACTAGCTCTAGGGGACATTGCATTAAAAAAAGGAGTTTTGTGGGTAAATAAATCTGGGGACAATGACAAACTACCAGTTGTCCTTTGGTATTTGTCCTCCCCTTGTGCATTTTGGTAAAAAACACTTCAGCCTGACACTTGGGCACCTAACTGGAGACTGCCTCTCCTAGATTCCCTTGTATCTGACTGTGTTCGTCCAATTGAATTCAGAGCAGTGAAATGAATCACAAGGTAACTTCTACGTTATTTCCTTAAAGAGAAATCTTCTTGCCCTGGACTCTCTCTCTTCCAGCTTCCTCTGCCTGAGAAATGGTAACTGCTGGTACCATCTTGAAAGCCATGGGTTGAGAATGGAAAAGCCACTTGGCCAGCTTTGGACCATTCATCTCTGTACTGATATATGAAAGATAAGTTCTACCTCCTTTAGCCACTGTACTTTAGGGTATCTTTGTTATAGTGGCCCAAGGTATGTCCTAATTAATATCACACTATATCTTCCTCTTGGAAATTCATGGAGGCACTATAAACACACTGAAGGTTCTGAGATGTCCTGCATAAGGTAAACAGTTCAAATCTTATTGAATGAAGAAATCCTTCTTTTTATATGAAACTTATTGATATACACACTTTGGGAAATTTTCTCACAGAGATAGTCCTAACATAGAGTTGTTCTTTGGGAAGTACTGGGATAGAGACATCTTGGTAGCTGCATAAGGCTGTGGAATTATCATTTCTAATGATTGTTAATAAGGTGCATGGCATCATCTATCTCCACCCCAACTCAGCTTCTCCTCCATTCTTCTTGGAAAAGCAGCCAGGTGGTGGAAAAAGCTGGAATTTGTGCAACAACAAGTCTGGACTCAAATCAAGACTCTTGTGACCTTAGACATCCTCCTTCACCTTTCCAAGCCTTCATTTCCTCAGATGTAAAATGATAACACTGAAGTCTACTTCACAGAATTACTTGGATACATGAAAGCTTCTAGCATATGAGTATCTCCTACCCCCTTCCTGTTTCTTTTTGCCTTCTCCATGCAGTTCCTGTTAGGGTCTCACAATCCTTCTAACAAAGTTCATCCTGAGGTCTCTAAACTCTTTCTTCCCAAGTAGAAGTAAAATGATAGATCATTTAAAGGAATGACTATCCTTATAGTATTTGCATTCTGAAAGGGACTAAATTGAGAGAGAGAGAGAGAGTGAAAGAGAGAGAGAGAGAGGGAGAAAGTCTTCTTAAAAGTCACAAGGAAAATTATTAGTTCCATTTTGGGCTGCAGGATATTCAGGAAGAGAAGTGGCTTTTAGTTCCTCATCTTTCAAGGATCTGAATGGCTTTAGGCAAGTTGCGAAGAATCAGAACTGCTTGTGGGTTTTCCTGGTAAAGCCAAGGATGACACATGGTTTTACAATTCAAGTTAATTAGAAATAATTCAAAGTCTACACCATTGACAGAAATCTCTTTAGTTGCCAGGTCTGCAAATCAAGAGAAAAAGTAGGCAGAAAAGCCAGAAGGACTCATATATTGGAGACTCCATGAGGGTAAAGTTGGTGCCTTCTTTTCACTTTTTCTTCTTCTGCAAAAGCCAGCATGGTGCTCTGTGCACAAGGAAGGTTTTAAGCATACTTACTGACTCCCTTTTCCTCATCTGGAGGGTAAAGCTCTTCACAGGCAGCTTTTAGTAATCAATAATTTTGGAGTACAAGTAACAGAAACCAACTCTAGCTGTCTTGAGGGTAAATGCAATTTATCCGAAGGATACCCAGGGAAAAATATCAAATCTGAGGAACTATAGAATAACCAGACCTTGAGAAGACCAGAATCAAGACAACCTTGGAGACCTCAGCAAGTCAATTCCATGGACTCTCCACCTAGAACACTGTCCTGATGTGACAGGGAATGTGACTGGTCCATCCTTAGACAGTGTCCACCCTTGATCAAGTGACTATGGCCAAGGTAGCAGGGCTGCTGGGAGCCTACACCAGTGACATAGGAGATAGTGCCTATAGGATGAGTATTTATTATGAACCAAGCAACCACCCACAGAATCACCCGTTGTAGATTTTGTGCATAAAAAATAACTTCAAAACTAGTTTTAAACAACAACCATTTTACTTGCTCATGATTCTCTGGGTCAGCAATTTGGGCTGGGCTCAGCTAGATGGTTCATCTGTTGGTTTCACTTGCAGTCATTCCTATGGTTGTAGCTATCTGGTAGCACAATTGAGGCTAGATCACCTAAAATTATTTTGCTAGCATGTCTGGAAGTTGGCATTTGTAACCAGCTGGAAAAACCTGTTCTCACCATGTGATTTCTCATTGTCTAGTAGGCTAACCTGAGCTTTTTTACATGGTGGTCTCAGGGAAGCAAGAGTGGGCAGACCCCAGTGTGCCTATGCTTATATCACATTTGCCGTTGTCCTATTGGCAAAAGTGAGTCATAAAACCAAGCCTAGAGTCAAGATGTTGAGAAATAAACCCTCCTAATGGGAGAAGAGGTGAAATCATATTACAATGAGGAATGCAGAAAGGGACCAAAAAAGTTTATGGAAAGTTTTGCAATCCAAACCGCCTTATATTGGCTTCCATCTATATATATTCCCTAAAGCACAGTTAATTTTTAAAAATCTTTTGATTTTTCTTTGAAAGTAAATAAGCTGCTTAGAGTAATAAAATTTATCTATAGGAAGATTTAGTTTTCCTTTTATCTTTTCATTTTAGTTTTAGAGACAGAGTCTTGCTTTGTCACCCAGGCTGTAGTGCAGTGGTGTGATCATAGCTCACTGTAACCTCAAACTCCTGGGCTCAAGTGATCCTTCTGCTTCAGCATCCTAATTACCTGGGACTGCAGATGTGTATCAACATGCCTGGCTAATGTAAAAAAGTTTTTTGGAGAGATGGGGTCTCACTATGTTGCCCAGGCTGGTCTTAAACTTCTGGGTTCAAGCAATCCTCCCATCTTGGCTTCCCAAAAAACTGGGAATATAGATATGAGCCACCTTACCCTGCTGGATTTAGTTTTTAGTTTTGGGTTTTCTTTTTTTGTTTTGTGGTTTGTTTGTTTGTTTTTGACACAGGGTCTCATTTTGTCACCCAGGCTGGAGTCACAGTGTTGTGAACCTGGCACACTGCAGCCTCAATTTCCCTGGGCTCAGGTAATCCTTTCACCCCAGCCTCCTGAGTAGCTGAAACCAGAGGCACCTGCCACCACACCTGGCTAATTTATGTATTTTTTGTAGAGACAAGTTTTCAACATGTTGCCCAGGCTGGCCTCTAATTCCCAGGCTCAAACAATCTGCCAGCCTCCTCTGCCCAAAGTGCTGGAATTACAGGCATGAGCCATTGTGCCTGGCCCTGGATTTAGTTTTAATTAGAAATTCCAACCTATGCCGGGCATGGTGGCTCATACCTGTAATCCCAGCACTTTGGGAGGCCAAGGTGGATGAATCACCAGAGGTCGGGAGTTTGAGACCAGCCTGGCGAATATGGTGAAACCCCATCTCTACTAAAAACACAAAAATTAGCTGGACATGGGTGGTGGGCACCTGCGATCCCAGCTACTCAGTGTGGCGTAAACTCTCATGTGAGGCATGAGAATGTCTTGAACACAGGAGACAGAGGTTGCAGTGAGCCGAGATTGCCCCACTGTACTCCAGCCTGGGTGACAGAGTGAGACTCTGTCTCAAAAAAAAAAAAAGAACGAAAAGAAATTCCAACTGATAGAGTTTTTGGAGTAAAGCCAAAGTATAATAGTGAAAACAAACAAAAAAGCCTGGATATATCCTTAGCCTGCTGCTTGAGACTCGGTCTGACAGGTTTCGAAATGTAATTCTTGCTCAGCTGGTATTCATAAATAGCAGATTATCAACTTGACTTTACACTACATTAACAATAACAGTAATCATTTATTGAATACTTACTGTGCACTAGGTATTTTTATACAATACCTCTAATTTCTGCAATATTCTGTCAAATATGAGTTATTATTCCCATTTGATGGTTGAGGCACTGCAACCCACAGGGTAAGCTTCCTGCCTCCATTACACAAGTTGTTTATGTCAGACACAGTGTCTGAATCTGTCTCTGTCTGACTCTATGGGCACTGTCACTGCCCCTTTCTGCCTCTCAGTGATGTATGTTTCTTTCCAGGGGAGATCTGGGTTACACAGATAAAATGGGAAAGGAACACATACCGTGCTTTCTTCTCAACATGGTCAATTTGTGATTGGAGAGAAAATTTCAATCTGCCAATGGTGAAATGAAACTTCTCTCCTCTGTACCTTCACTGAACATGTAGGTTTTCTCTTTCTGACCTTCAACCTTCCACTATGGAAGGAGTTGTATGTTTGACAAACTCTCCTTCCTTCAACCCTGTTAAGAAAAAAGTCACCCGCAATCCCAGCACTTTGGAAGTCTGAGGTAGGCAGATGACTTGAGGTCAGGAGCTCGAGACAAGCCTGGCCAACATGGCAAAACCACATCTCTACTCAAAATACAAAAATTAGCCAGGTATGGTGGTGCATGCCTGTAGTCTCAGCTACTTGGGAGGCTGAGGCAGCTGGAACTGAAGCAAGTTGAGACTGTGCCACTGCACTCCAGCTTGGGCAACAGAGCAAGACTCTGCCTGAAAAAAATAAATAAATAAAGAGAGAAAGAGAGAGAGAGAAATAAAAAGAGAAAAAGGTGAGCAGCTCAGTGACCCAGAGGGCATGAGCCTGAGGTTGAATCTTAGGTCCCCTGGCTCCTCACCTCAGCCATGACGGGCTTAAGAGCTGCGAGGCTGAGAAGAAGATGGAAATGGCACTCTGCTGGTCACTTAGAAAATGTTTTCATATCTGTAAGAGTTAGCTGGAGATGGTCAAAATATATAATTTTTCTTTCATGATTTCAGATAATAAGTAATGATTGGGATTAATGCATACATGTACAGGCATTCACCCCTCCTTTTCAAAAGATTCATATGTTTGCTAGGAGTTGAGTGTTTGAAGTTGTTTACATTTTTCTCTGCAAATGCTATTCCAAAAGCTAGTTTCCTAGACTGGGCTTGTGGCTTGTTTAACTCTTAATATTCTTTAAGTCCAGCCCTGATATGGTTGGGAAGTATGTCCCCGCCAAATCTCATGTGTCGTCAGTGTTGGAGGTGAAGCCTGATGGGAGGTATTACATCACGGGGTGGATTCCTCATGGATGGCTTTACACCATCTCCTGGGTGATAAATGCGCTCTCATTCTGCTAGTTAAAGCAGGAGCTGCTTGTTTAAAAGGAGCCTGGCACCTCTTGCTGTTTTTGGCTCCCTCCCTTGCTATGGGACACGCTGGCTCCCCTTCCTCCATGATTATAAGCTTCCTGAGGCCTCACCAGAAGCAAATGCTGGTGCTATGCTTTGTGTGCAGGCTGCAGACCCTTGAGCCAAAAGAACAATTATAATTACCCAGTCTTGGATATTCCTCTGTAATAACGTAAATGGACTAACACAAAACCTGTTTTCAAGCCAACCATTCTTCATTTTAAAGCCACGTTCCTGAGAACAGATGTGTGTTCAGGTCTGAGTAAGATCAGAAAGCACTTCCATTTGGGACCACAGCAGCATGGAAGGGATAGGGAGGTTAGTAGCAAAGGGCAAAGCAGGCAGAAAAGAAGGTGGGTCCACACGGTGTTTCCCTGGTAAATTCCTATGGGAATGAACATTCATTGAGTAACTATTATGTGCCAGATCCTGCACAGATACTTGTCAGAATGATTCCTTTTATCCCTCAAATTACCCAGTGAGGTAACCATCATTATCTTATTTATCCCGTTTTACAGATGGAGAAAAGGCAGCAACTTGCCCCAAGTCCCAAATCTGGTAAGTGGCAGAGCCAGAGCTTGAACTCAGGTCTCTATCATTCCAAACTTTTTGTTCTTTCTGGTCCCTGTGTTATGGTGGGCTCTATTCACAGAGTGGAGGAGAGCTCTTTGTATCTTTGTCCTCTAAAGGAGAGATGGCAGGAACTCTGGTCAGCAGCTGAGCAGGAATTCTTAACTGGGGAAGGAATTAACAATGAATGGGGGGATATCAAGGAAGTTCCAAATACAGATTGGGCATCCCTAATCCAAAAATCTGAAATCCCAAATGCTCCAAAATCTGAAACTTTCTTTTCTTTTCTTTTTTCTTTTTTTTTTTTTTTTTTTTTTTTTTTTTTTTTTTTTTTTTTTTTTTTTGAGAGGGAGTCTCACTCTGTCACCTCGGTTGGAGTACAGTGGCATGATCTCGGCTCACTGCAACCTCCACCTTCTGGGTTCCAGCAATTCTCCTGCCTCAGTCTCACATGATGCCACAGGTGGAAAATTCCACACTTGACCTCATGTTATGAGTTGCAGTCAAAACACAGGTGCACAACGGTGAAGATGATGTTAACACTGCAGGAAAATGGCCTAAGATGATATGGTGAAAATGTATGATGGGTTTGTTGAAGGACTAGAGCTGTATGTGCCTTCATAAGAAAGAAATCATGTCAGTTTACAAAATCAAAGAGAGACCCCCTAAGACAAAAACCATTGTTACTGAGGCCAGTGACACTGGAGGAAACATGCGAAAAAAGCCGTCCACCAGCATGCCTGTTCATCCTTGGAGGACCCATATCCTGGCTCCTCAATTGCTTTCAGTGTTTCTTCTCACCTAAAAAATAAAATAGTGTGCAGTAACCGTTTAATTCAAACACAGCATCGCAGGTGGAGACCGAACGCCTGCTGTTATCTCCTGTTGCTGTGTTTCACAGCTGATGCAGGTATTCTGGGCATGCTACTGTGCTGCTTGGTTACCCTGAGCATTCTATTTTTTCACTGCATTAATGGTGTGTCATGTTTTATGCCTTAAGTATTCATGTGTGAATAAATGTAAGAAAAGAATTGCCTCTCAGTAGCATCTACATTCAGAGTCAGGAATGACGGTGGTGCCAAATAACCACAGATTGTCCACATAGGTGGCTGAGCTAGGGTCACCTTTGCTTTCTGATGGTTCAATGCGCACAAACTTTGTTTCATGCACAAAATTATTTAAAATATTGTGTAAAATTACCTTCAGGCTATGTGTATAAAGTGTATGTAAAACATAAAATAATTTCCTGTTTAGACTTGGGTGCCATCCTTACGATATCTCATTATGTATATGCCAATATTCCAAAATCCCAAAACATCCCAAATCTCAAACACTTTCGATCCCAAGCATTTTGGATAAAGGACACTTAATCTGCACTTCTACCTCTTGGCAAATTCATCCTACCCTTTTCAACTTTTCAAGCTCTATGTCTTCAAGAACTGAACAAGAATTCAATATGGATTAGTGATTAAGAGCTTAAGATATGGATTCAGAACAACCTGGGTTCAAGTCCTGGATCTGCTCCTTACAAATTGTGTGAGTTGACACATCAATTTAAAAATTGAGGTAAGAATTCTTTATACAAGTTATGAGCTCATTGTGAGAATTAATGAAGATAACATGTGGAAAGTACTTAGCATAGTTTATGCACATAGTAAGCACTTACTAAATACTGCAGATAAACTATCCTGGCTTTACTATGTACCAGTTATGGGATCTCATGCAAGTTTTCCCATCACAAGGGGCTAGGCCATGTTGCTGTAACAACAGTCTGAAAGCATCAGTGGCTTACAACAAAGAGGGTCCATTGCAGATTGACTGAAGCTTGGCTTCTCCCATTCTTTCTAGTGTTCAGGGCGTATCTGGAACATTGCCAGTCTATGTGGTGGATGAAAAAGACAGATGGCAAACCACATGCTAGAAGATATGTGTCAACTCTGTCTACATGTCACTAGCCAACACAAGTCCCATAGCCACTCCTGAATTCAACAGTGCAGGAGTGGATAGTATTCCTCCAGGGTGGGGTATTGAAAGGAAGAAAATTGTAATGTTTTATCATGGTGCATAATTTGCCAGCTATTTATTCTGAGCCCTACCATTCTGTAGACTTTCTGGCACATTGTAAGCACTTTTGAATGAGAATCTTATTATACTCTCAACTGTTTTAGGGGCCCCTTCTGCTCCCAGTTTGCCATAAAGAGGCGTCAGACCCCAAAAGCCCAATTGTGCCTTATTTAGTTCAACATCTGGAGAGACTCAGCTGTCCCACATATTTGTTCCTAAATCACTGAATTGCTCACTGAATTGGCTGCTGAGCCACCTTTTCCAGACAGGAGAAGAGGAAAAACTTATTTGCAAAGAAAAAGAGAAGGCTCCTCTTGGCCAGGCTGAGGCCTCCTTTGGAGATGGGCCATAACAAACAGAGATTTATAATGACTAGGATACCCTAAACCGATAGTGAAATGGAAATCCACAGGCTCAACCCGGCAGAGGGACTGGGGAGTCAGAAGGCTGTCATTGGCCAGTGGTGTGACCTCAGACAAACTCACAGTCCCAAACTGTGCCTCAGTTTCTTCCTCTGTAAAAGGGAGGTGGTGGTGGTGGGGATAGTGACTCTCTCAAAGAGCAGAGACGAGAGTAAAATATAATATCCGTGACCAAGTCACAAACTATAAACACGATTCCACACCAGTTTAACACAATGGTTAAATCTAACAAAAAAAAGGACAGGATATGCAATATATCTCACTTTAACAATAATTTGGTAGTAAATATGGAAGGAGTTGAGTGCCCAAAACACAGAACATATTCCCAGTTCTTGGAGATCTTCAGCGGATCACAAAAATCAGAGAAAGTTAGATTACTTGGTTGTTCAATTTGCTGGCAACCATTTTATGCTATAATTCAGCATTAGTCATGGCTGACTAATTCTTTTCTCTAGAAAATTAGATGGAGCATGTAAACACAAAGGCACAGCATGGCCTCCTGGAAAAAACCCCAAATGTACTGAGTCTTCGGGCAAGATTGAGGGATCAAAGGCCAGGTGCGCTGCCTGCTCTGCTGCTTGGGTGCCATTTGGTATCATTTCCGTATTTCACTCAGTTGACGTTGCTCAATTTCCACTCCCTCCATCATCAAAAAGTATTTTTAGAGCCGTTCATTACAGGAAATCTTTGGGTTTGTTCTCAGGGCTGGTCATATAGGGAAACATGTTTTCCATTGTCAGTATATCCATAAATAAAGACTAGCAAATGCATCTTCACATCTTGGAGGGCACATTTACTCTTGTCTGATGTTGCATGACATACTGAACCATAGAGGACCAGAGCAAAGATGTGATGAGCTTTCTCACTAGTGTAAACATGGCTCAGGGACTCCCCAAGTAGGTGACTTCCTACCAACATTTCCCTCACCCCCTGAGAGTGGGGTATGGGCTCCTGCTTTGTGTTCTGTGTCCATCACTGTCCTTGGCCCATTGTGTACCCTACAGACTTAATCATGTAAGTGTTTGCCCTGTGCTGGCCACTGTTTTAAGTTCTTTAACTGTGTTAACTCATGAGACTGTTATAATAATCCTCCTTTTTCAGACTGAGTCACAGAGAGGTTGAGTAGTTTCCCTAAGGCTGCACAGCTAGGGCTGCTCTAAGAATTGAGTGAGTTAATGTCTGCGAATTGCTTTATGCAATGTTCAACATGCTGTAAATGCTCTGCAAGTGTTTGTTAAGTAAATATGCAGAGTGTAGGCAGAGCCATACTAGTAAGGGACTGATCATGTTTGCACCAGGTAGGGGTGAAAAGGCTTGGTTTCCAGCCCACCACTGTGACTCTGCCCTGTAGCAAGATCTTGGCCAGGTTGTTTGGCCTCTCTAGGACCTGTGGTCCTCATCTGTGGAATGCATCTGATGATTAGGTAGGCTTTCTCAGGTCAAAGCATTACTGGTTGTGCAACACATGATAGGGAATGCAGGCATAGGGAATGTCACTAGATAATTTACCATCGACATCCAATTTTTGGAACAGTCTTGGGGATGGAAACCTGTTTGTGCCATGCAAGAGTTTTTCCTACTGAATCCAGAAATTTATCTGATAAAAAGGAGCTCATTTCAGAGACAAGTGCTTCCCTAGAAGCTTGTAACCAGAGGCAGTGATAACATCAGAGGTATGTTTCAAGAACGTTAGCGTGGAGGAGTTTTTAAATGCTAACTGCAATCTCACTGGAGAGGCTAAAACATAAATTCTGCCTCTTGGAGTCTTGGGGCATAGCTGACACTGGAGAAGGTTGGTAAAGCTGGCAAACCTGGAGGAAAAGTCGGGAAGGAAGTTGATGGAGGAGAATTGGCCACCAGTGTGGCAAAGGCATATGTCTTAGTCTGTTTTGTGTTGCTATAAGAGAACACCACAAACTGAGTAATCTACAAAGAAAATAAATTTACTTCTCATGGTTCTGGAGTCTGGAAAGTCCAATATCAAGGTGCTGGCACCTGGAGAGGGCCTTCTTGCTGTGTCATATGATAGTGAAAGGTGAAAGGGCATAGAGCATGAGAGAGAGAGAGAGAGGGAGCGCTGAGCTCACTTTTATACAAACCCACTCCCAAGATAATGACATTAATCTATCCATGTGACCTAATCACCTCTTAAGGATCCCACTTCCCAATACCACCATATTGGGGATCAAGTTTGCAACACATGAATTTTGGGGAACACATCCAAACAATAGCAGTTTGCATTCCCCACTCACAGATACCTTGAATGTAACACTGCTTACTACTATTATCCATGATAGTAACCTTTGCCAAGTCCATCCAGCCCTTCTACCATTCTCTCACTTGACCAGAGGCAGGACAATAAAAAATTGCCTTCCACTTGACAAATCACTGAAGAGAGGTTCAGAGAGGACTTGCTCACCTTTTCATAACCTTGAAGTTGGGGAGTTATTTAAACTTGATATTCTAACTCCCTAATTCAGGTTTCTTCTCAGCCTTCAACAGAGTCATGTACGTGACCTTTTCCATTTCCCTTATGACTTTGGAAAAACAGCTTCTTATTTCCTTCTTAAACTGGGCTCTACTAATATCAGTGTTTCTTAAGGCACTTTCATGGCAGGGCCAGTGATGGAAATGTGAACCCATTCTTCATGTTTCCATGTTTGGGGAGACTTCACCCCACTCCTAGGAGAGAAATATATGGGAGAAACACTTCTGCTACTTACCATTCTCTTTTTCTTTCTTCCTAGAAAGGTAAGCAAATTTCTCAGGGGAAGGGTCTTCTCACAGGTGTCCTGATGGTCTTGTATTGCTTAGTTTCAGAGCATCCTGTTCTCTGGAAGCAGGCATCCTTGGCTTCCCCGTAGAATCAGACCTGTGGTTCAGGGTTCCAGCTCATTTTCTGAAAGATGGTTTATCCCTAGGTCTTCAAACAGAGAAAGTTGTTCAGATGCCCACCAGGGTCTTTGACAGAACCTTCTCCAGTCTCCAAACAGACTGCCAGGAATAGCACTGCTTTTTTGCTATTTCTGGCAGGTTTCTCTGTCTATCTCTCATTTGGATTAGAGTAGACCATGTACTTTTCCTGAAAACACTTTTTTTCTTCTTGTTTCTTCTGATGCCCCATTTGATAAGAGATGTCTGCCATGTTCACTTGACTTCTCCATCTCAATCTCCTTGGCAGAATCCTCCTCTCACACTTGCCTTTGACTTTGAAGTCTGTCTTGAATCCCATTTTCTTTTCTGTGTATACATCCTCTCTGTGACCCCACTAGTCCTTTGTCTGAAGTACCATCTACATGCTTTTCCTACCTATTTCTTCAACGTTGACCTCTCTGAAACACACCAGACTCATAGCCACCTGCCTGCCTGACATTTCCTCTTGTAAGCCTAATGAACTTTGAATGCTACCTGGAAAATTCCCAAATTTTAATTTCCTTAAGTAGTTCATCTCACAGTCTTTCCGTCTTGGTAAAAGGCACTACTATCTGGCCAGTTGCTTAAGTGAAAATCTAGGTGTTCTCTTGGATTCCACTCTCTCTCCCTTAAGTTCCATAATCCATCAAGAAGTCCTACAGACTATTTCCAAGTCTTCCTCTTCTTTCCATGTCCTCTACCAGTGGTTTGTGAATGTTAGCATACACCAGAATCATCTGAGTGGGTCTGTTAAAACCAGCTTGCTGAGCTTCAACTTCAGTGTTTTCGTAAGTTCAGGGTGGAACCTGAAATGTGCATTTCTAACAAAGTTTGCAGATGTTGATGCTGCTGGTCAGGAGCCATGCTTTGAGAACCACGGTCCTACAAAACATTACAAGCCCTATCAGGCCTTCCATGATCCCTCACCTAAACAAATTACTGCAACAGCCTCCTAATTGGGATCTGTATTTTTACTTTTATTTGATTTCATGGATTTTTTATTGTGTTTTCTGACCTCCCAGTAATTTTAAAAGTTTTCTTATATTTGGGAAAATTCCTCCTTTGGGAGTTTCACTGCCTGAAATTAGAACCTAGAAAACTCAAATTCCCAGCTTCCTTTGCCACTAGAATGTAAGCTGGTGACCGAGGCTCTACCACTTGGTATACTTGGGAGAAGTTGATTTGGCAATGGTGAGCAACTTGAAGAAGGAAGTTCACTGCAAACTCCTTGTTTTGCGGGGGCAAAAGCAGGGGTAACACACTTTGAAAGTGACCAAAGAGTTCCACACACAGCAGTATCAGCAACAGGGCATCAGTAGCGGAGGTATCCTCCTTGTGGTTTTCGGAATTGTCCCTGGACCCTTGACGCAGAGTCCTGTTTTTCAGGACCTTCAGATCTGTGAGCTTTCCAAAGTCCTTTTAAGGTAAGTGTCTTTCTGCTAAACCAGCCACAGTCAGCTTTACTGTTTGCAACTAAGAACTCTGAGTGGAACATTTTTTGGAATCCATTTTCTACAGTGGAGCTCACACACGTGTCTGACTCAATCATGCTTGAGGGCACATGACCTCCTCACCTCGGCTTACAAAGCCCTCCAGGACCATGCCTCCCCTTCTGTGGCCACCTCACTGGTCAACTCCCTCCTCCTTTCCTACTTTGACAGAGTCGTTGTTCCTTTCCTTAAACATGCCAAGCTCATGCCCCACTCAGGGCCTTTGCATGTGCTGCTGTTGCTTCTGCCTGGAGGGTGCTCCCATTGGATCTTCAGGTGCCTGATTGCTATTTTGTTTTTCATTCAGAGCTCAGATTGCTCAATTTAAATGAGCAATCTCTGTAGAGATCTCTTTCCTGACTGACTACACAATCCAACATGGTCAACATATCACAGTAGTTTGCTTTTCTGCAGAGCAGGAATCACTGTTTGATATTTTTCTTATGCACTAGTGTTTATTGTGGGCCCCTCATACACCCCAAAGAAGATAAACTCCATGACAGCAGGAGTTGTGTTTAGAAATATTTTCTCCCAGTCTGGCGCTTGTCTCTCCATATTCTTAGTGGTGTCTTGTGAAGCACTAAAATGTTTGAGGAAGTCCAACTGATCGATGTGTTCTTTTACAGGTCGCAGTTGGAGTGTCATAACTATGAAATCTTTGTTTAAGGTCTTGAAGATAATACTGCTTCTTTTTTTTTTTTTTTTTTTTTTTTTTTTTCTTGAGACGGGTTCGCTCTGCTCGCCCAGAAGGCTGGGGTGCAGTGGCCCGGAATCTCAGCTCACTTCAAAGCTCCGCACTCCCGGGTTCCCAACGCCATTCTTCCTGCCCTCAGCCTCCCAAAGTAGCTGGGGACTATACGGCGCCCACCACCTCGCCGGCTAAGTTTTTTTTGTATTTTTTTAGTAAGCGGGTTCACCGTTGTTAGCGCAGGTAATGGGTCTCGAATCCTCCTGACCTCGTGATCCGCCCGTCTCGGCTCCCACAAGTGCTGGGATACAGGCTTTGAGCCACCGCGCCCGGCCTTCCTATACTACTTTTCTAATGTTTTCCCTTGTTTTAGGTTGTTTACATTTTCTTGTTTTAGTTGTTACATTAAGTCTATGATCCAATTTGAGTTAAATTTTGTATATAGTGTGAGGCAAGTTCATCTTTTTGCCTGGGATATCTGATTGTCCCAGAGCCATTTGTTAAAAAGGCTCTCTTTTCCCCAGTAGATTATGTTGGCACCTTTGTTGAAAATCAGTTGACCAAGGCGGGGTACACTGGCTCATGCCTGTAATCTCAGCACTTTGGGAGGCCAAAGTGGAAGGATTGCTTGAAGGCAAGAGTTTGAGGCTATCCTGGGCAACATGGTAAAACCCTATTTCTATAAAAAATGTTTTTAAATGTAAAAAGTAGCCAGACGTGGTGGCATGTGCCTACAGTTCTAGTTACTCAAGAGGCTGAGGTGGGAGGATTACTTGAGCCCAGAAGGTCGAGGCTGTAGTGACCTGTGATCATAGCACTGCAATCATCCTGGGTGGCAGAGTGAGATCCTGTCTCTAAAAAACAAAACAAACAAACAAAAAATTGACCAAAATTTAAGAACTTATTTCTAGACTCTCAAGTCTGTTCCATTGATCTATGTGTCTATTTGATGATTTTCTTTGGTATCGTCTCTTTAATCCCTCTGAAATTTATCTGGATGCATAGTAGAAGTTTAGAGCCCAAATGGAGGTTTTTCTCCTCAAAAGAGCTAATGAAGATCCCAGCATCATTTATTGAATAATTGTTTTTTTCTCCATTGATTTGTCCCATTTATCAATGGTTAAAAGACATTTACCATAACCTCCTCCATATTATTCTGACTCGTCCCAGTTCTTCCCACCCAGCATTTTAGAAGTCCCCAGTCCTGTGTTGTTTAACCAAATGACAAAAATTGTCCCTGCCTCAAAAGAGCTTACGTTGGCAAATACAGATAGGACATTGATATGTTAGGACAATAAACATAGGACAGATATTTGCATTGGACTCAAAGAAGATTAGCGCATCTGTGGAACAGTAACTGACATGAAGGGATTCTCAGGGGAGTTTCATGTTTACTTTGGGTGGAGCTGTGGACACTTAATCTAAAAGTCACCCAACCTCTGCTCAGATCACTCCTACCTGTTTGTCTGACACCCATCTTAATCTGACGGTGGTTGTGGGATTTTTAAACACTAAATGACTATGAAATTCTGCAGAAGACTCCACCCACTCCAACAGAGTTTAAAAGTTCAACATTTTTCTCAATAAAGACACCAAAGGCATAGTTGTAAAATTTCCAGAAGACCTAAGTCTGAGACGAGCAGCTTGTATGACAGGTGATCCAATTAAAGTTCAGTTGGTCTTGACAGGCTGGAAAAACTGTTGAAACCAGGAAGATGAAATGAAACTCGGAAAAATGTAAACTACTACATTTTCATTTTGTCTCAAAAAAAAAAAAAAAAAAAAAAAAAAAAAAAAAAAAAAGGGGCCGGGGGGGGGGAAATTAAAAAAAAAATTAAAAGAAAAAAAAAAAAAACAAAATTTTTTTTTTTTTTTAAAAAAAAAAAAAAAAAAAAAAAAAAAAAAAAAAAAAAGACGAGGGCCGGCTGAGGGAGACTTACTAAAGAATCTGAAATTTTCAATTGCCTGAAAACCCAGTATGGTTGATCTGACTTGGACCTGTTTTGTTTGCAAGGAACAGTGACATAAATTCAACTGAAGACACATATAAAAGAGTGAAGAAATCACAGGGAGGGAAGGGAGACTGGAACCAATTTCACTGGCTCTGGAATGAAAGTCAGGCTTCCCCAGTCTGTCACCCAGGTTATACAATGGAACTGCATTGCACGTGGGACTAGATTAAAGGCAATAACAAAACACAACGTATTACAGATCTTGAAGTCCACATTTCCCAAGTCATCAGGTACTGGGGTGTGGGTAGCTAAGCCTAGGAATTAACTTACTCTCTTTTGGCATTTCAGCTATGCCTACCCTCTTTCTGGAATTTAGAAGGTTGGAAGATAGAAAGAAATGAAAGAATTTTTAGGCCAGGTGCAGTGGCTCACATCTGTAATGCTAGCACTTTGGGAGGCTGAGGTAGCTAGATTACCTGAGGTCAGGGATTTGAGACCAGCCTGACCAACATGGCAAAACCCCATCTCTACTAAAAATACAAAAATTAGCTGGGCATCGTAGAGCATGCCTGTAATCCCACCTCCTCGGGAAACTGAGGCAGGAGAATTGCTTGAACTTAGGAGCAGAGGTTGCAGTGAGTCGAAACTGTGCCACTGCACTCTAGCCTGGGTGACAGAGTGAGACTGTGTCTCAAAAAATAAAAATAAATAAAAAGTAAAAGAATTTTCGTACTCCCTCTCATACTCTCTTCCCCTCTATAAAAAAATTGAAGCAAATAAATCATTGACAATTTTATTTAAATCTTGAGTTGCATTTTGCAACTTGTTTATACCTATTATAGAAGTGATTTTATTAAAATTCAAATTGCATGAAAACTTTATAGAAACTTGTACACGAAAAAAATTTTTATTCTATATATACTGTTTTGTGGCCTTTTGAAATTTAATGCATAATAAAAGTTTACCTTTTCATTAGTTATTTTCTACAATAATGTCTTTTGACTCTTTTTAGCAATGAACTATTTTTTAATGTGAATCTGTTTTTTGTTTGTTTTTTGAGATAGAGTCTTGCTCTGATGCGCGGGCTGGAGTACAGCGGTACCATCTTGGCTCACTGCAACTTCTGCCTCCAGAGCTCAAGTGATCCTCCCGCCATAACCCCCAGAGGAGCTGAGACTACAGGTGTGCGTCACCACGCCCGGCTAATTTTTCTATTTTTTTTTTGTAGAGATGGGGTTTTGCCATGTTGCCCAGGCTGGCCTTAAACTCCTGGGCTCAAGCCATCCATCCGCCTTGGTCTCCCAAAGTGCTGAAATTACAGGCATAAGCCACCACACCCAGCCTTCATATGAAAGCTTAATGGCTATTTATTGCTGTGTAACAAACCGCCTCAAACTTAGTGGCTTATAAAAATAACACTCTCTTAGTCACTCATGATTCTGCAATTTCTGTAGGCTCAGCAAAGAAAAACCCATCTCTGTTCCACATGATGTTGGCTGCAGTGGCTCTACTGGAGCTGTAAGAACCACTTCCAAGGTGGCTCCAGTACAAGTAACGCAGGTCCCTGGAAGTCACTCATTGGAGGGACTTTGGCTTTTACACTTTGCAAGATGAGGGTTTTGAGCACAGGACTGATGTGACACAACTTATGTGTTAAGAAGATTTCCTCAGCTGCTGTGTTGGGAATAAATTGAAAGGGGAATGAGGTGTATGGTACAGAGGGACTGGTTAGGAAATGACTGCCATAATTCGGGTGAGAGGCATAGGTGGCTTGGACCACTGAGGGAGCAGAGAGATAATCAGATGGGATTGAATTTGGATTAACATTCATCTATGCTGGCTTCTCCTTATTTAATCACGTTATTATGAAATATGAGTTAATTTCAGTGTAAAGTTTGAGGTAGTCATTAAATAGTCAAATGCTACGCCTGTAATCCCAGCACTTTGGGAGGCCGAGGTAGGTGGATCACCTGAGGTCAAGAGTTTGAGACCAGCCTGGCCAACATGATGAAACCCCATCTCCACTAAAAATACAAAGATTAGCCGGGCATGGTGGTGCCTGCCTGTAATCCCAGCTACCTGGAAGGCTGAGGCAGGAGAATAGCTTGAACCTGGGAGGCAGAGGTTGTAGTGAGCTGAGATTGCACTACTGCACTCCAGCCTGGGCAACAGAACGAGACTCTCTCTCTCTCTCTCTCTCTCTCTCTCTCTCTCTCTCTCTCTCTCTCACACACACACACACACACACACACAAACACACACACAAAATAGACAAATGTTTCTTGAATGCCTATTCTTTCTTCTGTGCCTGCACAGTGCAGGAAACTCACTGGATACTCAAGAATTGTCTGTAGGTTGACCCGAACAGTTCACTTAACTTAGGTGACATCTGAGCACCTACAAATGAAGACCTCAGCCACGTCTTCTGATAACGCTTGTGTGACACCTGTAAACACTTTGCAATTTAGATTCCTTCACGATACAGCCAGCTCTTTCCCATCCAAGAGCCTTCTACTCCCAACTAGAGTGTACCATATCCTAATGATCCTGTTAAGCAACCACCTTCCTCTGACCAGCTGCCCAGTGAAGGCCCAACAAATGTGGATTGAACTCAACTGCATTCCATTGACCTCCACTCTGGCTGGAATGATGTGGAGTGAGATTCTTTAGATCCAATTCCTGGAGGCCTCTGAGTGGTGGCATATCATCCTGGGATATGTTTGTCTTTTTTCTTTTCTCTTTTTCTCCCTTCTGGGAGACCCCGTGTTCTGCAGCTGTTACATCAGCCAGCTGCCCCAGCTGCCAGATGAGCAGAACAAAAGATCCGAGTTGGTGACTACTCACATCTGTACTTCTCAAAAGCAAACAGAACAGATGCCCTTAGCAGTGGGGCTCCTGGGCTCAGGGCAGGGGAAATGTACCCTGAAGGGGGAAGTTTCCCTTCTAAGAGCTGACAGAGCCACTTAACGACAGCAAGGAACATCGTGAAACAGAACATTAAACTTTGATGAACTGCAAAGTCTCAGAGGTTTAAGCTGCGAGTCAACAGAGATGTTCTAATCTATATAAACACTCTGCATGCAAATTCCGGCACAGCTTTGGGCCTTATTTGGATGGCGTTTTTGACTGCTTCTCTTGGGGGAAGGGGCTCTGAAGGCAAGAAGAGATTCTGCTAGAAGTAGAGTAGAATGGCAGGAACTGGAGGCTGGGAATGGAAACGGGGAGGAGAAGATAAGGAGAGGTTGGTGAATGAACACAAAATTACAGCTAGATAGGAGAAATGAGCTCTAGTGTTCTATAGCTCTGTAGGATGACTATGGTCAGCAGCAATCTGTGCACATTTTCAAATAGCTGGAAAAGAGGATTTGAATATTCCCAGCACAAAGAAATGATAAATGTTTGAGGGCATGGAAATGCTGGTTATCCTGATCTGATCCTCATACATTGTATGCATAGATTGAAATATCACTCTGTACCCCATAAATATGTGCAATTATGTGTCAGTTAAAAAAATAGATGCTGTGGTTTTCTTATTAACTTGGGGGTAGGAAGTGTTCCTGGGTATTCCGGGCCTGGCTTGGGTCCTGCCCTGGGGCCTGTGCTGCAGCCTGGCCTTCCTGGGTCCTGCACTCACAGGTTCTTCCTACCCTCAGGAGCAGGGTAGAAGTATCTGAGTGCTGGCCTCATCCTTGGCCTGCCATTGCATTCTTTCTCCTGAAGCCTTTTAGCCCAGGGCCTAGTGCTGAATTAGAGAGGCCAGAGTTGGAGCAGGAACATCCACACATGAATAACAACTGTAAGCACAAATTGATTATTTACTGTGAGCTGGACACACCCTCTGAGGATTTATCCTTTCATTTAATTCTCAGCACAGGCCAGAAAGTAGGTAGGATTATTGGCCTTGTCTTATAGACAAGGGGGCTGAGGCCCAAGATGGTAAAGGGAGTTGCCCTGGGTCACACAAAACCAGGATCTGCCCCAGACAGTCTTATTCCTGAGCATGGATTCTTAACCAGAGCATGGATTCTTAACTATCTTAACAACCTGCCTGGCTCTCATTCTTGGAATAGAAAGAGGAGATGAGTTGTTCAGAAATGTTAAGGGAAAAGAAAGCAGAGCTTTTCCTTGCTATGTTAGAATTCTCCTCTGCCATCCTCAAATATTACAAATATTTTATTTATTTATTCCTTTTTTTGTGGAGAGGTCAGGGTCCCAGATTCTGCTTGGGCATCCACTTCTCCTTGTGGCTCCAAGTCTGGCTCCAGGAGCGGTGCCTGGAACCGAGACCTAGACTGAATTCAAGGACACGTAGGGTGTGTTGACCCAGACCGTAACTAATCAAAACACTAGGGGTGGTGCTGACCGCAGACGCCTAAGCTAATTCCAGAAACACTAGGGTGGTCCTTGACCAGAGCCTAACTAATCAAAATACTAGGGGTTTGGGCTTGACCCAGAGACCTAAGGTAATCAAGGAACACTGGAGGTGGTGCGCATTGACCCAGACCTAGGGGTAATCAAAACGCTGGTGACGTCATCGCCTGGGATCAAGTCATCAAGTCAGGCCAATCAAAGGCAATGTGATTTGATGGGGGTTGGGGGGTGCTTTGGCTTGAGCCTCCAGGGCAGCAGTTTTGCTCTTTTCTCACTAATTGTGAGCCAGGGAGGAAGGATGTAGCCCCTGCCCATTGGAAGCCATTTTGTCACCATGAATGGAGATCCAGTCTGAGAATAGAATCAATGCAGGGAGGACAGCCAAGTTGGGGCAGAGTGACACCAGATCCTGACCTCATCCTTTGGGCATGTGAACCAAGCCATGTACTCTTCAGTTATGTGTGCTCATAAAATGTTATTTTTGCTGATGTCAGTTTGGGGCAGGTTTACTGCTGCTTGTAACCAAAAGAATCCTGGTAGAGACATGAAGCCTTCAGTACATTTGTGGTTTGTGCCACAGCCCGGGCTGTCATTGGCCAATTAAGGAGTCCCGTGTCCTCTTCCCAGCATGCAGCAGCCTGGGGGATGCCAATCGAGGCCATGGTAACAGTATTAGCAAATGCTTGTGTGACATTTACCTAATACTGTTGCAAGTGCTTTTATCCATGTGAGTTCACTGAAGTCACCACTATCTCTACTTTTTCAGATGGGAACTGGAGGCCCAGAGAGGTTGGAGAATGTATGCAAGATGACACAGCTCCTAAATTTGGGTGTAGTGGGGGTGGGTTCCAAGGCAGCCATCATCAGGCGTATACTTTCAGCATTCTGTCCCACCCCTCTCATGACCTACAGCCAGGGAACAGAGGCTCCAGGTGGGTCTGTGGGACACAGGAGCATCTTTGTAGAATATAGAGTTATTTAAAAACTTTTCTTTAATTCTTAAACATTAATACAGAAACATGAGTGAAAATTCAACAGCTCTGGTTAAGGAAATTCTTAACCACTGAGTACAGGCAAAGATGCTCATCTCTTTGGCTTTCAGTCTGACTTACTGATCCACCCATGTCACCAAGAGGAACAGAAAACAGAGGCCCCTGTGGCCCCACTCTGTGCAATGCCAGGCTCCATTTGCCTCTCCCTGTCTCTGCCTCGTTTCTACAGGCTCTGCCTTGCCCAGACCCCAGCAGAGGCCCATTGAGCGCTCCTACGTGAGGCTCACTTGCTGGGAGGCCTCAGCCCAGCCCCACGGGGGACTCAGCTTCACTGAGCTGCAGGCTGTGACTGGCTCTCATTCTGTCTGCATGCCCGGCTGGGAGCCCGCATGCCACTGTGGATGCTAAGTGTTGAATTAATAACTAGAAAGGGGAAGCCTTGAGCTTCTGCTTTGTTCCTGGCCCCTTCCCTGCCCCAGTACCCAACCCACTGGTTCTCCACAGAATCCCTGCTTTTCTTAATACCCAGTAAATAACGAAGGAGCTCAACAATGGGCTGGACACTACGCTAAGCACTTAACATGAACTTATTCTTCAAGACAACCTTATAAAGGAGGAATTACTACTTCCACTGCTCAGATGAGGTAACTGAGTCTCCAAGAGGTTCTTAGAGGTCTGTGGCTGGAATGTGTTGGAGCCAGAGACTGGGGTCTGTGGCCGTGTGCCTGTGAGCCTATGCCTCGGACAGGGCTGGCTCCCTAACTTCTGGCTGCTGTGATAGGCTCCTGCTTCTTGGAATCTCAGGTGCTGGCAGCTCCCTGGGTTGTCCTGAGCTGGCCCAGTCCTTTGGATGTCCTGGATTGTTGGCTGTTACTCCGTTGGCCCACCTCCCTCTTTCCTCTTGAGCTCAGAGCAGTCTCAGGTGGTCCTAATTATCTCCAGCTTCTTGCCTAGCACTTCATGGAACCCCTAAGCCTTACTCTTCTCCAATCCTGCTACCAGGACAAGCTGAAGTCATATACTGTCTCCCAGGTCAGCAAGATTGGCCCGCAGGCCTTATTCATTCTTGTTCTTTGGGGCAGGATTGGGGCATGAGGAACAGATGGATAAGGGGCTGCTTCTAAGCTGCTCTCTACTGTCTATGAAGTGGCTCATATGTTCCAGATGGGTCACTAACATGGGATGGCCTCTGCCCTCAGCTCTGGGGTTCATTCTAAACACGCTCTCTGGAAAGACTCAGACTTCAGAGCAGTGACATTTCTCTGGCTATGTTTGGTGGGGATTACCACTCCCAGCCAACTCTTAATGATCTATGGGAGAAGGGAAAGGATAGACATCTCCAAGTAACCCTGGAACTTCATTCCGCCAACATCTCTGAGGCTCTTCTGTTGAGCCTCTTTCCAGAGCAGCTACCAATAAGTTAAACATGTGGGCTTGGCTTTCATGTCCTCTCCTCTTTTCATCCCTGCTCTGCTTTTTTCTTTCTCCCAGTGCCAGAGAGGCCCCATGCATTGGACAAGAAGAGGCAGGGGCAGCAGAAGATTGATGTAGCCGGGCATCCTGCTGCAAATAACAAAACCCAACTCAAGCTGGCTTCAACAGTGGAAGGTATTTATTTCCATGAGCCAAAATTCCTGGAGGTTGGGATGATATCAGGTAAGGTTTGCCCCAGCAACAAACGGAGGTCACCGAGGCCATGTTTCTCTCTGTCTGCCTCCCACAGTGTGGGCCTCATCCTAGGGCCTCACATAGTGGTCTCCTGGCAGTTCCAGGGTCTCACCTCATAGTAGCAGATAGCTATGACAGTGCCAGACCTTCTATGATCTAAGGGAAGATATCATGTCTTCTGGTAGCTTCTACATATGTTTGAGAAATCACACTCCCTCATTGGTTCAGACTGAGTTGCATGCTCTTCCCTAAGTCAGTCATTGTGTTAGGAGGAGGGTTTATCCTTATTAGCTTAAGCTAACTGGGGCTCATCCCTGAAGGGGGACAGGGCCAATTCCAATCAATATGCATTCCTGAGACCAGGGAGGGCTGAATCCCCCAAATAGAAATCAGGTATTTTGACAGATAGAGGGAGGCAGTCCATCATTTGATGACCCATAGGCCAGGTTGAGAGCATCCAGGTGACAGTTGTGCCTGACAGTGAAATGAGGTACATGTTTTCCAAAGCCATTCTGTTTTCCTCTGTTAGATTCTCAGGAAAACCTGTGTGTCAACTACAGCACCAGGCATTATATTCCATGTTTTATAAATGAAGTAAGAAGGGTTGGAGACGTACGGTGGCCTGCAGCACACTCCCAGCCATACTTGGTAGGACCTGGACTTGACCCCACACTGCTTCTCTCCATGGTACTCTGATGGGCAGCTAGCAGCTGGCAGGGCACAGGGAGGTCACAAAGCAGTGTCATCTGCTGCATCCCTGATGATGGATTTTTTTAGAGCCAAGAAAGAAGTTCAAGGCCTACACATGGACAGTTTAGAAACTGAGGTCACCAGAGGGCAGGGAGTGGGATCAGCAGAGTCTACAATGAGAGGGTGGGTCAGGACACATGCATACAACTTAGGGGTACAAGATCTCTCCCAAATCCTGTGAGCTGCAGAACATAAAGCTGGGATGGGAAACCATCCCAGAGGCTTGTGAAGGAGAGAGTTCCAAAGCCTGCGCCTTCTCTGCTGAGCTTGGCTGCTGGCCCTCCCAGCCCACAGACATTCCCTTTGCCACCATCGGCCTCTACCACTGCTCCTGTGGGGAAATTCCACCTGGCAACCTAGTAGAGCATCCCGGAAGGCAGGGGCACTTCTTTCACTTTTGTCCTGTCCCCCATTTGTGAGGCTTCTGCTGAATAGACAGGCTTGTTTATTTCCGCAATTTCGTCTAGTTCTACACGTGACTCTTGAAGATGTTTACATGGTACAAAGACAAGTTTTGGGATCAGCATTACTAGGATTTCAGTTTCAGGTCTACCACTTATTGGCTGTGTGACCTTTGTCATCTATGAAACAGGCAAATAATAGTCCCAGTCCCTCAGGGCCATTGGGGATATTATAAATAAGGAAGTTAGATATGCTAAGTGCTCAGTGAATAGATTCATATGTGAAAGTGTTCACAGTAGTGCCTGGCACAAAATACCTGGTTTTAAAAAAAAGTTACCAATGATAATGATGAAGACCATGATATTTCTAAGGGCCTGTTATGATAGACTTTTCTTTTCTGTGTAAGTAATCTAAATTGTTGACAGGCCTGACCACTGCCAGGATGTTGGCACTGGCAATCCAAGGAGAGGCATGGGAGCAGGATGGGGGTAACTGACTGTTTCCATCCAAAGTCTCCCTCCCTCTCCTTCTGTTACTTCCCTGCAGTCTCGTGCTTCTGGGTCATTCTAGGAGGCATTGCCCACCCAATTTCCATGCCATTGCAGGAGATATGGAGGTTGGGATGAGGGAGTCAACAAGGAGGGGCTCCTGGGGCAGGACTGGACTGCACCTGAGATTCAGTGTTGGGGGCATGCCCATGGAGCTGGGGATAGACGGGAGAGGAGAGCCAGGGAGCTGAGATCTTGTGTCCTGGGAGAGAAGGGATTCTTTCAGCTCCCTGGATTTTGAAGCTGGGTCCATGATATGGTTTCACTGCGTCCCCACTCAAATCTCACCTTGAATTGTAATAATCCCTATGTGTCAAGGGTGGGCCAGGTGGAGACAATTGAATCATGGGGGTAGTTTCCCCCATACTGTCCTTCTGGTAGTGAATAAGCCTCGTGGGATCTGATGGTTTTAAAAATGGGAGTTCCCTGGCATAAGCTCTCTTGTCTGCTGCCACGTAAGACATGACTTTGCTCCTCATTTGCCTTCCACTGTGATTGTGAGGCCTCCCCAACCACATGTGAGTCAACCAAACCTCTTTCCTTTTTAAATTATCCAGTTTCAGGTATGTCTTTATTAGCAGCATAAGGACAGACTAATACAGTCCATCTCTGAGCTTCTTCAAGCAGAGCTGCCAGGTATGGCCCTGGAGGGGGACATCCACCACACCTGGGGTTGACCTCTTCAGCTCCCATTGCTTGGGCGTTCCTATGTCAGAGGCTGTTGCAAACTTCCCAGCTGAGCTGTGAAGGTCAGCACGTGATGGTCAACATGTAATGAGCGTCCCTCCCTCCTCAGAGCTGAATGCAGCTCCTCCTTCTTCAATACCTAGCTGGGCCTTTTAGGTTTCTCCAAAAGAGGACAGAGGGAAGTCTACTGGGAGAACCTCTGAGGATGTGGGCTAGAAAGAGCCTCAGGCCTGAGGTCAAGCCACTTGGGTTCATATCTCAGCTCTTCTGCTTGCAGCACTTATGACCTTGGGCAATTGCCTAACCCATTAGAACTCAGTTTCCTCAGCTATAAAATGAGGATTGCTAATGTTGGCCTCATCTGCCTTGCAGGGTTGTTGTGTTTAAATCCCATGTCCACGCTTTGTATCAATATAGCCATAAATCATCCTCAGCTTTCTCATCTGTAAAGTGGGGATACACGGACTCCTTCAGAGGGTTGTGGTGAGGGTTCGATGAGGAGATGGATGCAAGTTGCCCATCACAGTGGGGCTATGAGCATTGGTAAGTTCCAAGGTGTGCTAAGATCTGGAATTAGGGAAGAAGCTGCAGTTTTCTTTAGTAATGGAGACAGATGTAGACCCTCTTGAATCCGAGTCTCCTGGTGGGACCCATTGAGGGTGTTGAGGGGTGAACAGGACCACAGATCCCCAGGGTACAGAATTCAAGAGGCAAGGCAAGCTGTTTAAGGATGCCAAGGAGGAATGCAGTGAGGAAGGAGGCAGACCAAGGTCCACCCTGGGGACTTCAGGAAGTGCTGCAAGGTGAGCCTCGAGCTGCAGAAAGAACTGTGGTACCCAAGACCTACCACTGCCTCTGCTGGAGTTGCTGTGTCTCAGGGCGAGTTTCCTTTAGCTGAAGGTCCTTCATGCCGTCATGGAGACTTGACGATCTTGAGATCCCAAATGTCAAAGACTTGAGATTCCAAATGTCAAAGCTCCTGGTGACCAGCTCTTTCAGTTCATGTACCTGCAGCCATTTTCCCATGGCACACCCAGAGTTCCAGGGCCACTGTGTGTGTCAAGTACTTGGGATTGTGAAAACCAACTCCTTCAACGAGTTACCTGCTAGTTGAAGGAGCTAAGCTCCTCAAAGGGTAGCTTCCATTTCTATCAGAATCTCCTGGGGATCTTTGGAAAAATGCACATTTCTGGGCCCCATCCTAGAATGAGAATGGACTAGTGAAGCACCAGGAAGTTGCATTTGCAGGGAGCACCCATGTGGGTCTTCTGGCGGGAAAATCACTGGCCAAAGGAAAGAAATGAACATTTTATTAACCACCGAACTCTTCTTACACTTTCTCCATGAGACAGGCCTCCACTCTCAGGGCTGACTTTATGGGTGTGAGACTGGAGCACTTGCACAGGGCCTGTGCCTAGAAGGGCCCCAGCCTGGATTTAATACTCTGTTGTTGCCATCTTGAAATTCTTAATAGTTTTCGAACAAGTGGTTCCTGCAAATTATGTCTCAGGTCATGTCCTCTAAATAGATGACAACTGCAGAAAGGATAGACTTGCCCAGGGCCACAGGGCTAAGTTGTGAAAAGGGGTTTGGTATCCTGATGTGTTTGATTCCAAAGCTCTGCTATCTCATGACGCTGAGACCCAAAAAGAATGAACTCCAAATGGTAGGGTTTCAGATTTCAACCATCTTGTCAAGAACCAGGAAATTTCAGGGTGAGGGGAGGGCCTCTTCCAGGAACCCTCACACTATACCAGGTAGGTTACTCATAAGGATAAGGATGATTTATAAACGTATTCAACTTTAGGGCAGGGAAGCTTCTATGCAACTCCCTCTGACAGTCCCTGTTGGAGAGCTAGGGTAGAGAAACCCTGTTTCCTTCCTTCCTCTTTAAAGCTTTGCTATTCAGAGAAAATAAGGCAAAGAAGCACAGTGGGAGTGGATAGGATCTAGGGTCTGAAGAGGGGGCTCTAAAACCAGCTCTGTTACCTACTAGATCAGCGGTCCCCAATGTTTTTGACACCAGAGACCACCTGGTAGAAGATAATTTTTCCACGGACTGGGGGTGGGGAGGGGAGGAAGGAAAGTGTTCCACCTCAGATCATCGGGCACTAGTTAGATTCTCACAAGGACTTCACAACCTAGATCCCTCACATGTGCAGTTCACTATAGGGTTCACGCTCCTATGAGAATCTACTACCGCTGCTGATCTGACAGGAGGCGGAGCTCAGGTGGTAATGCTTGCTCGCCTACCGCTCACCTTCTGTGTGGTCCAGTTTCTAACAGGCCATGGACTGCACAGGTCTACAGCCTGGGGTTAGGGATCCCTGTGAATAGTAGTAGAGCAATGAGTCCCTTGAACACTGAGTCTCAGTGTTTTGCTTTTCAGTAGAGATGAGGTCTTGCATGTTGCTCAGGCTGGTCTCGAACTCCTGAGCTCAAGCAATCTGTCTGCCCTGGTCTCAAAGTGCTGGAATTACAGGGATGAACCACTGTACTCGGCCTTGAGTCTCAGTTTTTTATCTGTAAAATGGGGTGATGGAAACACAATGAATTCCCAAAGTCATGATGAGGGTCCAGTGAGCAGACATATGTGAAAACAGTATGTAAAGGGCTATCTCAGATGATGGTTATTGCTATGACGGTTGGCTGGTGCACGTGCAAGGAAATGGTTTGTCCAGAGAGGACATCTTCCTGGGTCACAATGAGGTTTCACCTAAGGGCAGGCACCCTGGAGGCCTCAAGGTGGAGCCGAAGCTCAGGCGTGACCTGGTTTGGGAAAGACAAAGGAAGGCTCAGGGAACCCAAAGGGAGATGGTTCAAGGCTTTTCTGCCACAAAGGGAGGCAGAGCTACCGATAACAATACTAAAACCACCTATGATGGAGCAGGGCCTCAGGGATTTAGGAGCACAGACACAGGCTTTGTGGTTGCTAGGTAAGGACCCTGCCCCTTCTTGCATCAGGGCTGGGATGTGGAGTGGGGAGTTGAGAAGCAAAGAGTAACAGAAAAGAGGCCCCAGAGAAAGAAGTTTGTTACACCCCAGTGACAGTGGTTTTGTTTGTTTGTTTGTTTGTTTTTTTTTTTTGAAGCTGCTTTTGCTCCAGATCTTTACTTCTAAGACTGTAGGGCTAAGTCAGTCCTCTGAGGCTATGGCGATCGAAGAGACGGGGGTTTCCTGGAAGAAAAGGGTATGTGGGTCCTGGGGCAGAGAGACAGGTACAAGCACAGTGGGAGGGCAGATGGTCACAGTGGCTCCCAAATTGCACAGCCAAGGGTGGGGCCTTCCAGAAGCCTCAAACCCACCCTCCTGGTCAGCTGGCAGGTGCCATGAGCAGCTCTGGAAGGGAGCTCAGGTGGGCACACCTGGGGGTGGCTGAGCCCACCCTAATTAGGCTCAAGGTCCAAGAGATACAATAATTGCCTGATGCTGGGGGCAGATGGTTCTCACTGAGTTTCTTAAAGTGGGGTCCAAGGGCCCTTGAGTGCCTGCAGGTGAACCTTGGAGTCCACAGAGTCTCCGTGAGAATATTTAAATTTTGTGTTTTCATATGGATGGTGACCTAAAAAAAAATATTAGTCAGTTTAAGCACAGACTGGGCCATATGAATTAGTGACCTTCAAACTTCTTTTTTTTTTTTTGGCAGCCACCCACAGAAGGAATCCATCTTACACAGTGGCCCAGTTTCCATCACTGATGTCCGTACACAAATAGAACTGACAGGCAGCCAGTCTAGACCAGTCCAGGTGTGCCAGTTGTGAAAATACTATAATACTCCAAACCACTTGAGAAATGGCTCTGAGTCTACGTGTCACTACCCTACCCCCCTAAAAGTCTTGGTACCTCCTCTGGGATTGCCTTCAACTACCCCAGAAAGTACCCACCAGCGACGGTGAGGGGAGAGGGAGGCTCTATTGGTTTCCTGTGGCTGCTGTAACAAACAACCACAAGCGGGGTGGTTTCAAACAACAGAATTCATTCTCTCCCAGCTTGGGAAGCCGCAGGTCTGAAGTCAGTTTCAGCAGGCCAAAACCAAGGAGTCAACAGGGCCACCATTCTGTCTTCATCAAATCGCCCTCTGTCTTTCTTTTATAAGTATACCTGTGATTACATTTAGGGCCCACATGGATAATCCAGGATAATCTATCCATCTCAATTCCCTTACTTTAATAATATCTGCAAAGACCCTTTTTGCTTATTAAGCAACATTTGCAGGTTCCAGGAATTAGGACCTGATATCTTTGGGGACCATTATTTAGTCTATTTCAGTGGGCTTCCACGGAGCTTCCCCAGAAACAATACTGGCATCTGTTTGGATTGGTTATGTAAGCGTGTGTATGTGTGTATGTGTGTGTGTGTGTGTGTGTGTGTGTGTGAGAGAGAGAGAGAGAGAGAGAGAGAGAGAGAAACAATTTTCTAAACACTTATTCTGACACCATGTAATACTTGATATTTTCTTTTTTCTGTAACATTTAAAAAAATTGCTTGTAACAACTCACCAAACTGATCTCATGATGCACAATAGGGATGTGACCCAGTTTGAAAAACATGGCAACCACCTTGTAACCTAGTAACCTACTAGTGCCACAGTTTCCGCAGCCTGTGCTGTGTCTTTATTACAATGGCACTCAATCTAAATTATCACAGACTAATGAGAAAATAACACAGGGAGCCTTGATGTAAAAAAAAGCTGAGCCCAGTTGGCACGTTGCACAAATGAAGACTAGACCGTAGCTTGGATGGCAGAAAAAGATGGGAGAATCGATCCTCACGTGGCACATGATGGCACAGGCATACTAAGCTTAGAAGATCCCAAGTCGTCATGGCCCATACCACAGTCCCATGCCAAAATGTAATTTTAGCAATTTCAAACAGCATCATCTGCCACATTAAATTAATACATTAAATGAATTAGGATTTTGTATGGATGCTTGTACTTTATTTGTAAGATTGGTTTTTAAAAATCATATGAGAGCTGTAAACCTGAGGATTTAAAAAAAACCTGGTTTTATATTTGTACATTTTAGGTGATCAGATAAAAGAAACATAATTTACATCAACTCTATCAGAGTGATGGTGGTGAAGGAGCGCACAGAATTTTTTTCTTCTGATTGAAAAAGGAATAGATCATTGAAGGTTAGGAAACACAGTGGTATTACAGGGAGAGTAATGGGAGTCGTGAATGTGGAAATACAGAGAGAAAACGAGTGAAAAAGAGAACAGGAAAAGCAGCAGGACTCGGTTGCTGCAGTTTCAGTAGAGGATGTGAAGCTTGAAAAAATAAGGACTGAGACCAGGCAGGGGAGACCTGAGGAGCAGCTGCAGCCCGCATGCTTCTCAAGATGTCCCTGCCCACAGAAGAAGCTGACAAACCCAAGCGACAAGTTTGGAGTTCAAGTAAGAGAATGATTCAAAAATGGACCAAAACTGAGGCCTGTCCTTAATCACTCATAGTGAGGAGATGTAACCACTGCTTGGGGAGAAGGATGGGCAGTGAGCACTCAACTCCTGTGTTGTATCTATCGAGGTGAACTATGTGCCGGCCTAAATGGCCTGTTCAAGAAGGTGTGGGTGTATGCATTTTGGTAGGTACCACCTCTTGATTTGCTTTGATTCTTTAAAAATAATCCCTCTGAGGCCAGGTGTGGTGACTGATGCCTGTAATCCCAGCACTTAGGAGGTCGAGGCAGGAGGATCACTTGAGGCAAGAAGTTTGAGAACAGCTTGGCCAACATGGTGAAACCCCATCTCTACTAAAAATACAAAAACTAGCTGGGTGTGGTGGTGCATGCCTGTACTCCCAGCTACTAAGAAGGCTGAGGCAGGAGAATTGCTTGGACCTGGGAGGCAGAGGTTGTAGTGAACTGAGATGGCGCCGCTGCACCCCAGCCTGGGAGAGCAAGACTCCATCTCAAAAAAAAATAAAAAATAAAAATAAATTAATCTCTCTGCCATCAATATTAAAGAAATAAAAAAAAAATTCAGGTGATGTCCACCTCCATCCCATATAGACCATCTTGAGTCTGCTGTCTGGAGGCTACATAGGGAACACCCGGGAATGAACAGGCCAGGTTACCATTATACAGCTACTGGTTGCTGAAAGTCTTCAACTGGAAACTAGGTGGATTTGGAGATTGATAGGTAACCCCGTCTTACAATAGCATCATCATATCTATAATTTAAGAGTTGTAAGGGAGAGTAAGTTCATAAAAACTCATTGGTTTTCAGATGAGAAAATGAGGTCCCCAAAAGTAAGTTATTAGTTAAGGTTATTTGACATGCAGGATGGAGCAAAGACGAGAACCACGACTCTTGACTTGCAGCTCAGAGCTCTTTCCACTCAGCTTTACTTCGATTTTACTTAATGTTCATGCTTTAGAATATATCTACTATATGAAATAGATGTACAACACCAATGTGTAGTCACTTTGAAATACTTTTAGGGTCCACATATTTAAGGACATATTTTTGGATACAGATACTCTTAGGCCCCTTTGAAATGATTCATGACAGAGTAGGATGGAAAAATCACTGGGCTGGGAAACAGAACACCTATTTGAGGTGCTAAGCTGGCTACTTACTGATTATTAATTTACTTCTCTGAGCCTCCATTTTCTTATCTGTAAAATGGGAATGACAACATTTGCCTTAACTCCCTCATTGGACTAATATGAAGATGAAGTGAGACAATGTATATGAAAGTATTTGTATTAATAAATTGTTGAGCATTTTCAGACATTGTATTAGTCTATTTTCATCTGCTGATAAAGACGTACCCATGACTGGGTAATTTACAAAGAAAAAGAAGTTTAATGGACTCACAGTTCCATGTAGCTGGGGAGGCCTTACAATCATGGCAGAAGGTAAAAGTCACATCTTACATGGTGGCAGACAAGAGAGAAAATGAGAGCCAAGTGAAAGGGAGAACCTCTTATAAAACCATCAGATCTTGTGAGACTTATCCACTACCATAAGAACAATATGGGGGAAACCACCCCCATGATTCTATTATCTCCCACCGGATCCCTTTCACAACATGTGGGAATTGTGGGAGCTACAATTCAAGATGAGATTTGGGTGGGGACACAGCAAACCATATCAGACATCATCTCATAAGATGCCAGTTTAGGCATCAGAACATAGGATAATTTGGTATAGTGCATATTGTATATCATACTGCATAGTGATTGAGAAGGAGGGGATTGAGCTCAAATCCATTTACAAAGTGTGTGATTTGGGGCATAGCTACTTCATTGCTTTCTGTTTCTTAATGTGTCAAATAGGGATAATAAGAGGGTCTATCTTGCAGGGTTTTTGTGATGGCTATATAATTTAATTCCTATAAACAACTGCTTGGCACATAGAAAGTGTTCAATAAATGTTTGCCATTATTATCTTGCAAACTTGCTGATGGTGACGTCGTTTTCTTTGTTGTAAGTGTTATTCATTGTCACATTTGTGTGATGCTTTAAAAGTCAGCAAACTTTCAGTGCCCCTGGCGACCATAGGTAGAACCTCCACACCTCTTCTGGGAATCCTTCCATTCTTAGTATGAAGAAATAGGAACAGCAGAGCTGCCTTTAAGAGCCAAGTTGGCAACTAAACCCACCTGCTTCCCGCCTTCCCAAGGCCCAGCTGACGTCAGTGGGAGCCTCACCTATATGAGGAGGGACTAGTGTTTGCCTTGGCCTGGCTGCTGCTGTTATCTGAAAGGCAGCAGGGGCCCCAGGCCATGCCACCTCTTGCAGGGATCCTGGCAGAGCACACAAGTCAAACAGGATCAGGGTGCAGCATAACTTGGCCCAGAGGATACACTGACACCAGCTCATGAAAGGTGGGAGCAGGGAGTGCCCCAGATGAATCAATGGGTGGCATGCTTCCCTCTGAGCAGCTGCCAAAAATGCCTCCCAGGCATCTGGTTAAAAGGCAGTGAGTACATGGGGTGGCTGGGAGGCCAATCCTTTTAGGGCCACAATAATTTATCTCGTGTTTCTGTGTACATGTGGTTCCCTCTACTTGAAGTGTCTTACTCTATTTACCTGCTGGGCAAACCCTATTCCTAGCTCATCCTTCAAGTCTTATTTCAAGCCTATGGGGAAGCTTTCTGGGATCTAATAGGTAGATTTAGGTGTTTTGTTCCCTATACATACCGTACTTATATATTTACTCCACCCACTTTATCCTGATATATTCCATCTTACATACTTATATACTCCATCCACTGTAGCACATTACAATTGTTTATTGGTATATGGGCAAGACATGCCATCATGCCTGATGCCTACCAAAATGTTTTCCTCCAGCTCTGCCCACAGACCCTGTCAAACAGGTGAGGCTGGGAGGGTGCATTTCTACCATATGATCCTGCTTCCCAACCATAGCCAAGGGGAGCCAATCTCCATATGGTTGGTGACCTGTGATGTGGGCTAGGTCAGATCAGATTCTCACTGTCAGTGATTTGAATTGGGAAAGACTTTAGCAATGAGCAGTAGCAACAGAAGCTGAAAGGTCATGAAATACAGAAAGATCTGATGTAGTAGATGCTGTGATGTGCTGCCTGGATCCCTCTTCAGGAATGATAGATTTATTCTCTGTGCCACTGGGAGTGCTGCCAACAGACAGCCCTCAGTTGCCAGCTGTCTTCAGGAAGTGTCTCTTTTAAAGAAAGTCACCCCACCCAAGATCATGTACCCTTCCCAGGGAAGCCCGTATCCAATGACTGGCTGAAATTCTTAGTGCCATCTCAGCCTCAGAGTGACCTGTGTGGTAGGCTGAATCCTTCATCAAGACTAGGGGCACCACACATCCCTGTGTGCCCGGGACAGAGTTGTCCTTTAAGGCGAAATGACCTTTTAAACTCAGTCCATGAAGTTCATGAAGACCCTCCTGTAATGGCAGCTGGCCTTAAAATCTTAGGCTTTTCCACTTTCCGTATGGTTTTCTGTGTTCCTACAATAAACTCAACTTATTTGATGTAACTGGGGTAGATTTCTTACCTTTGCCTTCAAAAGCACCAAAGTAGATGATCATTTTTGCATTAGTAGGGAAT
Organism: Rhinopithecus bieti; assembly: GCF_001698545.2. Lineage (NCBI taxonomy): Eukaryota > Metazoa > Chordata > Mammalia > Primates > Cercopithecidae > Rhinopithecus > Rhinopithecus bieti. The sequence continues at coordinate 399,164 of NW_016803705.1, read as the reverse complement.
TTGGTTGTTGACCACAACCCACAGAACCCAATGCTGGCCACCTTAAGGGAAATAAATGAATATATTGGGATGATATTAGAGGTTCTCAAAATCAAAGGAAGACTGCAGAACAAGTTTGGAAAATGAACAGGGCATTAGTTTGACCTGCCACCAGCATCGTAATGACTATAACCCATAGCTAGAGCCAAGTTTCTTACAGCACTGTCAAGAGTCCATGGCCCAGGAAAGCATCTGATTGGCTAAGCCTAGTCATGTGCCCACCTGTGCTGTACCAGAAATGGAAAAGGGAAAGAGAGGGGATTATCTGTCTCTTTTCGCTTCTGTAGTGGGAGACAGGCTGCCCATCTCAAACTACACAATGGGGGATTCCCCGAAAAGGGGAGCGATGGGCTAGGAGGAAGTTGGGGTTGGGGGCGGGAAGCCAAAAACCAACAGATGTCTTCAGCAGTGTCTGTACCCTTCCTAAGCTAAAAGCCTCCATAAAAGGCAGGGACTACCAATTTTCGTCTTTGTATCCCAGATCCCTAGTGCCTGGCACTAAATAGGTGTTTCTTTAAAAAGTACAGATTGTGCCGGGCGCGGTGGCTCAAGCCTGTAATCCCAGCGCTTTGGGAGGCCGAGGCGGGTGGATCACGAGGTCAGGAGATCAAGACCATCCTGGCTAACATGGTGAAACCCCGTCTCTACTAAAATACAAAAAACTAGCCGGGCGTGGTGGCGGGCGCCTGTAGTCCCAGCTACTCGGAGGCTGAGGCGGGAGAATGGCGTGAACCCGGGAGGCGGAGCTTGCAGTGAGCTGTGATCCGGCCACTGCACTCCAGCCTGGGCGACACAGCAAGACTCCATCTAAAAAAAAAAAAAAAAAAAGTACAGATTGCTTGATCTTTTCCATTCAAGGAATTGAATACATCTGGAAAGGCTGGCGTTTGCTCCTTTAGGAATGCAAAGATGGGTTTTTTTAAAAAAGCAATTCTTAAGCTCTTTAAAATCTAGATGTAAGGTTGGAGCACACAAGCAGTGATAACGTCTATATCCATACACATTGCGTGTGGCAGACACCATAGAGTAGAGGTATATCCCCATCCGCACACCCAGGGAGAACATGTGGAGAAGCTCTGTGATGCTGCCTCTCCAGCTGCATCATTCTTGTGGGTGGAATCCTCAGACATCCTATAATCCGCCATGAGGGTGCCTTCCGGTAACTAAAGAAGAGGGACGATTTTTTTTTTTCTGGAACAGTCTTGCTCTATTGCCCAGGCTGGAGTGCACTGGCGTGATCTCAGCTCACTGCAACCTCCACCTCCCAGGTTCAAGCGATTCTCCTGCCTCAGCCTCCTAAGTAGCTGGGCTTACAGTCATAAACCACCACACTTGGCTAATTTTTGTATTTTTAGTAGAGATGGGGTTTCACCATGTTGGCCAGGCTGGTCTCGAACTCCTGACCTCAAGTGATCCACTCCCCTTGGCCTCCCAAAGTGCTGGGATTACAGGTGTGAACCATTGCACCTGACTGAAGAGGGCCATTTTTCTCCCTGTTCCAGATACTCTTTTTGCTGCTTTCTCCAAAGCAATTACATGTGAAACCTGCCTTCGAAGAAAGGTTAAACAGCCTTTTACTCAGAGATTATAGGATACATAAAAACATTCCTCAGGCAGTAGTGTAGAAAAATCAACCTTTGCACTCCCAGGCTGGCTCCATCCACTTCCTATAAAAGTATGTGTGGTCGAGAAGGGACTTCACTACCTACATCACAGGGTGCCCCATGAGGGGCTCCAGCACCTTCAGCAGCTACCCACATGTTGCTCAGAATATAGCCTACATTTCCCAGCCACCCTTGCAGCTAGGTGTGGCCAGATGACTAAGTTCTGGCCAACAGGATGTGAGCAAGAGGGATGACTGCAATTCCTCAATGGTGTCCTTAAAGGGAAGAGATGTGTCTTTCCTCTCCTCTTTTCCCTTCCCCCTTTTTCCCTTCCTGCTGGCTGGATTGTGGACATGGTAGTCAGTCATCTCAGACCATGTGCCCGAGGACAACATCTTAGGGGTGGCAGAATAAGATAGAAAGTTTCTGTGTCTCTGACACGTTGCTGTTGCCATAGCAGTCCTGAACTACAGTCATGTGCCACATAAGGACATTCAGTCAGTGATGAACTGCATATGGGACATGGTCCCATAAGATTATATGAAGCTGAAAAATCAACGTCATAGCACAATGCATTACTCCACATACAGATGCCGTAAACAGGGAACAATTCTAAACCACTGGTGGGACTGTAAATTAGCACAATCACTATGGAAAACAGTGTGGAGATTCCTTAAAGAACTAGAAGTAGAACTACCATTTGATCCAGCAATTTCACTACTGGGTATCTACCCGGAAGGAAAGAAGTCATTACTGGGTATCTACCCAGAAGGAAAGAAGTCATTGTATGAAAAAGATACTTGCACACTCATGTTTATAGCAGCACAATTCACAATTGCAAAAATGTGGAACCAACCCAAATGCCCATCAATCAATGAGTGGATAAAGAAACTGGTATATACATATGATGGAATACTACTGAGCTGTAAAAAGGAATGAGTTAATGGCATTCACAGTGACCTGGATGAGACTGGAGATTATTATTCTAAGTGAAGTAACTCAAGAATGGAAAACCAAGCATTGCATGTTCTTACTTATAAGTGGGGGCTAAGCTATGAGGATGCAAAGGCATTAGAATGACACAGTGGACTTTGGGGACTCAAGCGGAAAGGGTGGGAAAGGGGTGAGGGATAAAAGACTACAAATAGTGTGCAGGGTATACTGCTCGGATGATGGGTGCACCAAAATCTCACAAATCGCCACCAAGGAATTTATTCCTGTAACCAAACATCACCTGTTCCCCAAAAACCTATGGAAACAAAAAATCTAGCACATACAATTGTGTACAGTACATAAAACATGATAATAATAAATGACTATGTTACTGGTTCATGTATTTACTATATTTTTTATTGTTATTTTAGAATGTATTCCTTCTACTTATTTAACAAAAGTTAACTATAAAACAGCCTCAGGAAGGTACTTCTGGAAGTACAGAAGACTATTGCTATCCTAGGAGATGAAAGCTCCATGCCCCTGAAGACCTTCCAGTGGAACAAGATGTGGAGGGTGAAGACAGTGATATTGATGACTCTGACCCCGTGGAGGCATAGGCTAATGTGTTTGTGTCTTCGTCTTTAACAACAAAGTTTAAAAGGTTAAAAAAAGAAATAAAAATGTAAAAAATAGAAAATAGCTTATAGAGTAAGGATCTAAAGAAAGAAAATATTTTTGTATAGCTGTACAATGTGTATTTTAAGCTAAGTGTTATTACAAGAGTCAAAACGTTTTTTAAAATTAAAAGTTTACAAAGTAAAAAATGACAGTGAGCTAAGGTTAATACATTGTTGAAGAATGAAAAAAATTTATTTATAAATTTAGTGTAGCCTAAGTGTACAGTGTTTATAAAGTCTACAGCATATAGTATAGATGGTAATGTCCTAGACCTTTGCATTCACTCACCACCTATTCAGACTCACCCACAACAACAGTCCTGCAAGCTTCATTTATGGTAAGTGCTCTATACAGATGTACTATTTTTAAAAAATATTTTATACCATATTTTTGCTGTACCTTTTCTGTTTTGGTATGCTTAGATACACAAATGCTTCCCATATTGCTCTGGTTGCCTGTAGTATTAAGTACAGTCACATGCTGTCCAGGTTTGTATCCTGGGAGCAATAGGCCACACCTGATAGCCTAGGTGTGCAGAGGGCTACACCATCTAGGTTTGTACACTAGTATGTAAGTATACTCTATAATATTCTCACAATAACAAACTCACCTAATGACACATTTATTAGAACATAATCCCTTTACTAAGCAATGCAAAACTGTATTTATGCCCAATCTGTCCCTGAGAGGGGAGTGCGTTTCTTGTTTGTTTATGTTGCTGCCATTTTGAGTTTCTGTTACAGCAGCTAATTCTAATGAGGAGGGTCGGCTGACTATGGCCAAATCTGGCCCACTATCTGCTTTTGTAAATAAAGTTTTATTGGAACACAACCACACCCATTCCTTTTTGTATTATTTATGGCTGTGTTCTCCCTGCAATGGCAGGTTACGTTAGAGACCATATGGTTCACAAAGTCTAAAATGTTCCCTCTCTGGATCTTTGCAGCCAAAGTTTGCCAGTTCCTACTATATTCTACTTATTCATATGTACATCAAAATATTCGTGGTGTTTACTTCAGGATATGTTACTCCTTCCTTGTGTTTCTCCATATTTTCTAACTTTATTCCAATAAATGTGTTTTACATTAATCACCTCCAAAAAAATCCCAAGAAATGTTAATTTAAAATGTTTAAGCGCACATCCTAACCAGTTCTCATTACTTTGATCAATCTATCTTCCTCCAAATATCTCTGCCTTGAATGGGTGAGTTTACTCCAGAGTCTGCCCTATTTGAACCTACAATACCCACATTCTAATTGTCACTCTCTGGCCTACCAGAAACATTTGAACCACTAACCAGTTTGTACAGAAATACTGGAATTTGGTATTGTTTGTGGTAGGGTGCTTTTGGTTCCTTGTAACCCAAATTCAACTTAACGGGAATAATATTTGCTGTTATTATTGGACAGTCCAAAGACAGGACTCACATCAGATATGGCTTGATCTAGGGTGCAAATCAGGACTCTTTCTCTTGATCTACTTCACTTTGCTTATCTCTAATAATCTGTTTTATCCTCGTTGGGGTTTATGTGCCCTGAAAATATGACTGCTGGAAGGCCAGAGCTTGCACCCTTTGCCTAATAATTTATAAACGCGTCCATATGTAAGATTTCAGAGATGATTCTGTTTAGCCTTGTTTGGGTCAAAGTTTATGCCTGAACCGATCATGTGCATAGGAGAATGTAATCATTTGAATGGCCAGGTGAAGAGGGTCAAGGTCAACGATGGAATGTGTTTCTCCCATGAAAAAGTGGCTTTACTACCTAAAAAGAAAAAGAAGGGCACAGGCCGGGCGCGGTGGCTCAAGCCTGTAATCCCAGCACTTTGGGAGGCCGAGACGGGCGGATCACGAGGTCAGGAGATCGAGACCATCCTGGCTAACACGGTGAAACCCCGTCTCGACTAAAAAATACAAAAAACTAGCCGGGCGAGGTGGCGGGCGCCTGTAGTCCCAGCTACTCGGAGGCTGAGGCAGGAGAATGGCGTGAACCCGGGAGGCGGAGCTTGCAGTGAGCTGAGAACTGGCCACTGCACTCCAGCCTGGGCGACAGAGCGAGACTCCGTCTCAAAAAAAAAAAAAGAAAAAAAGAAAAAAGAAAAAAAAGCGATACTCCAAGCAACTTGAGGTTCTTGTGTGTAATCTTAATTGCTTGTGGGTGTGTGATGTAACATTTATTTGAAGGCTAATGTGCAGCTCCGTTTTCTGACTGGATGCTACTTGATTATTGTTAAATTACTGTGTCAAGCTCAACACATCACAACACCTGTGTGAACTCAGGATAATTGTTTTTTTTCCATTTTGGTTAAGACTATGGTTTACAGAGTAATTATGTCTGGTTGAAAACTGAAATGTAGGTAACAACTAGTTTCCTCCAAAAAGCAGGCTATAAAGAGGCAGTGTCATGCAGCAGTGGACAAAGGGTGGAAATAAGGGTTAGATGATGGAGACTTGAGGCTCTGATCTTCTACTTCTTAGGGGGTCATGAACAACTTATTTAGTGTCTTTGAGACTCAGTTTACTCTTCTCTAAAATGGGGATAAGATTGATCTTATGATTTTTTTTGAGGATCAAATATCTTCTGCCAGATGCTTCCATTCTAGGCTTTTAATTATTTGGGCACAAACTTGTCTCTGCCTATTTGGCTCTCAAGTTATTGAGAACCCACACAGGAGCACTTGAATAGAGATAATTTGTTGACAAGTTAAAATTCAGAGGTGAAAAAACAGGACAGCCCACTGGCTTCAGATCCTTTCCATTATGAGATTAAATATTTGCTTCTGCCCATGGAGCTTGATGCATCAGGTGAGTGCTTGGAATCTATCATTTTCTGAAAAATTTGAAAGGACTCCTTGGAGGAAATCAATCATTTTGCTAAATTGCTGCTTCAGTTACTACCCACTTTTGAGAATGGTAGACAGTTTTTCCCTCTCCCTCTTCCTCTCCCTCTGCTTCTTCCTCTGTCCCTCCCTCTCCCTCTCCCTCTTCCTCTTCCTGTCCCTCTGCCTCTCCCTCTCCCTTCCCCCCTTCATCTCTCCTTCCTTCCTTCCTTCCTTCCTTCCTTCCTTCCTTCCTTCCTTCTTTTGAAAAATGTATGTCCATTCATCTTGGTTTAATCACATAGGGCTAGATAAGAATAGCTGGGGCATCTCAGGAATTCTAATTTACATTTTTGCTTCTAAACCACAGTACTCTTGCCAGGCTTCATTCTCTCCATGCCTCAATGGTCTCATCTATACAGTTGGGATATTGCTTATTTTCCAGTGTGCAAAAAAAAAAAAATAATAATAATAATAATTTGAGATAATGGTCTTGAGTAACATACTAGGTTATGAAGCTGACGTATGGCCATTAGGAAACATGAGATGAGCCAGAACTTTGAAACAATATATTGAGGAATATGGTGCCAAGGTTAGGATGAAGGCAAACAGGTCTCAGAAATTTACCAGGATATTTGCTGTTTGGACAGTATGAAAGGTCATGAGAATGTATGCATTTCACTAACAGGCTATGGGCCAAGGCAGAGAGGACTAAATTTGTCTCTCAAGAGAAAAATAGAGGTACTGAGAGAACGATTTCATGTCTGGGTGTTCTATAGAAGGCTCTTCTAGACTATTCAGAACAAAGATTTGTTTGCCCAAGGTGATGGATGTTTACTATAGTGGTTCTTAGCTATTTAAAAAGCACAGAAAGTCAACATCAGTTGAAAAGCCTGTCCGGTAGAGATCTGGAAGGTTGTTCAGGGCATTACATGATTCCAGGTCTCAGCAACAAGTTTTGTTGTTGGCTTTCTGGTGCTTTTGCTTTTGTCGTTGCTTTTGAGAGACGGAGTCTATGTCCACTACTACTGCTGATTTTCTACTCTCTCTACTTTCTGCTCTACCTCTTGGTCTTGCTCACTTCCAGCTTCTGCCTCAAGGTGTCTATTTACTGGTGTCTCATGTGGCTTCTTAGCATCTTTCAAATTCTAGTTCTTCCAACTACTCTCTTTTGATATGGCTCAAATTCATACTTTTCTAGAAGGAGAACCTACCTATAAAGTAGGTGTCTTTGCCTCAGGCACAAAGCCCTATTCAATTATCTGTAGCCACGATGGTGGGGTCTTATGATCCCAAACAGATATTTTATCTATAAGCTATGAAGGAAAAGGTTCTTGTAACTCTCAGCCATTTTAATGCCTTAGGCCACATCTAGGACTTGAATATCTTTATGTTCTGCTTTGTATCATGAAAGAATTGAGGCTGTTATGTTGATAATGCCACTGTAATATAGAGGGTGGCCTATACCCTATGAGAGGTGCTAAAACATCTTGTGGAAATTCAGAAAGAAAGTTGATTTCAGCTGGTGATTTGGAAAAAGATCATGGGTGAACCAAAATAAAATTGAACATGGAAGGATGGGTAGAATGTGGATAGGAAGGAAGGAGGGGGCTAGTGCCTTCTAGGTGGAGAGAACTGTGTAAAGAAAAGCACAGACATGGACAGTTTTGGGGGGAATTGATGATACATCCAGTTTGAGTAGGTCAGAGACTTTCACAGAAAGGGAGGAGGGGGAGCTAATCTGAAAAATGAAATGTCAAGCTGAAGGGTCCATATTATCTTTATTGGGTTGGCATTGGAGGAGTCATTAAAGATTTCCAATCTACTCAATGAAGGCATTGGAACTGTTGCTAGGAAGAGCCTTCTGACAGCTGGGCATATAATGGGTTGGGGAGGAAAACAATGGAAGACAGAGGTTGTTATTGTCACTCTAGGGTGTGTCGGAGAAATGAGACCATGTGAAATACCTGTCAGAGGTAAAAAATAAAAACTCATGGTTACTGAGAGTTCACTATATGCAGCCTTGTGCTTGGGGCTTTCCTTACAGTATTTTATTTATTTAACCCATGGTGATAGAATAAGGTAGGTATGATCAGTCTTATTTTACTGATCGTGAAACTGAGACTCGGATCAATGCAATACCCTGTTAAAGATCACATGTTTTGTGAGTGGTAGAGTTGGACTTTGTACCCAGCTACGGAGGACTCCAAAAGCCAAGCCCCTTTGACTACTCTGGACCCCCCTCCCAAAAGGACTAGCAATTGACCTAATAGAAGGGACAAGCAAAAGAGTGGTGTCAAAGGGAGCCCCAAGTTTTCAAGAGTGTGTGATGTAGAGTACAAATAGTGATGTGGATAGAAACGAGGAAGCCAAAAGAATACCTTTTTCTTGGGAGCGGGAAGTGTGGAAGGATATTTTGGGAGATGAGAAAGGTTGTGAGCTTATTTTGACCTTCCCTCAAGGTGTAACGTATGAATGAACCTAAGCAACAGTAGAAATTAAAGGACATAAAGAGGTCAGAAGACACAGTGTTACAAAAATGACCAATCAATGATTCCATCTATTCTGTCGTATTTAGACTGGCATGAACGACCACTCTGTTCCCCAGGAACTCTGCCACATTGCCCCGCAAGCCCGAGTGATCTTTCATACCTGCCTGCTGGTATTAAACAATGGGCCCAGTCTACCTCCCTTCCCAGACGAGAGCCCTGCAGACAACCCTGGGGAGGAGGCAGCGCCTGTTTTGTACCACGTGATCCCGCCCGTTTGGCCACAGTTGGCTGGAGAATAACCAAATCACAGATGGACTGATAACCCATACCTCACCTGGTGAATGATTAATGCTGTAGGATGAACTTTTTTCTTTAACCAAAGAGATACTTTAGTTCTCCACACCAATAAACATCTGGCAGACCCGTGTCTCTAATTCCCCAGACCAAGCCTCTGACTACAGCCAGGTTTTCCAGAGCAGGGCTGAATCTCTATGAACCCTTTGCATCCCTCTGTCTTCCAGGTCCAGCTCAGTATCTGAAACCTTGTGGGTAGTCAGTAAATATATATGGGTGAATATATATTTGAATCTTAGTGGTGGACATAGCTTTGGCTCAAGCAAGTTTGTAGAAGTTATGTATATATTTGTGTATAGTTGTTTGTACTTTTAAATCACTGCCAAATATTTTATTTTATTATACCATAGGCAGTGATATCCACATCTGTCTCCACTAATAATTATTTTAAGTACTAATAGTGTTAGGCACTTTCTGAGTGCTTTATGTGTATTGACTTGTCACTTCTTCACAGAAATACCAAGCATTAGATTCTCTTCTTAACTCCATTTTCAGGATGAGTAAACGTACAAGGAAGTTAATTCCTTTATCAAAGGGTTATAAAGTCAATTAAGTGGAGGAACCCAGCTTCTCCCTAGTTTGTCCCCTTAATGCTATATGTTACACTGCCCTTTCAGAATAGACAGTAAAGTCTATGAAGTCAGTCTGACTCATCTCTGTTAGTTTTCTGCTTGTCACTTAGTAGGTGGTCGGCATGTGTGTGCCATACAGAATTAAATTGCTTTTTCTCAAGTTGACCACCATGGGCTGTAATACGTCATATTACCTACTGTATAATATGTCATGAGGAGGGTCTTGGTTTTGTCAGGTATAGTGATAGTTCAGATAAAATTGAGGGAGATTGTTAGAACTTTGGGGTCCCAGGAGGAGGTAAAGTGAGATATCTGGGGCCAGATAAACCAGGGCAGGATGCTTGGGCTGCAGGAATTTGTGTACCCTGTTTTGTGGTCATGGGAGACGCCCAGAGGATGGGCAGCGGGGGTAGCCACATGGGGCAGGAGTACCAAGGACAGGGTTTCCTTAAGAGTTCTTTCTGTTTTGAAAGACCACTGTGTTCTGTCCGGCAACGTTGATAGCCCTTCACTTAAAAAATCAACTCTCCTGCCTCCGTTGACATAAGTGTTATAAATTAAGTGGCCAACTTTGTGGGCCAACCTATATGGCTTTTCCTCTGAGTGGTTGTGGCTTTGAATCTGTGAAAAGTCAGTTTTCTCGGAGTTGAAGCCATTTTTACCATCGGCTTTAATCTAGACCTGAGCTTACACACAGGTACCTGTGCATCTCAATGGAGAGCAGATTCTCTGGAATCTATAGAGACTCCAGGGGCCCAAGGCACATAAGTATTGGGAAGTGCATTGCGGCTTGCCACCCCAGGAGGGGCAGAAGGCTCTGCCTAGTGACAGAGAAGATGGAGTGGCTTTGGTGCCACTTTGGGCTTATGTCTTGGGTGGCAGCAGCCATAGGTGGCAGTGGCACCCACAATGGCAGGAGGTCTGTTGTGTAGTGGCTTTATGGAAACTTGTGTGGGTCGATCAGATCTTTGCAATCTGTTTGGTGCACCTTCATGGGCACAAGAAGCTTTTGTTATAGTTCTTCCTAGGAAACCAGGGCTGTAGAGGAAAAACATAGCATGTGCCCTGGGAGCTGAGAGGACAGTCCCATGAGTCCATGCCACATATCTTCAGGGGACTCCCAGAAACTGCTGGGGGGATTTTGAAGGTGGAGAAAGTCAAGGTTTCTGCAATAGCAGGTGGGAAAAAAAAAATGTTAGAAATAGTGTGTGAACATGCTGCCCTCAGGCCAGTACTGCTTAAGAGATTTGGCTTCCATGCAGGTTAAGAACAGGTAAGATTTTCTTTTTCGGCTTTTTCACAGCATACCAGGCATTCCATATAATGAGGACCAGCTGCAGGCAGCAATGACAGAAAGGTCTTCTGACATCATCCCTGCCCATTCATTGGTTTGACAAGCTGTCAGCTCAATGCAGCCTGCGATGCCTCCACATGAGTCACTCTGCTGGCTGCTGTCAACACGGTGGATGTACATTTTCAGTGCTGATAGCACAAACAGAAAATGTTGGAATGGTCAATTTTATTGAATGAGAACATGACGAAAACTTGGAATCTTGAACTAAATGCTAACTTTGGTATGGTTTTATTTTGACAAATTCAATTCATGGTGCCTGTTTATTTTAAATAGGATGTTAAAGACTATTGTAGGGTGTCTTTCTTTCTTTTTTTTTTTTTTGTTTTTAACGTACCACCACTTTTCATTTGTAGAGTGCAGTGAGTACTACTGTATTACAACGGATGTTAACCTTTGCATAATTTATGTAAATACCACCCTTATTAACAGCATTTACATTACTGACTGATCCAGAGGTAGCTGAAAAACCTCAGAAAAATACAGTTTCACACTTCTTTACTGAAGTGCTAGGTTAGTAATCACAGCCATACCCATTCACGTATACCAGGAAACAGTCAGAGGCAATGTATGTAATGTAGTTCCTTGTGAAATCATATCTCACTTAAAACTTATACTGAATCCCAGCACTTTGGGAGGCCGAGGCGGGCGGATCACAAGGTCAGGAGATCAAGACCAGCCTGGCTAACATGGTGAAACCCCATCTCTGCTAAAAATACAAAAAATGAGCTGGACGTGGTGACACGTGCCTGTAGTCCCAGCTACTCGGGAGGCTGAGGCAGAAGAATGGTGTGAACCCGGGAGATGGAGCTTGCAGTGAGCCAAGATTGCGCCACTGTACTCCAGCCTGGGTGACAAAGTGAGACTCCATCTCAAAAAAACACAGTGAAACAAAACAAACAAAAAAACTTATACTGGCCAACCTGTAGAGCGAGTCTCATAGTGTTTAGAATAGGACTGACTCAGAGATAGTTTAAAACCTCACAAAAACATTTTTTGGCTCCTTTATTGAAGAGGCAGTTCAGCAGTAATGACGATAGGCATTTGCTTATGTCAAGAAACAGAAAAAGGGGTATGTGGTTTGTACTATCAAATATGTTTTCATATATACATGATAGTATGCTGGTAAATATTTGACAGTAGGTTCTGTGAAGAAAATAAAAACCTTGATTTGTAGTTTGCCGATTTTGATGGTGTAAATACTCCCACTATATCTAACCTACCAACAAGATCGTACTGAATGTGGAGTCAGGAAGAGACGTGCAGTAGCAGTAGATGTGGATATTATTTTCACCATACAGAGTCAACAATGTAAGTAACCTAAACAACAAAGATCATAGCAAAATGTAGCAGCCTGATTAGAAGTGATGAGTGTTGGGTGTTTATTACTTTTGTTTTTAATATAATTTAATAGTAAGTTTATATATTTTAAATAATGACTGTGTTTAATAACTGGCTTACAAAATTCCTGAGAATTTAACAATCAGCAGCACTTTTAAGTCAATATGAGATGATGCTAGCACATCACTATATTTAAGTATGTGTGTACAAATATATTTACATATATATACCCATATATATACACATACATAAGTACATACACACATCTAATTATATCAACCTATAAAGATACCAGTGGTATTTCATGTGGAAAATGTTAACACGTACCATAATAGTTACTAAACTAAGGGTACATATTTTCTCCTGACAACCATGTTGGGTTGCATTATGGAAATGAAACATACCCAAATTTGCTACATTAGCATACTCATAAGGTCTACAAACATCAGGGACTTTTCATATATATATATAAATTTTTTTTTTTTTTGAGAGGAGTCTCACTCTTGTCACCTGGGCTAGAGTGCAGTGGCATGATCTTGGCTCACTGCAAGCTCTGCCTCCTGGGTTCAAGCTTCTCCTGCCTCTGCCTCCTGAGTAGCTGGGATTACAGGCACACTCCACCATGTCTGGCTAATTTTTGTACTTTTAGTAGAAACGGGGTTTTGCTATGTTGGTCAGGCTGGTCTGTGACCTCAGGTGATCCACCTGCCTCGGCCTCCCTGAGTGCTGGGATTACAGGCATGAGCCAATGTGCCAGGCCCACATACCTGTTTAATGCTATGTCATTCAACCTTTATATGCTTCAGATTCTACTGTGAAGATGAGTGAATGAATATTGTCCATTATATTTACAATAAAATTTAGGTATTACATTTGGAATACAACACTAAACAACATAAATTTTTGATAAAGGTTTTTGCTGCATTATTTACACAGCATTCCCCTCAGTGCAAATTTCCTAATGAAAAGGTTTAATTTTTCTTGAATGCTTTCACGTATTCAAACAAGACGTCATTTTCTAGTAATTTCTGATATTCTGTGCTTTCTCTAATTTTTAAAAGCTGAACAAAAATTTGACAGGTATATGAAGCCTTCTAACATTCAGGATGTGCAAAGAGCTTTCGGCCTTGTGTGAATTCTCTGATGTTTGGTGAGAGCTGATTTTTCACAGAAGGTTTTCCCACATTCACTACATTTATAGGGTTTGTCTCCCGTGTGAGTTCTTTGATGGACAATGAGATTTGACTTCACACAGAAGAATTTTCCACATTCATGACATACAAAGGATTTCTCTCCTGTGTGTGTTCCCTGATGGATGGTGAGGGCTGACCTGGGGCAGAAGGATTTCCCATTCATAGGGCTTCTGCCCTGTGTGAGTTCTCTGATGTTCAGTGATGTTCGACTTTGCACAGAACATTTTTCCACATTGGTTACAGTCATAGGGCTTTTCTCCTATGTGTGTTTGCTGATGGTTGATAAGGTGTGGTTTCTGGCAAAAGGCTTTTCCCCATTCAGTACATTCATAGGGCTTCTCTCCTGTGTGTGTTCTCTGATGCTGAGTGAAGTTTGACTTCTCCCACAAGGTTTTCCCACATTCACCACATTTGTAGGTTTTCTTCTCCTGAGTGAGCTCTCCAAAGCTGGATGAGATGTAACTTCTTGCTGAAGTTATTCCATTTTCATTGTGGTCAGAGGGCTTCCCCCAACCTGTACTATCTGATGTTTAAAAAGAGTTGAGTTTTCCCAAGTTTTGTTACTCAATTTATAACCATGGGGAATCTTTCTTGTGTAAGCTCCCTGATGGATCATGAAAGTTGAATTGTCACAGAAGATTTCCTATATTCATTGTATTCATAAAGATTCTCCCTTATAGGCCGGGCATGGTGGCTCACACCTGTAATCCCAGCACTTTGGGAAGCTGAAGTGGGTGGATCACTTGAGGCCAGGAGTTTGAAACCAGACTGGCCAACATGGCAAAACCCCATCTCTACTAAAAATATAAAACAATTAGCTGGATGTGATGGCATGCACCTGTAGTCTCAACTACTCAGGAGGCTGAGACAAGAGAATCGCTTGAACCTTAGAGGTGGATGTTGCAGTGAGTAAGATCCCACCACTACAATCCTGCCTGGGTATAAGAGCAAAACTCTCTGTAAAAAAAAAAAAAAAAAAAAAAAAAAAAAAAAAAAAAAAAAAAAAAAAAAAAAAGATTCTCCCTTACAAGAATTATCTGATCTGATGTCCAAATCTAAAATCAACACAGGAGGACTTCTCACAAATACTGCATCCATATGGCTCCATTTCCAAATGAGTTCTTTGAGCTTTCAACAGTGAAAGTTCTTCCACATTCATTATATTTAGAGTGTCTCTCCTATCCAAGATTAACTCTTATTTGTAAAAAAAAAAAAAAAAAATAGGAATTTTTTCATGCCTAATATCAAGGAGCAATTTCTTGCACACATTAAACGCATCAGGCTTCTTTCTGGAACACTGCTTTTGATCAATAATTAAACACAAAATATTTTTTAAACTCATTTCACACAAGTCACATATTTTATAAGGAAAATTTCTTGAAGAAACAGGGCTTGTACCCAAATTGAAAGTTTTTCTTATTCTATTACCACTTTCTATGCTTACTGTTTTGTTTTGGTGAACACAAACTCCCAAAATGCTTGTCTCGGTTTTCCTGGCCATTCTCTGACAGGTCATCAACTTTCCAGTTCCTTTCTGGGTGGCACTGGCTTGGAAATCCTTCCTCTAATATTCAGGAGCCCCTTGCTTTATCCTGAAGATCACTTCTGGCTTAGTAATACGACACCTGGCTGAGACCAGATTGCTGCAAGTTTCCAGAATCACATCTCTGGACAGCATCTTCTGAGCAGGATCCAGCAGATGCCACTCTTGCTGGGTAAAGTCTACACATACATCCTTGAATGACACTTGTTCTCGGGATTTGTTCATTTTCTGTGTAGTGGAGGAGAGAGAAGTCTCCATGTGTGGCTCTGATATGTGCTGAGCTTAGAAATGCCTCTTTTCAATGAGTGAATGTAAACATTTATTTCCTATTGATTTACTGCCAATTCAGGTTCTCTTTCTTAAATCTGTTCCAGACCTTTCGCTGGCACACACACTTCAACGGCTTCGGGATCCCACCACTCCCTTGTCAGGTGCGACCAGAGGCCAGGGATTGTTTCCCATGAGGGACTGGAGGCTGGGGAAGGATGAGCTGGGAAGTTGGGGGAAGCCAGGGATGCACATGCATATTGTAGAGTTTTTTTCCCCAAAGCCCCAAAAGCCAGCCATGCAGAATATGCTGTGAAATTGCAAAGTTTGTTTGGCCAACTTTAGCCCATCAGCCCTGCCTGGGCTATAGAAGAAGAGAAGAAGGAGATGAGGAGTCCAGTGAAGAGTAAGGAGCTGTTGGGGTGCACCATGGGGGTGCTGGGCATTTCTGTGCCCACTATATAGGGATAGGGAAGGGAGCGTGTTCCCTTCACCTGGAACCTAGTGAGGAAAGAGTTTGGAGAGCTGCTTGCAGAGATGTGTAAGAGTCTCCTAGAGCTTGGGGCTGGGGGGACAGGGACTGGTTTGAGACTCTCAACAAGAAGAGTTTGAAGGAGGGGGGCTGGGCCAATCAGCTTTCTCTGACAGTAGAGTGGAGACAGGTGGTGGTTACCTGAGCAAGCTGCATGTTGACGATAGTGAACCCCTTGGATGTGGCTTCTGGAAGGAAGCCAGCCTAGAGTCATCCTCAAAGGGAGCTGGCTCAATGATCTTCTCAGGGGGGAAAAGGGATTCTACCTTGGTAAGAGTTCTTAGTTGCAGATGACAGAATCCCTGCCAGTCAGCGTAAATAGAAAGGAATTTTTCAGAGGGCGTTAGTGACTGAACAAAATCTTGAGAATAAGTTCCTAGTCTGCTCTCCTAGGACCAAGTGCCAGAACCTCACCAGAGAGACTGTCCTGAGAAGGGAGCTGATGCTGGCCCTCCACTGACTCCAGGGCTGAACGGCGCCTGGAGACACCCACACCAGCATTATGGAAGCCACACCCACCTATGGACACACCCACCAGAACCGTGGAGGCCGTGCCCACCTGCCTGTTTGCTCATGTTTAACTTCAGTGTGAAAGCCTCACACGGTGCCTCTGATTCGTAGAATCTTTGTCACTTGTTCCTGCCCTGTACTAAGAGAACTGGAAAATGTTGTGTTTCAGGTTATTCTTTGGGAAGCTGAGTTCATACTGTTCATGCATGCCAAATTGTAAGAGGATGTGCAAAGGACAGTTGCCCACTTATCGTGATGGACAGGTTTTGGCTGCTGGAAGTCAGAGCTGAGTGGAGAGTTCTAAGCAGCCAGCTGAGGGACAGGAATCTAACTCTATGTCAAAAGGGTTAGATGTGGAGGTGCCCGGCAGGAGGTTTTCCAAAGAGACAGTCACAGAGCTACAGGAGAGTAAGAGTCTGCAGGGGACATTCGCCATGCCACAGGGCGCCAATGCCCTGAGCAGCTTCTCCCTTCAAGTAAGTCTTTTCCTCCATCGCCTCCTCCTGTCCCCCTGTACTGGACCCCAAAGGTCCACAATCAGAAACTAATGAATGGGGTAGGAGATGGAGTAAGAAGTACAGAGAAATTGAACTGTAAGAAGTACAGAGAAATTGAATTGTAACAAGTACAGAGAAATTGACCCCCTTGCCTACCGTAGGGGTCAATTTCTACTGTGTTGGGGGATGGGTAAGTTTTAACTAGGGGAGGAGCTTGCAGTTTTGATTATTTGGTTATTACACTGGTTGGATCTCCTTAATGTTTGAACATGATGTGAAGACCTTTTTATTATCTAAGAATGATGGGGAAAGCTATGGGATCTCACTTAAGGTTTCATTCCAGAGTAGGGAAGAAGAGGGCCAAAGAGCACATTGATTGGGCAATGGGAGAATGAATAAGATGATTCTGTCTGCTTTCTGGCAAGTCTGGTTTATTCAATCAGTTGGTTATAAGAATGATTGTTATAAAGATATATTTATTGTTGCTTCAACTTTAATCAAGTTTTTAAAAATAATGTCTATTGAGAATACAATTGAGAATTTTATATATATATAGAGAGAGAGAGAGGAAGGTGGACAGACACAGTGGCACATGCCTGCAATCCCAGCACTTTGGGAGGCCGAGGCAGGTGGATCACTTGAGGTCAGGAGTTCGAGACCAGCCTGACCAACATGGTGAAACCCCATCTCTACTAAAAATATAGAAATTAGCTGGCATGGTGGCCATGCCTGTAATCCCAGCTACTTGAGAGGCTGAGGCACAAGAATTATTTCAACTCAAGAAGTGGAGGTGCAGTGAGCCAAGATCACACCACTGCACTCCAGCCTGGGCAACAGAGCAAGACTTTGTCTCAAAAAAAAAAAGGAGGGGGATGGGAAGGCAAGAGAGACAGTCCTAAATTCTTGTTGCTGGTGTTTTTAATCCCTTCTGGCTAGTGAGAAAGAGTAAGAATGAGGGATCAGCCTGGGTGTGGAACTCACTTTCCAGACAAGGACAGACTTTATAGTGCCACTGTGCCATTCTCTTTTTAAGTGTTAGTGTCTTTTATCCCCAGAAGAGCCCCAGGAGGTAGGTATAATCACCCCTACTTTGTGGGTAAGGAAACTGAGCTTGGACAGGTTATGCACTGTGTGCAAGGCCACATATCTTTGAACAGCAGAGTGGGAGACTCAACCCCTTAATCTTACTTTACTGCCCAGTTCATTCTTGCTGAGTCTTAGAAGATGTGTCTATCCCAGTCTGTTTCCTTTAAGAGGCCACTCCCGTTACCAGAACGTAGCTGGTTTTTACTGAGCACTTGAGATTTAAGTCACTGTTCTATGCATTTTATGCTTTTCTCATTTAATACTCCCATAAGCCCTATAAGATAGGTAATATTACTATCCTCATTTTACAAAATGCAGAGAATCAGGCAAACTTGCCTGGAAGCCATGCAGCTTGTAAGTGGTGGAGTGAGGGTTTATTTTCAGGCAACCTGGCTCTAGTGCAGACTTTGTTTTTTTGGCTTGGAATTCTGTCATTTTTCTCAGTATAGTGCAGACTCCTAACCACTATGCTTTGACATCATGGAATGCACCAAGGCTGAGTTAAAAGACAAGGGGAACTGCCCACCGATTCTCAGCCTTCCAGGAAGAGAGTGGGAAGTCTTCTCTCTTCTGTCCCTTTTTCTCTTGCCTACCTCTGCAATTTTCTCCCACCTTGTGGGAGGGTTCAAGGAGAATCATCCTTTCTGTCTGAGCCCTGGATGCCATTCCCCATTCTTCCTCTAGGAGTTTGATCCAAATAAACCTTCTCTACCATGTCTTCAAAACCACCTCTCACTCTGATTTAAGAGCTAGCGGTAGAAAATGTCTTAGATGACAAACTGTCTCCATGGGCCATTTTGCCTGGAGAAAATGTCATCTGGACAGCCACACTGGATGAGGAGAGACCCAAAAATGTAAATGGCTCAACAGAAGAAATAAAAAAATAATTTGCTGAGGTTAGCTGGTGGGGAAGAGGAGGGTCTTGACACATTGCACGATGAAGCAGGAGCCCAAGTAGGAGAAAGAACCAAACGGAATCTTCTTTTTCTTTTTTGAGACAGAGTCTCTTTCTGTTGCCCAGCCTGGAGTGCAGTGGTGCGATCTCAGCTCACCGCAACCGCCATCTCACAGGTTCAAGTGATTCTCTTGCCTCAGCCTCCCAAATAACTGGGACTACAGGTGTGCACCACCATACCTGGCTAATTTTTCTATTTTTAGTAGAGATGGGGTTTCACCATGTTGGCCAGGCTGGTCTCGAACTTTTGATTTCAAGTGATTCTCCCGCCTTGGCCTCCCAAAGCACTGGGATTACAGTTGTGAGCCCCCACACCCGGACTCAAAGAGAAGCATCTGAGTGCCACATTGGCCAAGGGACTTTGAAGAAAGAGACTCACATTCAGTGCTGTGTTTTCTGTAACAAGCTACGCTATAATATCGGCTGTGAAGTCTGCTGTGTGTTGCTGGCGTGAAAGTCTGCTATGTGTTGTCTTGAACTGGTGACACTTTGAGAAGCAAAACGTTTGAAGTAGTGTCCTGCAGGCAGTACGCTGGGAAGAGGCACTGCTCTTCTGGAGGGTGGAAGCCAAGATGGAGGATATAGTAGAAGCATGAGCCTGAGAGGATTTGAGAAAACATGAGTTACCTCTTCTTTCCAAGGCACTTTGGTGTGTTAGGAGGAATCCTGGATTTGTTAGGGCTTGTGGGATGGGCATTGGAGCCTATTTTTGCCTAATTCACAGTCCAACAGTGAAAATTATTTGAATTATCTCAATACTAGACTAAACTTGACCTCAGCTACCTGAAGTACTTGGTGTTGCCAATAGTTGAATCCCTCCTTGCCCCATGCTCTCAATTTTTTTTTACTACTGACTTTTCAACTCATTCTCAGTCTCTGCCTTCATAAGCCTCTCCCATTTACCATATAATTTACTTTCTCCTCTGCTGTAACCTTGGCTCCATTTCCTGGCTTCTGGTTTTCTCTCTCCTTTGTAACTTATCAGTTCAAAAAGTTTTCCTGGGTAAAAAATTTCCCCTAGGTCAGCCAGCTCCTGGAAACACCCCTTCTGTTTCCTTCTCCACCCTTACTCCTCATTCAGTCCCTCCCAGGCCCATGTGCAAAACTGGGAAGAAATCGGAACTTCCGTAGATGTAAGGGAGAGGGTGCATTGGTCAGAGTCCAGCTGCAGGCAGCAGAACACATTCCAGCCAGTTTAAAGCAGAAAGGGATTAAGGGGTACTCAGTGACTTACCAAATTATTGGGAAGGTTGTTTATAGGACCAGCTGTCAAAGCCATACTACAAAACAGGGACACCAAGGCAGCCACAATCTCCCATAAACATGACGCTGCTCACAAAATTTGAAATCTCCTGCAATAGCTGCATGCTCTAGAAATACCCCATCCAAGCCACAATCAGGAAGGCAGTAGAAATCGGATTCACAGGACACCAACATGACCAGGTGATATAGCACGATAAGGAAGTCCCTGCTATTTGGCAGCTTCAGAATTTGACATATCTGCTACAATCCACACTCATAAAAGAGATGGCTGACGGCTGGGTACTAAGACCATACTAATTCTGTCGTAGTAGTGTTTGCCTCCAGAAATAACAGAAGCAGAAGTGTGGCATTCATCTCACTAGCCATCTCAAAGCTTTCACCAGTGATTCCAATTGGTAGAATCCAAATAATATCTAGAACTCTATTGCAAGATAGCCTGGAAAATACTGTTTGACTTTCTGACCCTCTGCTGTACGGGCAGACACACAAAAAGGTGGGAAGGGATGTTGTGCTTGAATGAACTGTGAGTTACAGTGAGTTATCTTTGCTCTTCAGTGGCTCTTCAGGATCCCCTTCTCTAAATAGATTTATCGCCCACCTCTTTGGTATGACAGAGGATAGTCCTGTTTGCCTGTTTGGCTCAGGGAAGGGTGACTCATAACCAGGCTATTATTTATCACAGATTGCATCATAGCCTCTTCCAACTTGTTGCCACAAATGTAGTAATGGCTAAGGATAGATAAATCCCACTCCATGACACTGGGCCACTGCATAGCTTTACTTGCAGTCCACACCATAGATGGCATGGCGGCTACCCTGTAGATCTCTTTTTTGGGACAGAGATCAAAATCAGAAAGAATAAAACCCTTCAGACTTTTTTTCTAGGAAAATAGAAGTAACAGGTCAATTTATTTTCAGCACCATGTCTGAATGATCTTCATCTCTCTTGCAGCTGGAAACAGCACACACTATCTTTTCTCTTGCTTTTGTTCCTGTTTTTTTGTTTCAATCTTTCTATGTTCTCCAGTTATGTTCGGTTGGTTCTAGTCATTAGTAGACTCTTCCTGAGCTAGTCCAGTTCCATTGGAAACAGGAAATACTGGAAACCTCACTAGAAAATAGAGTCCGTTTCTGGCCTAGTTTTTGCAGAGTTCTGATGAGCCTCTAAAGTTTTGGTTGTTTATTCAGATTGAGCTTCTGAATCTCTTGAGATTCACCCCTTGCAACTGGTAAGCCAACAGCCTGCAGGGAAAAAAAATCACACATTTGCTGGCCAATACTTGGAAAAATGTCTGTCTTTTCTCTGCCAGATTTACTAATTTACATGTGTTCCAAAGCTGAGGTCAACTGGTTGAAACTGGAGAACTGATTTTTTAACAATTGAACAATCCAACAGTGAAGATTATTTGCATTATTTCAATACCAGACTAAACTTTATTTATTCTTACTTAAGGTTGAAGGGAATATGTGGATTATTAAAATTATAGGGATTGAGCCCAAAATACAGCTTTTCTACAGAAGGTGGATTTTCTTAAAGAAAAATATAACTTAAAATTTATAATAAATGTGAAGGATTGGATCATAGAGTCAGAGTATTTGTATTTAGAAGGGAATTTGCAGGTTTCAATATTCCTGATAGTTTATCTTCTGTTATCTTGGGTAAGTGGGTGTTAATGTAAATATGATTTAGGTTTTCATCCAATGTTAGAAAATTCTTTGGAAAACACAAGGATGCATTTGTTTAGAGGAAGGCAATGACATTTATTACAAAAACCCCATGATATTAAAGTATCTCTTCATAAGGATTTGATGTTGGTTCAAATTGTGGGACTAGTTATATGAAGTTGTGAATGTTATACATTCTTTCTGAGTTTATTTCTTCATCAATATATAGTTCAACTTTTCTATTCTCACCAACATGTTGCTTAAAACAGCTGAATTTAAGGATGATAAAGAATATTCCATTATTTATTATTCCATCAAGCCAATAGAATATTCCTCAAATATTTCTGAGAGTCTTAGGGTGCCTTTCATTAACCCCCATACAAATCCACTTAGCTATCATGTCAACCATCATGTGGAATGCACTTTTCTCTTTAATTTTTGATGGGTACCTTTATATCTGCTGGCTGCTAGTGAATAGTGCTGTCTCGTGATGTGCAGCACCTCTCCCATGGCATATTTGTCCTGGTGTGGCCATCAATATACTGCATGCCTTGATGTGTCAAAGCTATAAGGTGATTTGTAGCCAAGTGCAGATAAGACTACCTCATTCTATGTATTGCTTAGGATGTTTGTGGTTGAGAATTACTAGAAAACTCAACCAAATATCGCTTAAACAAGTGGAAATTTTCTGTTGAACAATAAAGTAGATGTCCAGAGGTAAGAAAGCATATGTACCTGTGAGGATTAGGTTAGGTAGCAAGAAACAGAGACCAAAACTAACAGTGGCTTAAACAAGCTTTGTTTCTCTCTCACATATATAAGGCCAGAGATAGGAAAGCCAGGGCTTCTATAGTAACAGCATTCAATAGAATCTGGAGAAACTTGCATCTTCTTCTAGACTCCTCCCAGCTCTGCCATTTCCTAAATCAGTCCCCATGGACTAAATTGGTAACTGGAGCTCCAGCCATTGTCTTCATACTCCCAGCAACTGGAAGAAGAGAAAGATGAAGATATCTGTGACCTGGTGTTCTTGTAATGAAGGTTCCCAGAAGTTGCCACATGACACTTCTGCTTATATTCCCTCAGCCAAAGCTCAGTCACATGGACACACCAAACTGCAGAGAGATGCTGTCTTTATTCTGGGTGGCCAGATGCTCAGCAAAACCAGCTCAGCAATACCCCATGGAAAATGGGGAGAACAGTTTTGGAACAGAATTGTTGTTGACTACCATGGACTTCAACTCTGTGTTCCTGTGAGTCGCTTGGCTTTGCCTACTCAGTGTCTGGTTTCATTTTAATTTGGTAACAAAACTATTGAAGCAGTTTCAAAACATGCCCATTGTGACTGTGTGCAAAGAGAAGAGGTGGCTTTTGGACATTCTCCTAAAGGAATGTGAGAGAATTTTCTCACAAGACCCTATCAAGGCTGGATCGAGTCTTGCTCACTTTTGGGCCAGTCAATGGCAAAGCGGAAAAGACTACTTCTAGATGGGTCAAGTGCACCCCCTGACTGAAGATGAGGCCCATTTCCCCAGAGTAAGCTTCTTGGTCAAAAAGGAAGAGAGATAACAGAACAAAGGTGGGGTTATGTTAAGAAAAACAAAGAGACAGAATAGATGTTGGGCAGGGGACTCTCTGGTCTGGGCCAGAGAAGGGTGGCACTAAAGCCCACTGTTTCTGGCTCATGGGCACAAGCAGCTTCCAGAGAAATGACTCTTAAAGTTTTATTTATTTATTTATTTATTTATTTATTTATTTATTTATTTACAGGGTCTCACTCTGTCACCCAGACTGGAGTGTGGTGGCCCAAACATGGCTCACTGCAGCCTTGACCTTCCAGGCCCAAGCAATCCTCCCATCTCAGCTTCTTGAGTAGTTGGAACTACAGGAATGCACCACCTCACCTGGCCAACTCTCTTTTGAAAATATTTTGTAGAGATAGGTTCTTGGTATGTTGCTCAGGCTGGGTCTTTGTGTTATTTATTTATTTAGTTGGTTGTTGTTTTCTTTTACATTCCTTTGTCATCTTAGGACCCAGACATGAATCCTATGGGTAGATCCAAAGATGTCAATAGCAGGCATCACATTTTGCTGACCTTTAAAATAGGGTATTCATAACCTGGTCAAGATCCTTGTGTCCAGGTCTCCCTTCCCTTAATGTAAGTTTCCTGTCATAAATTTCTTCACTCTTTCATGCAAACAGATTCCACAGGGCATAGCGAGATGGAGAGAGAGAGCTCCTATTCAAGTTGAAACCTACATTATATATAAAATGGAAATAGTAGTCACCCATCCCAAAAGGTTGTTACGAAACTTAAATATATGGCCTTTGAGTGTAGGTTCTCACTTCTTCACACCATCAAATCCCCAGACAGCAGGATATAACACATGGTAGTAAATAACACATAGTTAGATATTTTGGCATTAGATTAAACAAGATAGCACATGTAGATGCTTAGCATACAGTAGGCACTTTATAAATGTGAGTTCTTTTCCTGCAGAGGCTCTTGATGTCATCTGTTATACCTATTTCAGGGGAATTTCAATACCTGTGGTCTGTGTCCTGAGTTCCTGGTTTATATTTAACATCAAAGCCAAATTCATTTTTAAACTACCCCCAAACTCATGTCCCAGGCTGAAACATATAAGAAGATGATTTATTTAATTTTTTCCTGGGAGAGGAACAAACCCAAGAGTAAAAGAAAGAGTATTCTTTCACTGTCACTCAGCGGGGAGAAGTTCTGTTGAGGTTGTGAACATGAAGAGTTGAGTCCAGTGTGGCGAGCACTAAGCAATATGGAAATCAAACAGACCTGGGTAAATTGGCTTGACACTTGCAGTAGTTGTTGAATGAAATCGTATTTTAATGAAGAAAGAGGTCATTGTCAGTAAATGCAATTTAACTATAATGAGGTTGTAAAAACTTGCATTTTATTATTGATCCTACAAGAACTATAAGAAAAGAAATCATGGAAATTATAGGTGACTTTCTTTTTATTAGGCAATTACAGTTTTCTTCAGACAAGGCATGGATGTTTTCTGAGGTGTTTAAACTTTGTCTAATCATATAAAATTACCATAGAGCATTTGACATATTCTTTCTTTCTTTTTTTTTTTTTCCGTTTTAAATGGTAGTTGTCCTGTAGGTGCTTTTTTATATTGGCCATAAAGTGTATTCGTAATGGTAAAGGCTCCCTGATATAAGTTTATATATTTGTTCCTGTATGGCATGGACATCCATGAAATCAGATTGTATTAAGTTATTCACTAGAAGCAATGTGAAAGTCTGCCTCATCCAATAGAGTTGATTTTATTTTTTTTATTTCCCAGGAAGATGACTTCAGTCAGTCATTCCATACCTAGGGTGAGATTGGGATCAACTCTTCCAGGAGATGGTTAGAAGACGGACTCCCCTCTCTCCTCAAGCCTCATTCAATGGTGGCTCCTCCCTGGGCCTGGAGTCTAGGCCCGGTCTTGGGAAAGAAATCTCTCTGTAGAGTTCACCAGAAACGACATGAAACTTACAAACCAGATTTTTTCCTTTAGAAAAGTTGCTAGTGTTTTACCAAGTTCTTTTACACCTCAAAATAACTTCTCACTTCTGCATTCTCTTCACTTCTAATTTTAAATTTCTCATTTGCTCCTCCATGGGCATCCATGGATCATGGTTTTGCAGTGATGAACAGGACCAAGAAGTCCTCTGCTCTCACATGACTCACGTGTTCAAGAAAGAGACAGACTGAAATTGAGTAAAGAGAAAAGTAAAAAACTATGGTAATAGCAGATCATAAAAGTGCTGTAAGAAAGTGAAACAAGATAAGGTGATAAAGAGTGTTTGAAGGCCACGTTAGGTGGAGTGCTCCAAAGGCCACTCGGAGGAGGTGACGTTTGCTCTGGGACCTGGTTGAAGGTATTCTGTCACTCTCTACCTGGAATCACAGCTATTAATTTTAGTCTTCCATTCTAGATTCTAAGTTCCTTAAGGGCACTGTCTTTCTCTAACTGATCTTTGTATCCTCTAGAGCTCACAGCCTTATGCCTTCTACTTGAGAGGTGTTCAATCAACAGTTGCTAAATGAATGACGATGGTCTCATATTGACCCACAAAGCCCTCAGAGCTAAGAATTGTTACCCACATATACAGAGTGGCCAAGTCACTTGATTAAAGTAGTAAGTGAGGTACCACCACTCCATCATGCTTTTCTTTCTGGAAGCCCATAGATAGTTCTTTACAGCAATGTAAATGCAATTTTAGGTAGGGGATTTTACACTTTTTGAAATTATGGAAATACCAGTTTAAAAAATACAGAACACCACTACAAGATAAAAAAGTTGACAATTCTTCACTCTGACTGCAGGGAGATGATGTTTTAGGTAGGATACAGAACAGGAGAATGAAACTATATCTAGGATATAGTTATCAGTTTTTGAAGCCTCTGAGTGGAGAACTGCTTTAGATCACAGACATAAAAGGTTTGGAAGCTTACAATTTAATTCTAATTATCTAGGACCTGAAAATTCCAACACTTTCCATGAAGTGGTACTAGGAAGTGTGGAAGTAGCGTTGTGGAAATTCAGGATGAAAATGAGGAAAACTCTTCAGTTACCATCTGGTTTACTCTGATGTGACTTCATTGCTCTTTAGTGACGTTTACTGGGCTTTGTGAGATTCACCTTTTAACCTACGTTGGTGTATTAGAGTTCTCCAGAGAAACAGAACCAAAGGGATATATATAGATGAGGGAGTTGCTTTTATTACTAGGAATTAGCTCACACAATTATGAGAAGTTCCAAGATCTGCTGTCTGCAAGGTGGAGAGTCGGGATAGCTGATGGTATAGTTCTAGTCCAAGTCCAAAGCCCTGAGAGGTAGGAGAGCTGATAGTGTAAGTTTCAGTCTGAGTCTGAAGGCCTGAGAACAAGAAGAGCTGCTGGTACAAGTTCCAGTCCAAGTCCCAGATAGAAGGCTGGAGAACACTGATATTCCAGCTTGAAGACAGTCAGACAGAGAGCAAATTCTTTTTTATTCAGTCTTTTGTACTCTTTAGGTCTTCCATTGATTGGATAAGGCCCACCCACATTGTGGAGGTCAATCTGCTTTACTCAGTCTATCGATCCAAATGTTACTGTCATCCAGAAACACCCCCACAGACATACTCAGAACAATGTGTAACCACATATCTGGGCACCCTGTGGCCCAGTCAAATTGACACGTAAAGCTAACCATCACAGATGGAAATTTATGTTTCTAAGGGAGCCTATCCCAGGGAAGACGTCCACAGGTAGGGTTTTTTGAACTATTGATCGGAAGATAAATGTTTCCTTGGATAAGGAAAATGTACGAAGCTTAGATTACAGCGATGGAATGTGCTAAATTTGGGAATCTAGGAAAATTTGCACCAAAGAACAAGACATTGTGGGAGAGCAGAGAAGAGGCTGTTGGATGTTCACATTATTTTAAGTGCAGTAGTGTGATGAGCCAAGAACATAAGGGGCATTCAGTTAGATGAAGCATGCCTGGTATTGTCCCCTCATGTGAATGACATTGTCATGAGAAAAGCCATCTGCAAATGAAGGAAGCTGTCATTAGGAGTGGGCAACAAGGAGTCCAGGAACATCACTTTGGGAAAGGTCTGTTGATGAATTTAGGGAAGGTTTGTGCAATGAACACAGGATGAGATTACAAAAATCTTATGGTGCAAATCCAAATAATTGTACTTGAGGATAAAGATTCTGAAACTTCTTGAACAGTGCAGACCTGGCACAGTTTTTGCTGACTCGGTCACAGGCAGTATAAACTTAATACACATTGCTTCACTTTTTCCACATTGTGTTTTTCCTGTACATAGGGCACCAGGAACTATTCCTCTCATGACTTTATTAGATTGGCCTGAACTATCAGCAACTGGGGTGGCTTGCTGCTGTTATCACCTTTCCTGTTTCTCATTGCTACCCAGGAGAGTCTAGTCCACCAAAAATGGTTATAATCAGATGATAGGCAACTTCCTGGTGCTTACACTCTTGGACAATCCCCTTCCCCTGAGCATGAGTTGGACTCACTAACTTTTAACAAACGGGATATGGCAAAAGTGATGAGATGTCGTTATGAAAAGATTAGGTTATAAAAAGACTGGCTTCTACACTCTCTCGATCTCTTTTAGATCCCTTGGCATAAGGAAAGCAAGCTTCCTTGTTGTGAGCAGCCCTATGGAGAGGCCCATGTGGCAAGCAGCTGGTATCTCAAGCCAGCAGACAGCAAGGGCCTGAGGCCTGCTGACAGTCACATGGGTGAGCATGGAAGTGGACTCTTCTCCAGCCGAGCCTTCAGATGACTGCAGCCTTAGCTGATATCTTGGTTGCAGCTTTAGGAGATACACTGAGTTGGAAGACTTCAGTTAAACCTTAACTGGATTCACGACTCACAGAAACTGTGAAATAGTAAATGTTGTTTTTAGCCACTAAGGTGTGGGATAGTTATGCAACAATAGATAACTAATATATATAGAAAGAAGGGGAAATCAACAGAGCTACATGAAAGAGAAAGAACATACTTCAGCGAAGACTTCCCAACTTGCAGTAAATTATAAAACAGCACATGACTAAACCTGCAGAGCTGTGCTTCTGAAAGCTATACTCATCACTTGATACATTTGTTTAAACTCTTTATAAATTGTAAGGGACTTAGTACTCCTAAAAATATTTTTCTCCTTTCTATCACTTTCCTGATATTCTCTGTTTAGGGAGACATTGTTCTTACACATTATTCTTTACTTCTTTAGACAATTTCCTTGGTTCTTTGAACATATTTAAAACAATTGATTTGAAGACTTGGTCTAGTAAGTCCAAACTCTGGGCTTCTGCAGAGACAATTTCTATGACTACTTTTCTTCTTTGTAGTCATAGAAAGGGAAGGCCATATATTTTGTTTCTTTGCACATCTTGTATTTTTGTTGTTGTTGTTGAAACTAGGCATTTTAGATAATATAATGTGACAACTCTGGAAATCACATTCTCCCCCATCCCCCTGGCTTCACATTGTTATATTGTGATATGGCTTAGCTATGTCCCCACCCAAATCTCACCTTGAATTGTAATAATACCCATGTGTCAAGGGTAGCGATAACTGAATCATTGGGGGCCATTTTCCCAATACTGTTCTCATGGTAGTGAATAAGTCACACGAGATCTGATGGTTTTATAAATGGGAGTTCCCCTACACAAGCTCTCTTGCCTGCCACCATGTAAGATGTGCCTTTGCTTCTCCTTTGCCTTCTGCCATGATTGCGAGGCCTCTCCAGCCATGTGGGACTGTGAGTCCATTAAACCTCTTTCCTTTATAAATTATCCAGTCTCAGTTATGTCTTTATTAGCAGAGTACAGACGAATACGTATTGTTTCTCCACTTTGTGACCTCTCTGAATTAATTCCGTCAAGTCTGTATTCCCCATCATCATTAATTCCTCTATTGTTCTGCCCACCCACCAATATTCATTAGCAAGTCATTAGGAAAACCTCTCAGCTCTAGCTCTAAAATCTGTGCCCTCTCCTCCAGCTGCACTGCTACCACTCTAGCCCAAGACACCTGCTTCTCTCTTCTAGGATTCTCCCCAATGGACTTCTTGCTTCTGCCTTACCCTTCCATCTTCTGTTCTCCCCCACAGCATCCAGGATGGTCTTAGGTTATAAAAAGACTGGCTTCTACTTGGTATCCTCCACCAAGGCTAGCACTGTGCTTTGCACATGGTAGATGTTTAATCAATGTATACTTACACACAGTAAATACACCTCTGTTACTCCTCTGCCTATTCCCCTCCAGTGGCTTCCCTTCCAGAGCCCCTGAGGGCCTGGCTGATGTGGCCCCTCTCTACCTCTCACATCTCCTGTCCTTCCACTCTTTTCCTTACTTCCTGGACTCCAGCTCCCTGGTTTTTCTTCAATTGCTCAGACACACCAGGCTGACTTTCATTTTGGTGTCCTTGGACTTTTTTCTTTCTTGCTTGGAACATTCAGCCCAACACCTTCCTGGGATTACCTCCTTTGTATTAGGGACTTCTCAGCTCCAATGTCACATGCTCAGAGGGGCCTTCCTTACCATGCTGTCTAACGGAGTGACTCTCCCCAAGTCCATTTCAACCCCATGGTCCTGTCTGATGACAATCACAGCAGCTATTACTTTGGAGATTATCTTGTTTGTTTAATTGGTTGTCGTAGTGATACTCTACCTTTTTCTTGAGAATATAAACATCACAGGAGCAGGGATCTTAACTGTATTATTTTCCCGCATCTGGACAAGTGCTTAGCACATAGAAAGTAATAGGTGCTCAATAAGGTATTTGTTGAATGAATGAAGAAATAAATGAATGGGGATACATGTAAAAGTAGTAAAGCAAACTGTGTGGGCTCAGATCCACATTAGGAGGAAGGACTGAAATAGTAATAGTAGCCATAGTAATAACTACTATAAAAATATCAGATATGACTCGTCTCTGGGAGCGATCTTCATTGTCATCTCGTTTTCCATGAAAGAGAACTTGGCTTTTTGTCACATTCTCCCTCTACCAAAAAAAAAAAAAAATCAAATTTCACCAAGTTTTAGTAAGTAGTGGTAAATATAGCACTCGGCATGTGCCAGACCTATTATAAACCTCTTGCATGCACTAACACATTTAATTATCACAAGAACTTTATGGGGTAGGTGCTATTATTATCTTTGTTGTAAGATAGGGAAACCAAAGCATGAAGATGTTGGATTAAATCACGCAGAGTTTCATAGCCCAAAGTCACTGAGCCAGAGGTGGGAATGGAGCCAGGGGGTGAAATGAGGCACTCTGGCTCCTAAACCTGTGTTCTTAGCCCCCACACCAATGGCTGAGCTAGTGAAGGCATTGGAGAGAAATGGTGGAGAGCAGTCTATCACACAGAACAAGGCACAGTAGTAGAAATCCCTGCTAAGCCTCTCAGTTCTTCCTTTGTTGTTTCATTTCAGCCAATAGCTGCTCTGTTGCCTCATCAGCTCCCCAAAACAGACCCTGTCACTTGATGGGGACGATTGCCTTCTAATCACACGAATCACACTCACCATTCCACTTAGCATGAATGTTCAAAGGATCCTCTCTTAGAACTAGTGGATAATGATAAATTACTTTTCCCAACACACATTTGTTTATTCCACTGTCACATGAATAAAGATGTTCAAGTATTAGGATTTGGGGTTGTGGTTGTGAGAGATGTAATAAGGTTTATCTTTCTAGTTTATTTTCTTCCTCTAAACAAAAATGTATGTTAATTCCAATTACATTTTTTTCTCTCCTCTCCTTCCCTCCCTCCTTCCTTTTTTTTCTTTCTTTCCTTCCTTCCTTTCTTCTTTTCCTCTTCCTCCTCCTCCTTCTCCTTCTTCTTCTTCTTCTTCTTTTCTTCTTCTTCATCTTCATCTTCTTCTTCTTTTCTCTCTCTCTCTCTCTCTCTCTCTCTCTCTCTCTCTCCCCGCTCTCTTTCCCTCCCTCCCTCCCTCCCTCTCTTTCTCTTTCTTTAATATGAGATGGGGTCTTACTACATTGCCCAGGATGTCAAACTCCTGAACTCAATAAATCCTCCTGCCTTAGCCTCCTGAATAGCTGGTATTCAGGTATGAGCCACCGTGGTTGGTTTAAATACACTTCTTGACCACAGAAAAACTGTTTACTCTCTGGCTTTGTCCTTAATTATATCTGAGAAACAAAGGTATCCCATAAAATCAAGATAAAAGTGTAAATTAGAAATAGAAAAGAAAGAAGCCAGAGAAATGCAAATTAAAACCATAATGAGATATCATTTTATATCAATCAGAATAGTTATTAATAAAAAGACAAAAAACAACAAATGTTGGCAAGGATGAGAAAGGGGAAGTTTTATACACTGTTAGTGGGAATTAGTATAACCTCTACGGAAAATAGTATGGAGACTTCTCAAAGGACTAAAAGTAGAACTACCATTCAAACCAGCAATCCCACGATTGAGTATCTGCCCAAAGGAAACAAAAATCATGATACAAAAAAGACTTGTATGTTTATTGCAACACCATTCACAATAGCAAAGATATGGAATCGACCTAAGTATTCATCAATGGAGGACTGGATAGAGAAAATGTGTTATATACACAGTGGAATACTATTCAGCCAAATAAAAGAATGAAATAATGTCTTTTGCAGCAAGATGGGTGGAACTGGAGGCCATTATCTTAAGTGAAACAATTCAGAAACAGACAAATCTTGCATGTCTTCACTTATAAGTATGAGTTAATGTGTACACTGGATGTAGAGCGTGGACTGATAGATGATGGAGACTTGAAAGGCTGGGGGTGTTGGGGTGAATGATGAGAAATCACTCAATGGATACAATGTATGTTATTTGGGTGATGGATACACTACAACCTCTGACTTCACCATTATGCAATAGATCCATGTAACAAAATGACACTTGTACCCCATAAATTTATTTAAACATTCTTTACAAGAAACTGGCACAGAAATAATATCCTCTAATAACCATTAAATATGAAAAAAAAGGCTTGAAAATGTTGACCCTTGGGAAGGGGGGATATTGAAGGTCTTGGGATGTGCTCCTTGTCTATGCAATGTGTTAAGTCACAGACATGTCTCCCCCACCCACATAAACTGACGAACATCTATCCGTTTAGGAAATAAGCTGTCCTAGGTAACCCCCACTCCCATCCTACCACCCTTGACCTTTGGCTTGGTGGCCTGGTTTGTCCCTGGGCATGCCCACAGATCTCTTATCTCTAGATGTGATGATCAAAGGGAAGGTCTTAGCTCATCAACCGTGGGACCCAGAATGACCTGCTCTGGATAAGCCTGAGCAGCTCAGAAGGGACCTAGCCTTTTGCTGAGTGTATGGGCTAGAAATTAAAGTATTGCATGTATTTAGGCAAAGACATTAAGCTGCAAGTATTTCGCTTGATAAATTGGGTGATTTACTCATAGGTGGGAATTGAACAATGAGAACACTTGGACACAGGAAGGGGAACATCACACACCGGGGCCTGTTGTGGGGTGGGGGGAGGGGAGAGGGATAGCATTAGGAGATACATCTAATGTGAATGATGAGTTAATGGGTGCAGCACACCAACATGGCACATGTATACATATGTAACAAACCTGCATGTTGTACACATGTACCCTGGAACTTAAAATATAATTTAAAAAAAATAAAAAAATAAATTGGGTGATTTAGACCATATTTATACTCTGGATTTCTGGGAAACAGTAGCAAAGCATAATAATCACATGTAGAAAATTTTGAGGATGAAATCACATTTATAGAATGCTAACTTTGGAAAGCCCTTCAAGGTCTTCCAGTGCTGTCCATTTAACAAATGGAAGAAGAGCGAGATCTGGAAGTAAACTGACTTGCTGTAGCTAGCTGGTGGCAAACTAAGCCTCAGAAAGCCCAATAGAGTGCCCCTTGCTCCAAATGATGCCACTCATCATAAAACTTGATTTCACCCAGCATTCCAGCAGAATCATGTGGACTGAGTAATAGCTGGTGCCACACATCAGCCTAAAGATGGTCATTTGTAAAAAGCCAAGCCCACCTAGAGCTTAACTAAAAAGCACAAATGTGTTAATGTAACATTCCTCTTGATCTCATTCCCCCTGTTACCAAATGTCCTATTACTTCTATTTCCTTTTTTAGACACTTGGTTACAAGAGATGTCTGTACCTGTTGTCTCCTCTTTTCACTGTCTATGACTAAGTAAAATTTCCTGGGTAGACATCTCTTTAACCCCCTGTAAATTGGCTTCTTTTTTTCACCACTTTGATAAAGCTGCTTTGGCAAAGGTCATCGATGGTGTTACATTACCAAAGATGATGATGGCAGATTTCCATACCTTTCCTTTTTTTTTCTAGAACTCTCTATTGCATGTGCTACTGTCGGTCTTTCCTCCATCTTGCAGAGGTCCTCCCTGGCTACCTATCAGGTTGCTTCTTGCTCTCTTCCTATTTCCTTGAACATTTCTTCTGTGTCTCCTTTTGTAGTCACCTCCTAAACACCTAAAATTCTTGTTCACCCCAAACTTGTTCCTGTTTTATTATTTTACTGCTTTCTTGGAGATATCTCAGCCAACCTCAAGGTTTTAATCTTCATCTGTTTCGATTACACGTTGCTACAACAAACCACCTGAAACTTAGTGGTTTCAAATAGTAACAAATTATTATCTTCACAATCCTGTGGGTTACCTGGGTGAATCTTCTTTGTGCAGTATTGGCTAAGGTGCTAAGAGGGTTGATTGCTCAAAAATAGCCTCACTCAGATAGCTGAAAATTGGTGCCAGCCACTTTACTGGTACAACTGAGGACCTTAATATTCTTTTACTTTTTCTTTTTTTTTTTTTTTGACAGGGTCTCACTTTGTCACCTAGGCTGGAGTGCAGTGGCGTGATCTTGGCTCACTGTAGCCTCGACCTCCCTGCTCAAGTGATCCTCCCACCTCAGCCTCCTAAGTAGCTGGTGAAACTACAGGTACACGCCACCATGCCTGGCTAATTTTGTATTTTTTGTAGAGATAGTTTTCATCATGTTGCCGAGGTTGGTCTTAAACTCCTGGGCTGAAGTTATCTGCCCACCCCAGCCTCCCAAAGTGCTGGGGATTACAGGTATAAGCCACCACAGGCAGCCATTATTGTTTTATATGCTACTCTCCTCATGGCTGCTTGAGCTTCCTTACAGATGGGGGCTGTGTTCCAAAAGAAAGGAGTCCGTGGAAGCTGTTGGTTCTCATAAGACAGATTTTAAAGTTCCGTCTGACACTTCTGCTGCATTGTATTGGTCAACACAAATCACAAGGCCAGCCCAGTGGAAATAATCTACATTTATTGATAGGGAGTGGTATTTGTATGCAAGGAGGGAAGGAATTGATGGTGGACATATTTGGAGATTATCTGCTATGCACTCTCATGTGCAAAATACACTCACTCCTCCCTCAAATTCTCATTCCATATGGAATCAGCTCAAAAAAAAAAAAAAAAAAAAATCAGCTCAAGGAATTAGCTCAAAGTTTAGGACAACATCAGTTGAAACAGGCATCAGTGAGGATGAGGCATCCCCAGTCTACTCCTTGAATATAGCTTTTCAGCTCTGGTTTCCCAGATGTGAAGATCCATGAAACAAAAATTCAAATGAGGCTGGGTGCAGCGGCTCATGTCTGTAATCCCAGCACTTTAGGAGGCCAAGGCAGGTGGATCACTTGAGGGTCAGGAGTTAGAAACCAGCCTGACCAACAAAACCCCATCTCTACTATGGGGAAAAGACAAAAAAAATTAGCTGGGCGTGATGGCGCACACCTGTAATCCCAGCTACTCGGGAGACTGAGGCACAATAATTACTTGAACCCAGGAGGCAGAGGTTACAGTTAGCCAAGATCACACCACTGCACTCCAGCCTGGGTGACAGAATGAGACTCTCAAAAAAGAAAAAAAAAAAGGTGCCAATGATCTCAGAAGCTAACATAAAATTGTGAAAAAAAGGACAGAATAAAGCAATAAATGTTTCTGCTCAAAAACAGTTGAAAACAGGAGACACATGGCCCTACTGTTCTTAGCAATTTTGAAATCCAACTAGGCACATGTGGCCATTTTCTCTGATTCCTGGGGTAGAGAACATTCCCTAATTAAGAGTTCATTTCTGAACAGTATGGAGATTTGTTTAAGAACTAAAAGTAGAACTACCATTCCATCCAGCAATCCCACTACTGGGTATCTACCCAAAGGAAAAGAAATCATTATTTGAAAAATACACAGGAAAATGCATGTTTATAGCAGTAAAATTCACAATTGCAAAAATACTGAACCAATCTAAATGCCCATCAGCCAACAAGTGGATAAAGCAAATGGTATATATATATGTGTGTGTGTGTGTATATATATATACACACCATGGAACACTATTTAGCCATAAAAAGAGATGAAATAATGGACTTCGCAGCAACTTGGATGGAGCTGGAGGCCATGATTCTGAGTGAAGTAACTCAGGAATGGAAAACCAAATTCTCGCTTACAAGTGTGAGCTAATCTATGAGGACGCAAAGGCAATTGAATGATATAAAGAACTCTGGGGACTCCAGGTGAAGGGTGGGAGGGGGGTAAGGGATAAATGACTATGTATTAGGTATAGTGTGTACTGCTTGGGTGATGGGTATACCAAACTCTCAGAAATCACCACTAAAGAACTTATCTATGTAACCAAAAACCATCTGTACCCCAAAAACTATTGAGATAAACATTTAAAAAAATTTAAGCAGTAAGTGTAATAATAATTTGAAAAGATCTGAAAGTCTTTGATCCATGCGGAATAGTGTATAAACTCTTTTTTTCAGAAAGCTGTTTGTCAGTGAACATCATTATGTCCCCTTCAAATTATTCCAACATTATCAAGAACCTAAAACATGTAAGATGCACATAGTTTTAAATAAAATCAATAAATAATGAAAAAAAAAAAAAGAGTTTGTTTCTGCTCCTTGTGAGTGATTTTCCATGGCTGTTAGCTCTTCCCTCTGGAATCTTGACTTTTCCTTCTAAATCGCCCTTCCTTTTCTATAAGAAATGCCCTGTGTCAGTAGCTAAGTAGTTTTCTTAGCCTGCTCCCTGCCATTAGGAAGTCTAGGGTCCAGGGACTTCTTTTTATTTTCCACTATCTGTACCTTTGAGTTAAAGCAGATATAATTCCTTTAAAAAATGTTGTGGGCTTCCTGTGTATCAAATTATAATCCATACCCAAGACAAAAGAAGTATCCGTAAGTCTCTTTGAGACAGAACCCTCAAGTCAGTGTGTGGTGAGGCAAAACATTTATAATTCTCAGAAGTGCTATTGTCCAGTTAGGAGGGTCTAGAAAATCCCTTTAGCTATTTGTCTAATTGGGAGGTCCATGAGGCATCACTTTAAATCTTGTTGATAGTTCAACAAAGTTTCTCACAACCATAGCCCTGATCTGTTCTTTACCTGGAAGCTATGTTTTCTTGGATTGGATTTTTGTCCTGTGGTCATTTCTTGCTTTGAGAATCATTTGTTCTCCAGATAATCTGTGAATATGAACCGTTTAAAAAAATCCCATCAAGCAAGACTTGCCTTGGAAATATTGCCTCTAAATTCTGCTTGAAAATTGAACAGTTCTGTCTTAAGCTCATCTCACTCCTCTTCTACTTAAAAAAAAAAAAAAAAAAAAAAAAAGCTGCCATTCTGCTTAGAAATCTTCTTAGCCAGATACACACATTTATAGGTGTTCTATCTCTCCTGTCACTGTGGGCAACATTTCACCAATTATTCTGCCAATCCATAACCATGTCCCTGTTAAGTTAAATTTGGCCTTAAGCTTCCTCCACACTTTGAAATTAAATTTGGCCGTAAGCTTCCTCCACACTTTGAAACCTATTGCAACCTGACTTAAGAGTATATTCTTGTAACAAATAGCTGAGTCTCAGCCAACCATGGCAGCCAAGCTTTGGTTAATCGCAGGTTGCCAGCTCCCTGTAACGTCCTTGAGAAAAGAAATCACGTCCTAAGAGAAGCTATGTTATAGTGATATAAAGCCCATAATCTGGAGGTGTAGTGTCTGCATTGACATCTCATCTCTACCGTTTACCACCTAGATAATTCCAGGAAGGCTACTTAGCCATTTGGCACCTTGTTTCTGCATCCTTAACATAGGCATGATACTAACAGGTAAGTAACTTACAGGTGTGTTATGAAGATTAAATGAGTTAATACATCTATTTTAAATAAACAGTATCTGGTACCCGGAAGGAGGATAGGAAACATGAGTTATTCTTATTGTTAACGATGATGAGTTATTCAGCACCTAGTGCTTAATAAATGCAGATGCTCCTGATACTAATAGGTAAGCATTTTAAAGGTGTGTTATGAAGATTAAATGAGTTAATACTTATATTTTAAATAAACAGTGTCTTGTACTTGGAAGGAGGATAGGAAACGAGCTATTCTTAATGTTAATGATGATTATATATTCAGCACCTAGTGCTTGATAAATACAGATACTCCTCAATTTACTATGGGGTTTCTTCCTGATAAACCCATCATAAACTGAAAATATCATACATTAAAAATGCATTTAATCCACCTAAACTACTGCACCTCATAGCTTAGGCTAGCCTGCCTTAAACACGCTCAGAACACTTACAATGGCCTGTCGTTGGTCAAACTCATCCAACACAAAGCCTATTTTATAATAAAGTGTTGGAAAGCTTGGCGATTTATTGAACAGTGTACTGAAAGTGAAAAACAATGATTGTATAAGTACTCCCAAGTACAGTTTCTACTGATTATGTATCATTTCTGCACCACCAAAATTAAATATCTGAAGTGAACCATTGTAAGCCTGGGATGGTCTATGGTTGTTGGCTTGAATTCCTTCTTTTTCCTTTTTAACTCTATAGTTCTACCTTCCATTTTTTCACCAAGTCTCACAGTTTTCTGCTTAAGTCACAGATTGTCTTGAATATTTGAATGGTGGGATTTCCACTCCCCACACCCCCTCCACCCACCCCCATTCCCTCTGACCTGGGGACAGCTGAAGAAGTAGATGACATCCAAAGATACGCTTCTATTTGCCATCTCTGTGCACTGGGGAATGTCTCCTTGGCTGACTCAAAGGTTCTTCCCCAGCACCAGCCAAATGGAGATACGATATCAGTCAGTTGCTACTACTTCCTCATCTGCCCACATCCTGAGCAAAACGGGGGAATTCTTCACATACCCAGAGGAGTCCCTAAGGTAAATAGCCAAATTTCAATGCCTAATTGCCAACTATGATTCAAAGATAATGCAGCAATGAAAAACCATGTGAGTCCCTTGCCATAGAAACAGTTCTTCAGAGGAAGGGAGTGTCCCCTAAGAGCCACAACTAGCCAAGAACCAGAAATAGCAAATTTATTTCTTAGCTATGTCTCTAGTTTCCTGTATAAGAATAAAATGAGGTGAATCATGTTTGCTCCCTAATCCCCGCCAGCCTGGCTGCGCCAGGTGTCAGGACGTTTTCCTACAGCCCTGTTCTGAGATGTCCTGTGAGAGCCCAAAAGGAAAAGACTGGCTCCTGGAGCTCCTCATAGGAACGCAGCATCTGAAAGGATGCCATCAGTCTAAATGGCCTGCTCCTTTTTCTTGGTACTTTAGAAAATATGTCTCTTTATACAAAGCCAACAAAATGATTTGGTTATTTAAAAAATACAATATAATAAGATTAAAACACTTCCCTACAACGATAACCTATATCAAAACAAAAGCAAACACAAGCAGTAATACGCCTTTTCTTCATCACATAGAATCAGTGGGTTTCATACAGATTCAGCCAGGAACAGCCTGGGATTACTTTAATGCAGTGCTTCTCAGTGAGGGTGTTATAAGTTGAGGCTTTCTGGCTCTCTCTCAGGACCAATAACACTCTCCTCCCCTGCCTTCCTCTCCCCAGGTATTGCAACAGTCAGATAGACTTCCACAAATTTCCAAATGCCATCCCACATCCCCTGTCTCTGGGCATAGTACCACAATCCTTGCTCACACTTGCCCCAGTTGAACATCCTGCATTAAGAAAAGTTAAGCAAGGCCAGGTACAGTGGCTCATGCCTGTAATCCCAGCACTTTGTGAGACCAAGGTGGGCAGATCACTGAGGCCAAGAGTTCAAGACCAGCCTGGCCAACATGGCAAAAACCCCATCTCTACTAGAAATACAGAAAAATTAGCCAGGTGTGGTGGTGCATGCCTGTAATCCCAGCTACTCGGGAGGCTGAGGCATGAGAATCATTTGAGCCTGGGAGACAGCGGTTGCAGTGAGCTGAGATCACACCACTGTACTTCAGGATGTACTCCATCCTCGATGACAGAGCGAGACCGTCATCATTCTGTTCTCCATTTTCCAACGAGGAAACTGAGGCCAGAGTAATTAAGCAGTTTTGTGAAAGCTCACATCATCAAGTAATTGAACTGCAATTTCAAAGTCATTCTTGTCTCAGTATGTTGTGCTGCCTCCTATAACCCCAGATGGTGCCAGGACAAGCACAGATGTGGGTTTTAATTTAAAACATTTATCAAGAGAGACTTCATGAAGTCTTAGGAATCACTTAGGAATGCTGTTATGGTCAAGGGACAGTTAATGGAGGGGCTCCCCACACTGCCAAGGAAACCGCTAATGGGTTGAGATAGTCCCAAGTGAAACTGTCATGCACCGATTATTTCCCTAGTAGCATCCATGGCTGCCTGGGCCCACCAGGGATCTTAGTGGCCAAGTAATAGCCCTTCTGTATCTCTGGAAAAGTCCACCCTGACTTTTAGCCAGAAAATAATTGTCTATGTTCACAAATTGGCAAAATACATTTCTTGCTACAATAAACAGGACTGCTTCTCAGTAGGGGGTGGGGGAGCCTTTGGATAAATTTCCCTAAAGCTCTCTGCATCTTTTTATATTTTCTGTCATCTCTGCAACCCACATAAACATTGTCCAGACCTCAAAGATATGATATTAGCTGGTTCTTTTTTAGTTCATTAGCCCTTCTGATATATTAGTAGATTATCAAAAGCATTTTCAGTATGTCATACAATCTGTTTGGTATTAAGTTGTACATGATGTGTTTTTCTCCATCTAGCTAAATAGTTTCCTTCAAATCTGGACCAGATGAGCACCCTGGGACTTGCATGAGCTCATGTGTGTATCTGCGTGGAATGCAGAACGTTGGGTCCCATTGGATGTGTGAGCATGTGTTTGGACCAAGTGGAAATATCCTTAGGCACCGATGCCTCAGTTAGGGAAAAGATAAAGGCACAAGATCAGATACCACATCTGCAAAATGTTAACGTCCTGGTGGTGCTCCCTATTAGAGCCATTTTTCAGTTCTGTTTGATGGCTAGTTTAGGCAAATTGTGACGAGCATGAAATTGCCTTGATTCAGCAGCCCCTTGGGACGGGCATCCCATCCGTGCTCCTGCTCACTGTGCCTCTCGCTGCCGCAGGCTCACTGAGGCTGCAGAGCTGGCTCCTGCTCATTCATTCAACTGGTCTCTTTTGAGCACCTATGATGTGCTAGGCACAGTGGAAAGAGGAGACTAAGAGCGGCCCTTGCTTCTGAGATATGGAGGAGGGTACAGAAAAGTGAATCGCCAATTGTGTTACAGCAGGATAAATGTATCTACTGGAGCAGATGAAGGGTCCAGACTAGTCCTGGGGAGAAGTGTGACTCAAGAAAGGCTTCCTGGAGGGGCAACCCAGGAACAGAGAGTTGAAGAAAACCCAAGAACAGGAGCTGGTGCTGGCCAGCTGTAAACAAGACAGATGTGCCCCTTCTGGTCAGGAGCCGTCTCCTGCAGGGCACGCAGGTTGGCAGGCCCAGCGCGAGCTGTATTTAGTCTCTCCTCATCCTGTAGTGCCCTTGAGAAGTTAGCAACCTGCACAACCTTCCATGGGATCCTGGGA
The DNA here is from genome assembly GCF_001698545.2 of Rhinopithecus bieti. NCBI lineage: Eukaryota > Metazoa > Chordata > Mammalia > Primates > Cercopithecidae > Rhinopithecus > Rhinopithecus bieti. Next base: position 357,998 of record NW_016803705.1, on the reverse strand, counting down.
TCATCCATGCCTCTTAGTTTCCTAGGGTTGCTTAACAAATTGCCACACACTAGGTGGCTTAACACAACAAAAATTTATTCTCTTATAGTTCTGGAGGTCAGAAGTCCAAAATAAAGGGTTGGCAGGCCCATGCTCCCTCTGGGGGCTCTAGGAGAGAATCCTTCCTTGCCTCTTCCAGCTTCCAGCGACTCCGGGCAAGTTTTGGTTTCAGGTTGCACTGCATGGCTCCAATCTCTGCCTCTGTCTTCACAGGACTGTCTGCTCTGTGTCAAATCTCCCTCTGCCTTTCTCTTATAAAGACAACTGTCGTGGAATTGGGAGCCCACTCAGGTAATCCAGGATGATCTCATCTTGGGATCTTTAAGTTGTTTACATCTGCAAAACCCTTTCTCCAAATAAGATCACATTCTCTGGTTCTGGAAGTTGGGGCATATCTTTTTTGGGTCACTATTCACCCCAAGAGACCAGGTGAATAAGGAAAAGAAGATTTTCAGACAGGAGGAGCAGAGGATGCCAAGGCAGGGAGGTGTTTGTGGACTTGCTCGGTTCTTCAGTGGCAAGAATGCCTGGGGCTTAGGCTGCCAGAGGTGTGGCAGGGAGCTGAGACAGCCTTGGGAATCAAGGAGCTGGTCTCAGAGGACCTGGAGTGCCCAGCCAAGAGGCTTGGACCACAGCCCAAAGGCAATGAGCAAGCTCTGCATAATTTTAATTTTAACCTAGAAAGATCACATGGGCTGATGGTTAGAGAACGTATTGGAGGCCAGCAAGACAAGAGATGAAGAAATTCCTTCCAGAGGATGTTGCTGTTGCTCAGGTGAGGAATTTGGTGGCCTGGACTTTGGAGAAGAGGTTGTGATGGTTTGATGGGACCACACACAGCACTTGGTGACTGGTGTGAGCTGAGTGGGGAGGGAGCACTGATCCGGAGGTGTCCTGGCCCCAGCACTGCCCATCGTCCACCTTCAGGCAGCTATGGATACATTGGCACTGCTCCTCACAGTTCGACCCTTTGCACTTGACAGTTTGAACACGAGTTTTCAAGAGCTTTGAAAGCACTTTGACACAAGAGGACATCCCCAAGCACTGGGTTGAATATTGACCTCTCGAAATTCATATCTTCCTCGAACCCGTGGATGAGACTTTATTTGAAAGTGAGTCTTTGCAGATGTAATTATGTTAAGGATCTCAAAATGAGGTCGTGATGGCAGATCCAGGTGGGCCCTAGGTTGAACAGCAAGTGTCCTTATGTGAGAAACACAGAGGAGGAACACTTAGGGAGAAGAGGCGGTCGTGTGAAGACGGAGGCAAAGACTTGAGTGACGCAGACACAAGCCAAGGAATGCCAAAGATTGCCTGGAGCCACCAGAGGCTGGAAGAGGTAAGGAAGGATTCTCCCCTAGAGCCTCCAGTGGAAGTGTAGCCCACATCTTGATTTCAGACTTCTTGGCCTCTAGGACCACGAGAGAATAATTTCCTGCTGTTTTAAGAAACCAAGTTTGTAGTAATTTGTCACAGCAGCCCTAGGTAACTGCTACAGATTGACAATGAGCATGAAATACTTTGGACTTTAAAATAATAATAACAAGAAGGAAAACAGCAAGATGACTAGAGAGGACTACTTATATGGGAGTTTTGTACTAGCGGTTATTCTTGTTCTAAGAAAGGGGCCCCTTCAGCCTTCCTGTTGCTGTGCCATAAGGGACCAAGCTGTCTTGACCTTTTAAGCGAGTTTGCTAATCCCTCCACCTGTTTTCTTTGCTAATATAGCTGTTCTTTCTGTCATGCTAGTGTGCACCAGGGGAGCTGACAGAAATCATTGCCTCTTGATACTGATCATGCAATAAAAATGGCAAGCTGATTAGTCAGCCAGAGAGGAGAAGCCTTTTTCCCATTAGAGGCATGATCTAATGCTGTAATCACCTAGCCTGCTGACGGCAGCCAAGCGCTTGTGGTCGCAGAGTCCTCAGAACAGGTGAACCCTGTTAAGAAGCATCCTTCTCCATGGTTTCAGCTGTCCTGCAGACCATCTTAAGTCTCAGTCCCTGAAATATAACAATTAGACAGAACTCCTGTGTTTCTGAGTTTATGACAACAACAACAAAATATATATATATGCAAATAAAAGAGCTCCAGCTTCCAAACCAGGGGGCTTCAGGAAGTCCAGGATTCTTCCAAGGAATGTAGACATAGTCTTGGTATTCACTTACTGTTTCTCCACCTGAATGTGTGTCCCTGATCCAATGGATTCAGTGCCTCCCTTCACCCCAAGACAACTCTCAGTTGAGCTTTCTGGCTCAACTGAAAGCTTGAAGGAATTTCAGTGCAGAGAGGGAAAAATTAAGTTCAGTGTCAGCCATGACCAACCACACCCCGAGTCCTTGGGCCAAATCTCATCTCACCCAATACTACTGGTCTTCCTTCACCTTCAGGCTCCCAGCATGTTGTGGGGTGTGCTCCTACCCTGTCTTCACCTCCACATAGGGGTTTGCATTGACTGTGTTTCTCTTTCCCTGAATACCAAGCCCCCACAGTCTCTTCCCTCTGTCTACCAGAGAAAGCCCCAAATCCATTAACATGGGAACAATCCTCACTCTTTTATTTTGGTAGACACAGAGCTTGAGTGTTTCCTTGTCTAGGCTTTCCATTCCAGAATGGAATTTCCTTTTGCACAGATAAAAGCTCATTTAAGCACTTTTTCTCCACCAGAAAGCCTTGGCCCCCACAGACTAATTTGGGTTTCCATTTTAGCAGCACAAAGAATTGGCAGAAGCTTTGAAATTGCAGTTCTTCCTCAAAGACGCCCAAGAGCCCAGATCCAATTCTCAGGTAGAATCAAAGTTTGCATCCTGAATTTCCCTCCTCTTACTTCCATCAGAGGGAAAGTTTTCCCTAAGCCCTCAGAGAACTCGATCTTTGTAAAGTAGAAGATGCAATTCTTCTCCCAGTAATCAGCACTGGGTGACTTTGATGAAGAAGGTTAACTGGTCTGAGCATTGGACTTGCTAGCTATAAAATAGAATTAATAATACCTTTTTGCCATAGGGTTATTGTAAGAATATTTAAAGAAATAACTTAAGAAAAGTGTCTGGCTTGGTGTGTGGCACCAAAATATGTCCACTACTTCTTCCTTTCATTGTATGATTAAGCAATAGTTTGCTTTGTTGCCTCATACAAGGATGATAATACAGTTCTAAGGATTATCTGAAGTTCAGAAACTGGTTAGCAAATATACACTGAGCTCTCACCAAAGCCAACAAGCACTGCATTATAGAGTGTTCTCTTGGCTCCATATTTGCACATGCCTGTAATTATTTATTTGAGATGAATTCCCAGATATGGAATTCGTGGTCAAGAGACACATACATGTTTAAGACTGCTGCTATACATTGCCAAATTGCCTGACAGAAAGTCTGTGCCACAGACTTCTTACCTCCCCCACAGAATTGTGTCCAAGAGCCTATTTCTTGGAATCTTGAGTTTTTCTCAAAATGTATTAGTTTGATGGGAGAAGAGTGGTTGTAGAATTGTTCCTCAAACCTGGAAAACAAGCATCCAACAAACCCAACTCACTTATTTTAAAAATGAAGATCCTAAGACTCCGAGAGATTAAGCGACTTGGCCAATTCATCTGGTTAGTAAGACAGCCAAAATCCATACCCCATGTTTCCTAATGCTGGAATTCTTTCCATTATACCACTCCAGAGAGACAGTGTTAGCCCTGAGGTGAAACCACTCAGGGACTATTTAATAACAAAGTTCAATTAGACCAGAGTGAAGGCGCTGTAGAGAAAAGCGCTAATGCAGAGAGTTTCAATTAGTGTCTGGCTAATTCATTCTCAGATAAGCGTAGTGCAGTGTCTGTGTTAGCACCACCTACTGGTGAAAATTTAGACTTGTACAGGATTCCTTCTATGGAGTTGCAGGTAGAACGGGAAAAATCTCCGGGAGATTTGGACTGTTATTCTAGAAAGGAGTCGGTAGAAAAATGAGTAGGTATGAAGTCATTGAGTCATGAGCCATAAGGACTTCAACTTCTGTGGTCTCAGAACTGCTGTGAATGAAGTTCCAATTTCCTGCAGTGACAAAGTCAGTTTCCTGTTCTTCCTATCGGCTATGTAGAATGTAAACCTCTTCATTTTTCTATAACCTAATTTCTAGTTTAAGCCTACATTTTTCTAGTGGCAGGAAACTTAATATATAGTGTCTTCCTGGTAAAAATCACTTACTTCAGTGTTTATTCAGTCATGCCGGTTTCAGTCCCTCAATTCAAAATTTCATTCCCTTCCCTTCTTCTTGGGGTTGCTGGTAAGATCCTGGAAATATACGATGGTGTAGGTGGAAAATGGGGTTCTGGGGGACTGAGACACGGATGGGGTGGTGTGGTCCACAGGCATCCTTAGCCTGAAGCAGACCTGGTCTTTGGCCATTGGCATCTATGTGTAGTGGCATCAGGGGCCATACTTGGAGGCTGCCAAGGCCTCTTTGTTAGAGAGCCCTCCATCTCCAATATAACCTTCTTGTCCCAACCTCAAGCTCTGCTCAGGTCTGTGGCCTTCTTTTGGCCATTTTGTGCCCATTTTGGAGGCAGGAGCAAGGGAAACTTTCAGATGCTCTCCTACATGGGCCTGGCTGTGAGGGATCTGGGGCTTTCCTGGGGCCTCCCTGCTGCTTTGCTCTGTTGCGCTGTCTTCTCCACTGTGGCCAGCATACAATGCAGGGGGTGGCAAACTATGCCCTGTAAAGGGCCAGATAGTATGTATTTTAGAAGAATACTCCACTCGGTCACTGTAGCACAAAGGCAGCCACAATCAATACATAAATAAATGGGCATGGCTGTGTTCCAATAAAACTTGACTTACAAAAGGAAGTAGCATGCTGCATTTGGCCCTCAGGGCCCTTGATGATCTCGATATGTATCTGTGCAGTACTCCCCTAACTCCAGGCATCTCCCACAGATCAGGGCACACATTCTCAGGTCTTGGCATTACTAAACCTATCTTGATGATTTATCACCGGCTACCCCACTTCAGAAAATCACAAGACAAGGGAGCAGATTAAGTGCAGGACCCCTCAGGGTTGTGTCAGCATATTCTTCTTCCCCTCTCCTCTTTCCCTAGCTAGAGCAACCATCCTTTCCTGTCTTTCCATTCTCTTGTTTGTAGTATAAACTTTATGTCATGCTTACATGGGGCTTAGCCTTCAGATTTGATCACACTTTTCTATTGCAAACCTTGGCTATGGAGGCCCCAATCTCTGTAATAAGAGTCAAGAGCCTAAATGGTTCAAAGTCAAGAACTTGACATTTGTTCTGTGTTCTTCATAATCCCTCCCTTCCCAGTGAGTAGTGGATACCTAGAGTGACTGGGAATACGGTCCCATGACGTCTTCTAACTCTTGCTAAGTTCTGGGCTTCAACCAAGCCTCAGCCATACTCTAAGGGCAGCTGGATTCAGATAAGTTTGCTGGTCTGGTGTTCGTTCATTGGTCTTTATCTTATGAGGAAATGAGAAGAGTAAGGTTAACTTGACATTGTTAAAAACACTGCTCACTCATGTGAATAGAAATGAATCCTTTTGGGGTAAAACCATTCAGAGCAGAGCATTTCGAACTGCAAATTGCAACCCTTTAGGGGAGGGGTAGGCAATTTTTTTTCAGTAAAGGCACAAATTGTAAATATTTTAGGTTTTGTGGTCTGCACTCAACATGCAACTCTCAACTCGCAACTGCTCAACTCGGCCACTGTAGTGCGAAAATGATCAAAGACAATGGGTAAACAAATGAGTGTGTCTGTCCTGTAATTAAACTATTTATGAATACTAAAATGTAAATTTCATAGAATTTTCACCAGTCATGAGATATCATTCCCCTTTTGATTTCTTCCAACCATTTAAAAACATAGAAATTTTTAAAATTTTATCTTATCCTTTTAAATTTTATCTTATCTTTTTTATTTTATTTTTTGAGACACAGTCTCTGTTGCCCAGGCTGGAGTGCAGTGGTATGATCTCAGTTCACTGCAACCTCTGCCTCCTGGGTTCAAGCAACTCCTGCCTCAGCTTACAGAGTAGCTGGGACTATAGGCATGCACCACCATGCCCAGCTAATTTTTCTCTTTTTTATAGAGACAGGGTTTCGCCATGTTGGCCAGGCTGGTCTCGAACTCCTGGTTTCAAGCAATCCGCCCACCTTGGCCTCCCAAAGTGCTGGGATTGCAAGTGTGAACCACCGCGCCTGGCCGAAAATGTAAAAAACATTTTTAGCTTACAAGACTTACAAAAAGAGGTGGTTAGTTGGATTTAGCCTTGGGCCATAATTTGCTGACCCCTCAATTAAAGGGGTCATGAAATCAGTTAAGTGATACTGGATGAAGAATTTTTTAAAAAAGAAATAAGATAAAGGAGAATGAAGGAGACAAAATATCAAAATATACCGTACACAAAAAAGGTTTTGTAAAATGTTGGTTTCAGTTAATACACATTTGTGTGTATTGCACTGTGATGCAAAATGTATTTCTTGCTGTGAAATGTGGCTGGAAAACGTTTGAAAATCATCAATTTGAAGAAACATTTCTTTCAGTGTGACATTTTTGTTCCCCAAAAGTTATGCCTTTATTTATTCCACACACCTTAAGATTTGATGTCAGTGTTGCCAGATAAAATATAGGACACTCAGTTAAACTTGAATTTCAGATTAAAATAAATAAATTTTAGTGTAACTACTTTCCATGCAATGTTTGGGAAATACTCATACTAAAAAATTATTCATTTCTTATCTGACATTCAGATTTGACTGAGTATCCTATTTGTTTTTCTAAACCAGACAATCCTATGTGGTATATTACAACTGATTTTTGTTATTACTCTAATGATCTTAAAACTCAGGGTAGGGGCAGCCCAGTTCAGCTGGTAACTTAAGGGAAAATCTGGCATTTAACAGTTCTTCCTATATGCCAGGTTCTGTGCCCTCTCACAGTTGCAGAAGCACTAGCCCTCACTATAGCCCTCTAGGAAAGGTACAGCTTCGTTGTCTTCACTTTACAAGTGAGGAAACTGAGGCACCGTCTGACCTCAACAGGGGGTTTAACAATATAAGAGGGCTGGTTCCAAGTCCTTGCCACACCGCCAGGCTGTTGGGAAAGGCAAGCCCTGTGAAAGGGCCATGAGCAGTTCTTGGTCCTAGTGGTGCCGTGAGGAGGGCGGACCGGACAGTGGGAGTGGCAATGAGGGTGCATTGTCCATGGAGTATTGGAACCCAGTGTAAACATAATCCAAGTCATTTTATATTCACTATGCAATGCCAGTGATAACCTGCCCCCTCCCCATCGAAGCTGACTTCCCCACCCTCTTGACATGCCACTATTTGGCATATGGTTGGTGCTCAGAAAATGTTACTTTCCTCTTTCTTCCTGCTTTCCTTTTCTCTACCTTGGCAAATGAGTTGCAAGCCACTTGCCCATTCTGATGGGTGATGGCAGCCTGGACTGTTGGATTGAGAAGGATTCTGAAGTTGAGTCTGCTCAAAGCAAATGAGTGCTGTGCTCTAGAGGATCATCTGCTGGAGAGGTAAGAAGTGGTTACATGGATAGATACCACCCACCATCCTATAGTTTAATGCTTCAGCCTCCAGAGCACAAGCAAGCATGCTGAGCAACAGGTCCCCGTGAGCCCCAAACTCCTTCCCACTTAAGACAAAATAAGAGAGGAAGGGGAAGAGAGTTTCTATCCATCACATCGCCTTGCCCCACCTCCTCCAACACACGCAATTCCTGAGTGACCTGGAGCTAGATGCTTGAACACAGATTGGAGAGGCATAAGCAGACTGGACAGGCAGGCAGGGCACAGGTTTGCTGGGCGCTAAAGGCCAGAGGCAAGTTAACATCTCCCCTCCCACTGCCCTTCACCGCCTGAAGCTTTTGCGCTCGGCTCACCATAGTGTGACCAGGGGCCTCTGTTCACATGTGCCTTTTTGGAAGCTGTGGGGAGGAATGCCTTTCCTTGACTCAGTTATGTGCATGGCTGGAGGCAGGGCTACAAAAATAGGCTGAAGGCAAGACTTTCCATTCTTCCATTTCCCCAAAAGTAGTTTCTTCTTGGACACAAACTGCCATCTTCTTCAAATTCCCAAATTGAGTAACCACTTGGAAGGTTTTCTTGTTCTTTTTTTTTTTTTTTTTTTTTATTTTCAAATGATTTTCCAGCTGTAATTTTCTTCAGTATGGAATTTTGCTCTTTCTGCCTTGAACTTCATTATAAATCCAAGTTTAAAATCAGAACTATTATAAATAGCCTTGTGTACAGCAAGTGTTTGGGTATGCCATGTTTTAACCTTGAAGCAGCCTACCATTTAGGTGGCTCTGTAATTCCTCAGCTTCTCGTTTATCCCCTGCCCCTACAAATTAGAAAGGCCACGTGCGGGCAGGCCTTCAGATGGAAGGAGTTGATAAATTTAAGAGCGTGTCTAAGGTCAAAGACAAGGAATGTTCAAAAGCATAGAAAGGTATTTGGATAGTTTCTTGGATATTTAATAGCTTTGGCAATACCTTATTTTGTTGAATTAGGGCCTTGTGGGTCTAGAAATGGCTTCCAAAACTATTTAGTCAGTTTCCTCTTGGGGAGCGGTGGTAGAAAGGGGCAACCCTTCCTCTTACGGCTCAGGCCAACTTTTGTACAGAGGTGAGGATATTAGTCATGATATGAAGGAGAATCCATGACATTTTGATGATTCTAGCATATGTACATTTAAAAATCGCAAATTTAATTTTTCTTAGCATACCAGAGAGACGAGTTTCCAAGGAAATGGGTCTGACTCTTGAGCTCTGTTTGATGTTGCTTTGGCCAAATGATTTGGTGAGTCACTTGTTATGCTTTTCCCTCGGGGTTCAGTGTTGTTTTTCATCGTGTCCTTAAAACCAACTTCTAAGCCACTTAAGTGCCTTAACTGGACTTTCTGGGGCCATATTAATTCCAACCTCAGAAATTTTGTTCTTGCTTAGATATTCCCAGGTTTTCTCTCCCCTGCACCTATCCTTCTACACAGCCCAGATTTCAAGGTTCCCTACACATCTCAGGTCAGTCAAGCCATCCTTGACTTGTGAAAAACCATGTGATTTCTCCCATCTTTGAACTCCTTTTGGGATCATCATCAATATCTAATCTTTGTACTTGATCTCTAAGAATCATCTATGTTTTTTAAATTTTTCTTAAGGGAAAAGACTATGTCTTATGCTTTTTCTGTATTTTCCAAAACACCTGCCCCATGTTGGGCATGCCCCAATCAATACTGGATTGATAAATGATTGAGAAGTCTTCACTAGGCCTACAGTTCGTGCACCTATAAACATGGAGCTTCCCATTATCTTTGTAGGGTTTGACCAGAATTTGCCCCCAGCCTTACCCGATTACAGGAAAAATAGTGTTCAAAGTAGGAAGCTAGTTCTGTGAATCCACATTTCGTTTGTTGGGCAATGATCTAGCTGCATGTGGCATAACATTTGCTGACACATAGTGTACTCACTCTTTTTTTTTTTTTTTTTTGCCAGAAAAAGACTATTTCCATTCAAGTCACAAGTGGTGAAGGGTGGTGTGGTTTCTCTGTGACTTTAGGCGAGTCATTTCACCACCTTCAGCTGCAGTTTCCTCTTCTACAATTTTCCACCTCCAAGGTTGGCAATTCTGTGGTTTGGGGGCTGCTCAACGCTTCTAAGAACTCATCTAACAGATTTGTTTGCATGACAATGGGAAGGATTCTAAGGTTCCACTTCATTTTCTGCTCTGGATCTAATGTGAATGGATGGGGCCAGCGATGTTAGTAATTATTGGCCTGGACCTTCTCTCTGTATTAACTAGAGCTCCTTATATCCTTCTAGCTAGGGGGTCAGAGCCCACCTTGAGGATGGCGGCATTAACCCGTCTGCTTAGGGACATCCAGACATTCTGCTAATCGTTCTTGCTACCACTATGTATATCCCTGATAGTGCAGAATCTTCTGCCTGTGGTTCTGTAAGTGGGTCAAGTTAATTCTTCTGCTAGAGCCTTTGGAAAATTCAAGACAGGTACCAGTGACTAATAAAGTGACTAATAAAGGCTATATTAAATGCCCTTTCTCTTTCTTTTTGTGGTTGATGCAACAACAAGATTGTCTAGTTTTGTTCGCCATAATTTTATAAGTTGTTGCCTTTGGTGACTTATTTCTGCTTTATCATTTTATGTGTCACATCTTGAGGACAGATGTCTTGTGTAAGACATGGGCTGATTTTCATTCGCCAAAAATTGGCCCTTGTGTTAGAGGGAGAGTAGAGGAAATCACTCTATTATTAGACTTTGAAATGAATGTTTATGGCCCTATAAAGTGACTACCTAGTGTGCTGTCTGTCATGATTGTAGAGAGATCTAAAGCTAGGTCTAATTAAGAAATATCTATTATCTGATTGCTGTTGTGTTTAATAAGCTATTTAAAACAGAGAAATTATTTTGTGGAATTTCAAAAGTGAGTTGACTGGATGCATTGGATTTGGACTTCTAAAGGATTTGCAGCATTTTTTCCTAAAAAGGCATTGTTCAGTGGGAAGTGACAGTGGGATTATTGCTCCTTGTTAAGTAAATTCAGCGTGTGATTTATGTGCTTATATTTCCATGTACCTTCAAGGAAGCTATTCTACTTTGAAATTTATAAAACAGTGATGCCAAAAAAAAAAAAAGAAGGCGAGGAAGGAAAATCAGAATTTCAGAAGAAAGTAAGCTGTTTGGATAGAACTGAAACCATGTGGGGTCCAGAAATCTTGTAATATTCTGCCCATTAAAAGTTCTTCTGCAAATTAATGTGCACATGCAAAAGTGAGGGGTGGAAAGTCATCCATTTGGATTCAGCAGCATGTCAGCCTAATTATACTAGACAATGCTGAGCTCAGTAATTCCACTTTTGATCCATTGCTGTGTGAAGTTCATTATTATCTGTTTCGAATTATCTGTTCATTTCAAGAGCCGTACAACGAAAAAGCATGTCAAGACTTTGAAAGAGCCCTTGGCCTTCCCCGAAAGCTTTGTGAAACGTTTCTTTGGAAACATTTCTGCTGAGACGGTGCATTGGCTGTGAGTGGGCGTAGGGGATGGGCGTCTGTGCTTCCCCTTTTCACATTTGTTTACCTTAAATACATCTCCATGGAAACGAGACCTGCTTCTGAGTTGACTTGAGGGTTGTCTGTAAGAGGAATGAATAGCAAAATATAGATAACTAAAATTCTCATATAATCTAAAAAGGATCAGCCAAAGTGAGGGACACTAAGTTTCATTGAGACCTCTTCAAGACTGATGATTTTAAATAAGGTTTTTCATGTAACGCTGAGAGGTAGATGGTATTATCTCTGTTTTGCAGATGAAGACCTTTAACTTCTGAAGGTTTACTCAAATAGGAAGCGACAAATCCAGATTTGAACCCAGAACTGTCTGATTCTGATGCCCACGCTCTTTCTATAAAACCACATTGCCAGTCGTTTCAACCTTTCCTCCCACCTGCCCCAAGCATTTTCCAGAACTGTATAAAAATGGGCTACCCTTGATGTTTCCATCTTTTGGGTGATTCAGTGCTTGGGAGGAAAAAGGTACTGTGAAGAAAGAAAAACAAGCGGTCTGCATCATCTAAATATGAAATCACCAGCAGCAGCATGAACGATTGTCCCCAGTACTTCCGGAATCCCAGGCTGGCCCAGAAAAACCTCAGTTCACTAAAAAAGCCTCAAGTAGGAAGGCCTCCATTTACCAAATTGTTGTCTATGCTGCACTTTGAGGAGAAAACAAGACAGTGGACTGGAAAGAGCCCCAGAGATCTCAGTTCAAATCTTGACCCCACCACTTATGACTTGCAGGACTCCTGGCCTCAGATGGGTAACTTCTCTGAGCCTCTAGTGTCAACAGGGTCTCTTGATGAGGCAGGATCTGGCCCAGGGTTTTCTGGTGGCCCATGGCGATAGGCAACAGCCTTCACATATTGACTTAAGTCCACAATCTCTGTCTGTCTCAGACATATACAAAAGTTCGTTTGCAGACAGGGTCAACAAAGGCTGGGGAAGAACTCACACTGAGGAAGTGGTCCTGTGTGGGGAGGCGGGCTCCACAGCCAGGCCTGAGTGTTCAGGAGGCAGTGTGGCCCTGGTACTATAACGTGGCTTGTACTGGATCTCAGCCTTACCCAGAATTTAAACAGGTTTGCCATAAATGCCATTGCACTAGAGTTCTGGGAACTGGTTGTGGGACTCCCTCACATGAACTGCAACTGATTGTAACATGAAAAGAGCACTTTCTTCTTCTTCTTTTTTTTTTTTTTTTTTTGATACAGGGTCTCACTCTGTTTCCCAGGCTGGAGCTCAGTGGCGACATCTTGGCTCACTCTGCCTCCAGGGTCCAAGTGATTCTCCTGCCTCAGCCTCCCAAGTTGCTGGGATTACAGGCGTCCGCCACCACACCCGGCTAATTTTTGTATTTTTAGTAGAGATGGGGTTTCACCATGTTGGCCAGGCTGTTCTCAAACTCCTGACCTCATGTGATCTGCTCCCCTCGGCCTCCCAAAGTGCTGGGATTATAGGCATGAGCCACCACACCAGGTCTGCTTTTTCCTCTTTATTTCACAGGTGACAAGGTCTCTGGCTTTGAGGTTCAGCTCTGATGGTACCCAAGAAATGGAGATAGCTGGAACCCTGAGTGACCCGTTCAATAGAAGGTTGAGGACTCGAGGCCAAAAATCCTAGCTCTGTGATCCATAGCTATAAGTGGACAACCAACTGGGATCTGTGATGTGTTTAGGTGATCCTGTGTTTTCTCAGAAACACATGGGGGCGTGAGCCACTAAATATTGAAATTTCTCTGATCAAGGAAGTAGGGCTTTGGAGTCACTGAAATTTGTGTGGAGATAATAGTGAGAGTAGACTATACACAGTGGAGAAGTTACTTTTCAGGTTATTGAAAAGATCAAGAGCAGTGCCTGGCACAGAGTAGGACTTCAATAAATGTGAATTATCTTGATCTGTTTGGTGCACAAGCAGAAGTTGGCAAAAAATGTCCCGGACACTGGACAAAAACCTCCATGGTGGCCCAGATCTCAAGGGGCATTAAGCCAAAGAGATCAGTTATCAGAGCGCAGTGCGAAAGAAACTTTTGACTCAGGAAGAGGAGACAAGGTGTCCATCTGGAAATTAGCTGGGAGGAGGCAGAACAAGAAAGGCAAGCCATGAGGCCTCCAACTGGAAGGGCAGGAGGAGACCCCAGGGTGTAGAGACTTAGCCAAAATTACACACTTACATAGAGCCAAGAAGAGACCAGAGCCTAATGGCTCTCTTCTCTTCCTTTAACTTATTATTATTATTATTATTATTATTATTATTAGAGACAGGCTGGAGTGCAATGGCACGATCTTGGCTCACTGCAACATCTGTCTCCCAAGTTCAAGCGATTCTCGTGCTTTAGCCTCCCGAGTAGCTGGGATTACAGACACATGCCACCATGCCCGGCTAATTTTTGTATTTTTAGTAGAGTTGGCATTTCACCATGACCAGGCTGGTCTCGAACTCCTCACCTCAAATGATCTGCCCGCCTCAGCCTCCCAAGTGCTGGGATTATAGGCATGAGCCACCACACCCAGCCTAACTTTAAATTTTGATACAATTTTAGACTCACAGAAAGGTTACAAGAATAATAAAAATAATTCTCATAGGCCCACATACTTTTCACCCAGATTCCCCCAATGTTAACATTTTATCACTTTGCTCTATCCTGTGTCTCAATCTATCACCAAATCTATATATCCTCGATAGTATTATATTTTTTCTGAACTGTTTGAGACACAGTGTCCCTTTACATATTTCAGTGTGTATTTCCTAAAAATAAGAACATTCTCTGAACTACCCAAAATACAATGACAAAATTCAGGAAATTAACATTGATACAATACCTTTATCTAGTAAACAGACCTTATTCAGATTTCACCAATTGTCCCAATACTGGCCTTTAAAGGACAGTATTTTGCTTTAAAGCAAAAGACAATCCCAGGTCATGCATTGCATTCAGTTGTCACGTGTCTGCAGTCTCCTTTAATCTGTAACACTTCCTCAATCTTTGTCTTTCACGATATTGACATTTTTGAAGAATACAGACCAGCTATTTTGTAGAATACTTTTCAAGTAACGTTTACCTGATGCTTCCTTGTGAGTAGATTTAGGTTATTCCTTTTTTTGCAGGAATAACACAAATGTGATGTTATGTTGTTGTGTTTTCCCCAGTCCATCAAGTCAGGAGGCAAATGCTGTGGATTTTTCTCATCTCTTGTAACATTAACTGATCAGTTATTTAAGGTGGTATCTGCTAGGTTTTTTCAGTGGAGGGTTATTAGTTTTGCTTTGTCATTAAGAATCTGGAGGGCGGATACTTTGAGACTATCTAAATAGTCTGTTATTTCCTCAAACTTGCCCAATCCTCAGCATCCATTAATGTTCTTACCTGAATCAATTTTCATTAGGGTGGTAGCCAAATGGTAGAACCCAGACTCTTGACCTTTCTATTTCTGTTTAATGAGCAAATAATGTGCATGGTCTTCACATCTTCTGCATAGGCCTCCATGCCTTCGCTCACGGCTTCCTCTCTCTTGAAACGTCCTTCTACCCCTTAACATTTGCCAATATTCTTTTTCAAGACACTGTGAGGATTCATCTCCAAGGATCGACTTCCTATTTCACTTCAACCTACGGTGACCATTCTCTTCACCTCCTTTGTACTCTTGCCTTTAACATTTCTCAGTTTCTAAGCATTTCTGGAATGCTTGGCTTTTCCTTACCATGTGATTAGGGCTATGTTGTCTTTGACAACATATTTTTCAAATTCTTCGCAGTTAAGCATGAGTTTTTTAAAATTTCCAAAATTTTAGGGGAGGATGTGTGGTCCTAGTGTGTGTGAGCCACCACACAAATTCAACAGCACCCTGAATGGTCTCCACTGCCCTCTTCGTCAAGACAGGTCCATTGATCATGTGCTTGGACATTGTGGCAAAGTAAAATCACCTTAAACATTTCTAAACCCTCCATTTCTGTATTTAACATGGGCCAATAACATTTCTGTAGCCCATTTTAGGACAACTCATTCCCCTTCCTACATCCATCCCACTCTTAGACCCAAGACAGAGAGAAAATGATGGTAATCAGATGAAAAATAAAATCCTTTTCCCCCGATTGCCTTCATTCCATTTGATTTTGACAAGATTCCTCTCTGTGACATAATACCCACCAGAAGAGCCTGAGGCTTCATGGATGAGGAAGTAATAAATAGCATCTTCTAATGGAGAAGGAGTTTGAAGGACATGAAAGGAACGTTAAGATTAAGGGAAATAACTCCTGACAGCATAATATTCTAAAGGAATAGGCAGATCTGCATTTGCCCTTTGAATAATTGAGTCTACAGCTATCAAATGAATAAACTAACTTCCACTCCATTTCCCTTGGCAAAAACAGAGCTCTTCATCTGCAATTCCAATATTAATAAAAGATTGCCATTTTTGAGGCCGGGCACAGTGGTTCACGCCTGTAATCCCAGCATTTTGGGAGGTCGAGGCGGGCAGATAACCTGAGGTCAGGAGTTCGAGACCAGCCTGACCAACATGGAGAAACCCTGTCTCTACTAAAAACACAAAATTAGCCGGTCGTGGTGGTGCATGCTCGTAATCCCAGCTACTTGGAAGGCTGAGATAGGAGAATTGCTTGAACCCAGGAAGGCAGAGGTTGCGATGAGCCGAGATCACGTCATTGCACTCCACCCTGGGCAACAAGAGCAAAACTCCATCTCAAAAAGAAAAAAAAGATTGCCATTGCCATGTTTAGAAAGCTTGTCAACTCTCTATTAGATGTCACTCAAGCACCATGGTCGGTGCTAGGAATTAGGAGGTAAATAAAACACAGTCCCTGCCCTCACGGAGCTGATATGCAACTCGGGGAGGCAGGGGTAAGCCCACAAGGGAGACAAATAAGAAACCTTGAGAACATAGGAGTAAAAGTTGAGTAGAGGGGGGAGGTGGGGAAGGAACATATGCCCTCCCAGCAAAGATGCCCACTGGGCAGAGGTGGGCAGAGGCTCCCCACACTCAAAGGACTGCCTAATCCCTGGTGTGACTGGGCACAGAAAGGCAGAAAGGACCCGGATGAGGCTGGACCAGCCAGCAGAAGCCAGACACGTGGGCCCTGTGGGCTAGAATCTGGGTCTTAGCGTTGGTTGAGAAAGCGATTGAGAATACTTAATGAGGGAAGTGATGGAATGAGATTGCATTTTTAGATGGATCTCTCTGTCATAGAGAGAATGTGCTGGTGGGGTCAGAGTGGGCTTAGCAGGACTAGTTAGGGGGCTCTTGCCTGGATCTGGGCCGAAGATGACACTGGCTCAGATGAGACAGTGGAATCTCTTGCTCTTTTCATCTTTGGGGGACCTGCCAAGAACCAAACTTATTAAATCCTTGTAGGGTTGAGCGGGCAGCATTCCCATTTATTCAGATGGAAACGCTGTTAGAGGGGGCCCTAGTCTAGGTATTTCTGCCCCCCATGGGGAGTGAAGAGAAACAGCTTCTTGGAGAGGCAGAGACTACAGGTCACATGGAGTCCAGGTGTGTGGGCTGCTGAAAGATTGTTACGGGACTGACTACTTCCCCTGTGGATGCACAGGAGGCCATTCCTAGCTCCTTCTGCCCCATCACTGATGTTATTTTCACCCAGCATATCTTAAAAAGGACAGACTTATAATAGGAAATTAAAGCTGGGCTTTGGCTTAGAACCTATGAACAACCCAGTTTCCCATCCAGCAAAACTCTACTGACTGGGAGCAGAGGGGAAGACTGGGTGAATTAGACTGAATTTTCAATTACAGCATGTTTTAAAAGAAACAATGTGATGACTTTCAAGGACAAAGGTGAACTAATTAGGAGTCATGTATGAAAAATGGTTTTCCTTTCTCTAACAGGCTAATAGGCAGCCTCAGTGTTATTACCCACGGGTGTGCTCCCATCGGCCGTGAGGCATATTGCTAATGACAAGAACAAGAAAACATTCATAATAAGGCAGTTATCACCTATTGAGTATTTACCATGTAGCAGGCACATTGTCAAGCATTTAGTTTGCATAATCAGATCCAATCCTAACAGACCCTCCATCAAAGGAGTTCTGTTATCATACCTGTTCTCCAGAATGCTAAGACTCAAAGAGGGTAAGTAACTCACTCAGCACCACACAGCCTATAAGTGAGGGAGTCAGAATGGGAGCCTGAGATTGTCCGACTTCCAAGTCTATAATCTACTTCTAGCAATGGAGAAGACATCAATGGTTTTGTGTGAATTGCTTATTTTGTAAATTAAAATGAGTTCATGGTCATCCCTCTGTGAACGTGACTCTCAGTTGCAAGTACTGGTGGCTCCAGGGAGTGTGTATGACCCTGGGTGTATCAAAGACATAGACCCTATTGGCGAAGGTCATGTATCTTCTATGTTCAACAGGAGAAAGGCTGAGAACTAATGGTCTGTTGAAGAGATAACAGACTGATCCCAGGGAAAAGATGTATGTGTGGGTCTGTCTTAGCCCAACCCTCTTGAATTTTTAACCTCCTTTCCCTTTTATTCCATGTCCTGGTGGCCTTCTTCAAGGTGCCTGCTTCGTGTCCCCAGGGCTTTCTGCAGCTGTATGGCTCTGTGGCTCCCTGGCTTCGGAAATGCCCTGCATGGATCATCTGAATCCTACGGACAGCCTCCCACTGTGGGGTCCCAGGCAGTGAGGCTTGCTGGGACCCAGGAAGCTCCTCATCTAAAATTAAACTGAGCAGCCCCTAACCTCAGCCCCTCTAATCTAGTCTCCCCAAAGACAGGCAGAGGAAATTTCTGAAGGTCAGGCCGACACTGTCGCTCACCTTGAGATGCCTCAGCAGTTCCCCTTATCTTTGGTTCATGGTTCAAATGATGCTTCTTGGACCTGCCCTCTTCTTACTTCTCCAGGCTTGGCTCTTTCTGTCACTCTACCCTCACTCTACCCTCAGCAGCTAGCAGTTCTCCAAATGCCCTCGTGTGCCCTTGCATGTCTTGCCTTTGTGCTGAAGCCGCCACCTGTAATGCAGTTTCTTCCCGCTCTTCCTCCTTAAGACTCGTGGTGGCACATGCCTGTAATCCCAGCACTTTGAAAGGCTGAGGTGGGTGGATCACCTGAAGTCAGGAGTTCAAGACCAGCCTGGCCAAATTGCTGAAACCCCGTCTCTACTAAAAATAAAAAAATTCGCAGGGCGTGGTGGTGGGTGCCTATAATCCCAGATATTCAGGAGACTGAGGCAAGATAATTGCTTGAACCTGGCAGATGGAGGTTGCAGTAAGCCGAGATCGCATCTACTGCATTCCCGCCTGGATCGAGTGAGACTCTGTCTCAAAAAAAAAAAAAAAAAGACTCAGATCTGGGGTTACCTTTTCTGGGGCACTTTTCCTGACTTCCCTTGCACCTCTGTCTGCATTCTGGCCTTCTCCCGCCTGTGGGCATATTTCTGTAATAAACGTTCTCACATTGTGTGACGGCGGCTGCATGTGTGTGTTTTCTGCTTGTTTCCTCTATTCTCACCAAGTGAATCACATGCTTACTGAAACCTGAGAATCGCTGGTCTAACTCTTTGCCCAGGAGGAAAAGGGGATGGGTTGGGTAGACAGCTTGCCAGTCTCTGCCAGTTTTGCTGATGTACCCAATCAGAAGTCACATCTTCGTCTGAAAACCTGCGCTTGTCCCTCTCACAGCTGCTTCATAGAGGTTAGGGGTATGAGCTCTGAATTTAGACATACGAGTCTCCACCCAGTTACCACCCATTACCTGTGTGGCTGTGGGTAAGCTGCTTGCCTTCTCTGAGCTTCAGTTTCTCATCTGTGGGGTGGAGATCAGTAGTAGTACAATTAAATGAGATAATTAATGTGAAGAAAATCCTTTCCGCACAGCTCTTGGCACAAAACAAATGCTCAGTACATGCCAGTTATGGGTGACGTGCATAAGACAAGGCTTTGATTAAGCACAGACATTTAATCTCAGCAAAGTCTCAATTCAATTACACATATACTAATTTAGGGCCTTTGTCTTTCAGGGTGTTTGCCAGATGCCGCAAAGAGAAAAAGACTCAATTCTTCCTAAAGAGTTGACAAAAGACTTGGGGGAATAACCCGATCAAACGACTCAAATTCATGGAATGGGACCCACTCCATAAAATAAGGACTATGAAGTTTCAAAGAGTGTTTGAGAGAAGGAAAAAAAAAAGCTCACATCCCGTTGAGTGATTAGGAAAGGCTTTATGAATTAGTTAGCATTTGAAAGGGCCTTGACGTGAGGATACAATTTCATGGGTCTTGCGGTAGAGAGGGCACTCCTGGCAGAAGAAAGAGCCTGATCCAAGGCACAGAGGTTCTTCAGAAGATGGCAAGTTTCCAGGTGACTTTTCATATAGGGGGAGCACTGGGACATAGCCTGGAAATATACATTGATGGCAGAATTTGTGTTTAATCCATGAGGTAAATGGGAAGCCATTGGATGCCATTACTTACCCCACTAATGTCAGTATATCTCATGCTTTGAACGTGCCATTATACAGGTGGGAAAGATGGTAGAGAAGCCCTCTAGTGCTTTTCTGACCACCTGTAGTAGATGCTATTAGTGTCCCACCCAGGTGTCTTGATGGGGCTGCCGCACTCATCCCCCAGCACCTGCTAGTTTAGATGCGAACAGTGCAGAGTGGCCCCCTTCTCCAAGAATTGCCTTTGACCAACCCAACAGGAGCTGCCTGAGCCAGAAGGTGAATGCCTCCCTTCAAGGGGTATCTCACTGCCAATGACTCATAGTAATGGGGTACAAAAGGCCAGCTCCCTTGCCTCAAGGCAGGACCCACTCCGTGTGCAACTCACACTTCAGAGCTGCCCATGGAGTCAGGCTGAACAAGACCATAACTGATGCTACATCCTTGTTTAGCACATTCCCCTGCCCCGTCCAGCTTCCCTCACAGCCCTTTGCTCCAGACCCAAGACACCAGCCTCTCTCAAGGAGAGTTTTTCCTCTTTTGTCCCTGAATTCTTTCTTTCTCTTGTTTGCTTGTGACTGTAGGCCCAAGATACAGCTTCTTTCCTCTTCTCTGGGATTTAACCAGCACGAGATTGTTGAAAATGTCGGTGACCTTGGATGATGGACACCAGGACCAACAGATTCTAAAGTGATTGGAGTACTGTGGTGAAAAGTGAGGTAAAT
This sequence comes from Rhinopithecus bieti, assembly GCF_001698545.2. NCBI lineage: Eukaryota > Metazoa > Chordata > Mammalia > Primates > Cercopithecidae > Rhinopithecus > Rhinopithecus bieti. Next base: position 337,735 of record NW_016803705.1, on the reverse strand, counting down.
AGAGCATGGCTCAGTCATGGCTCCTGGTCCCTGGGGAGTGTAATACCAGAAAAAATCAGAGCACAGTGGCTCATGCTTATAATCCTAGCACTATGAGAGGCTGAGGTAGGACTGTTTGAGGCCAGGAGTTCGAGACCAACCTAGGCAACATAGTGAGAACTCAGCCTCCACAAAAGAAATAAAAAATAAAAAGTTATCTAGACATGGTGGTGCACACCTGGGGTGTTAGCTACTTGGGAGGCTAAGGTGGGAGGAAGGCTTGAGCCTAGAAGTTCAAGGCTGCAGTGACCTATGACTGTGCCCCTGTATTCTAGCCTCAGTGACAGCAAGACCTTGTCTCTAAAAAAGTTTTTAAATAAAATACAATAAAACTAAGAAAAAAAAAAAAAACCAGGGAAACAGATTTTTTAAAATCGTTTCTGTATCTTTTTGACATTAAGTGTCCAATATTCAACCAGTTACAAAATAACAATGATAATATGGGGGTCAATAGGGCTCTTCCTTCTGGGAACACAGCAGGTTTGCCCTTTCTTCCTTTTTGAAGTTAAGTGTGGCCACATGACTTGTTTTGGCCAATGAAACGTGAGTAGAAGCAACCTTTACCTGTCCTGGGGAGAAGCTTTAAGAGCCAGCGTGGCTTTTTCTAGATTCTGTTTTCCTCTGTTGTGGTGGCCAGCAACATTAGAGATGGCAGCTGCTCCATCAACCTGGATTCCTGAATATGTAATAGGAGCAAAAATAAAAATTGTATTGTTTTAAGCCACAAAGATTTTAGGGCTATTTGTTATTGCAGTATACAAATAATTTTTTAAAATTACAATATGCTGAATGTATGCCAGGCACTGTTCTAAATGCTTTCGATTTGCTAATTCATTTAATCCTCATGTCAACCTATGAGGTAGACACTATCATTATCCCATTTTACAGATGATAATATGGTGAGGGGGGCAAAGAGGTTAAGTGTCTTGTCCAAGGTTGTGTAACTAGGAAGTGGCAGCCCCAAAATTCAAACTCAGGCAGCCTAGTTTTCATTCATTATGTCTATCACAGAAAAGTGATATCTTGTAATTCAAAAGTGCAGGTATTACCTGCTTCAGGCACAGCTGGTTCCAGGTGTTCAAAAATGTATCAGTTGGAATCACTCTCTATGTTCTGCTTTTCTCTGTGTTGGCTTCATCCTCACATGCTTTTCCAATGAAGAGGTCTCCACATCTCCAGGTTTATTTGCAGTGGCAACTACAGGGGAGATAAATTTTCTTCCCCAATAATTCTGGCAAAACGTCTTTCTTTTTCTGTTTGAGACGGAGTCTCTCTCTGTCACCTAGGCTAGAGTGCAGTGATACAGTCTTGGCTCAATGCAACCTCTGCCTTCCAGATTCAAGCGATTCTCCTGCTTCAGTCTCCCAAGTAGCTGGTATTACAGGTGCCCGCCACCATGCCTGGCCAATTTTTGTATTTTTAGTAGAGATGGGATTTCACACATTGGCCAGACTGGTCTTGAACTCCTGACCTCAAGTGATATAACTGCTATGGCCTCCCAAAGTGCTGGGATTACAGGTGTGAGCCTCTGCGCCCGGCCAAATTCTGGCAAAAGGTCTTTAGGGAACCATCTTTCTTCCGCTGTCAGTCCCCATCATTTTGTGGGCTTCACCTGAAGAAGTGCAGTGAATGCTGAGCCAAGGACAGCAAGCGTCTCCTGTGTATGTGTGTGATCAAGGCCATTAATAACTGAGAGCTTCTGAGAATCTGCCAGAGGGCATGAGAACTCTCACATCTGCAGTTGCTGGAGTCATAAAGATAAACAACAACCCCTCAGATGAATACCAGTTAGACTGTCACACATTGTCATGGAATTAAAGATGGCAAAACTCCAAATTAGAAGTCCTGGGACTTGCACGCATACTGGAAGGATTCCTGGATTTTATTTCGTTTTTATCCTTGTTCTTCTTCCTGGTCCTGAGTTCCTCTTACTCTCCATTCCTCAGCTTGTGCTGCAGACTCACATGCACAGAGGTTCACATGCACACTTATTTTCCCCAGACTACAACATACAAACACACATACCCACGCACAGACACACATAGTTACACACAGACACACACACACACACACTCTATTTGCATGTGTCTTCAGAGTGGTAGTAAAAGGGGCACTGGATTAGGGGTCGTGAGACCTGGCTTCTTGTTCAGCTCCAGTCTCTGTGAACTTGGGGCTGCCACCACCTGGGTTCAGTTTTTTCACCTGAAAAATGTGGCCTTGTACCAAATGATTCCAGACACACTTCCCAGCTCCCACATTGTTCTTAGTTCACAGCTCCCCTCCCAATTTCCTCCTTTAAATCTACCTCTTGGCCCAGAGCCCTGGACTATCCCCTGGCCTCAGCAGGGCTCCAGCCTAGGCCAAGCTCCAGGGCCTGCAGTGTCCCCCTGACCCCCACTGTTGCCAGTGGCTCCCCAGGGCTCAGCTCACTCAGGACGACTACTCCACTGCACTCTGCCAGCACTACTGCAAACTCTTGGGCCTGTCCTTAAGAATGCCCCCCACCCTTCCATCCAATAATTCATGCCTCAGATGGGATTCTTGAGAGGCAAAAATGCAGGAAATCATATTAATATGCATTGAAATAAAACACAGCATGCACAAGGCAATATGGCATTATTGCCAAAGAAATACCCAAGTTGGCATCCAAGACCTTTGCCAAGCACCTTAGGACACTGCTCAGCTCTGCCTTAGTGATAGTCCAAAGTCTCTCCTTGAGAGGGAGGCCGTCTAGTGGTTGAAGGACGCAATTATAGTGCAACAGGCCCAAGACTGGTCTGCGACTTCCCCACTCTATGACCTTGAGCCAGGACTTAATCTCTCAATGGGCCTCAATTCCTTATAGCAAAATGGCGGTGATAACTACAGGCCCTACTTACCTCCTGGGACTGTGTGAGGGTTAATAAGATCATGTGTTTAAACCCCATAGCAGGCTCACCCATTGCTGATGATTCACATTTTCTAGAATGAAAAGCTGAATGGAATATTACACAGCTGTTAAAAAAGAGAAAACACCCAGGTAGCATTTCTGGAGTGGTAACATAATAATAATCACAAAAAAAGAGAAAACTCTTCATGTACAACTTGGGATATAGTGCCCAGTGACAAAAGCAAGGCGAAGAACAATATGTGCTGTTTGAAATCTTTTGTTTAAGAGAAAAGAGGGAAAATGCAAATTTGGTTTACATAAATATACATAAATCTGAATACACAATATGCACACGTTGTAAATCTGCACCAGAAAATAGTAGTCATGTTGACTTTTGGGAGAAAGAGAACTGAATGAGTGAAAACCAGAGATAACCGGTTTCACTGTATGCCTCTGAATATATTTAATATTTCCCAGAATTTTGCCCCATGCAAATATAGTATATTCAAAAAGTTGAATTTCAAAACCCTAGAAATAAAACAAAAGGCATTTCTATTTGTTTGCTGAAAGTTGTAGAGTCTGGAGCTGGGAGGAGAGGGACTCCTGCGCAGGGTTTCATTTTTGACTCTTAGGACAGGTCCAATAAACTGAGGAAACGTCACTTCCAGCCACCCAAGAAATTCACAAAGACTTAAAAGCTACAGAAACCCAATCTATGGTCAGGAATTCTGATGAGGGAGATGGAGCAAGTGATCTAGCATGTGATTCACAGCTGTCGTTGGCATCCTCACCATCCCTAGTATCAAATGGAACATTGGTGTGATGACTTTTAGTTTACACAGTGATTTCACATGTATCACCTCATTGGATTTCCCAGCCATACACTGAAGTTAGCATTCATGTTTTTATTGTTCTTCTTACTTCCTTTTATGGTTGGTAGCAGACACTGTCATTGCCCTTCCTTATGCCCTGGTTTCTTACCATCCCTGATGGCTCCTTATTGTAAGCACCAGTGGTCCTTTCCTGTCTCAGTCGGTTCTGGCTGCTATTGAAAAAAAAGAAAAATAAAAAGAAAAAACACCAGAGACTGGGTGGCTTAAACAACAAGCCTTTATTTCTCACAGCTCTGGAGGCTGCGAAGTCCAAGACCAAGGCACCTGCAGCTTGGGTGTTGGATGAGGGCCCACTTCCTGGTTTGCAGATGGCTGTCTTCTCATTGTATTCTCACATGCTCAAGAGCAGAGAGAGTGGGAAAACTCTTGCTTCTCTTCTTATAAAGGCACTAACCCCATCCCAAGGGCTCCACCTTCATGACCTAATCACCTCCCAAAGGCCCACCTCCTAATTCCATCATGTGCAGGGCTAATTCTATCACATGCAGTGTTTCAACACAGGGATTTTGGAAGGATGCAAACTTTCAGCCCATAACATTCCTAAGAGCTTTCTTCAGCCACAGGCTCTGGCTCAGCCTGTGCTAGGGACAGACCAGAGGTGCCAAGGAGCTAATGCCTCTAGGAGCAGCCCTTACGCTGTGGCTGATGGGTGGGACAGCTCTGATGTGTGCTCCACAGTCTCTTAAAGATCTCGACTGGGATTAGTTCCCAGTTGCCCTCTGTGGTGACCTAACCTGCTCAGTCAAGCTCCCTGAGTTGCTTTTCTCTCTTCTCTTTCCCATGTCTCCTCTTGACTCCCCTCCTGGAATTTCACGTGATCCTGTCCAGAGGAGCTACTTGCTCCCCTATCTTTGTCTCAGGACTGCCTCTAGGAGAACCGAGCCCAAGTCAAAGGCACCTCTCGTGAGTGAGCCAACAGAGATGGACCCAATGCTGGTTGCAAAGCCCAAGCTCTGTCCACCCCATCAAGCTGCTGCCCTCATGGGCTCTCACAGAAGACAAAAGCCAAAGCCAAGAGGGCCAGCATTCTCTTCAAAGCCTGGGTGGAGGAAAGCCACCGAATCAAGCACATCCATGAGCTCTGAGCATCCTCGCATTCAAAGCAAAAGAAAACATGACGCCAGTTCACGAGCACGCGCATTTAAACTTGTCTTTCAGAACGACACCTTAAAATGCATAATTTTTTAAAAAGCATTCATTTCATGTTTGAAAAATAACTACATATTCATCCAGGCTTTTTCACAAATGTGCTACTTTCGTTTTTTGAATGCCTTGCTTTCCTGTCCAAGAAGTACACTGTCAGTTAAAGTCGTCTTTCATTTTCTTACAAAATCAGATCATCTTCTTGAAGGGAGCTATGTGGCAAGATTGGCAAGGGGGGCCATGGAAGGCTTTGGAAGGAGCTAATATTTGGGCTGAGACCCTGCAGGTGAGTAGTTGGTCCAGCAGGCAGTTAGTTGGGAGGGTGTTTCCCAGGCACAAGGACTGGCCTGTGTGTGTACACGGATGCCAGGGAACATGCTCCGTGACAGCTGGGCTCTGGGCCAGCTGGAACGAGCAGAAGAAACGTGTGTGAGTGAACAGGCAGGCACACCACACTCTGCCTCCCAGACGATAACGAGAGAAGAGAGAAAATGAATGTCGAATGGAGAAACCACCTGGTTTCCTCCAGACCAAGTGTGGGGCCCTAAGGGCAAGCATGCCCTGGCACCCCTGCTGAGCAGAGCTTTGTGTGATGCTGCTGAGTCATCTGGGAAGGTCCTGCAGCAGTGCTATCAACAGCTCTGGGACAGTAGAAGCCTTGTTAAAGACCAAATCTCCTCCACAAGATACTACTTATTGAGCTGGGGTCTGAGGGAAGTCCTTTAACCGGGCCGGGGGCCCATTCCAGGGACCAGGATGGATGATCAGGACTGTGTTTGGTACTCATAGACTGGCTTGTGCTCTCAAATATTTTAAATGGTAGAGATGCAAGGTCAGAAGTTTGGGCTGGGCATGGTGGCTCCTGCCTGTAATCCCAGCACTTTGGGAGGCTGAGGCGGGCAGATCACTTGAGGCCAGGAGTTCGAGACCAGTCTGGCCAACACAGTGAAACTCCATCTGAAAATACAAAAAATTAGCAGAGTGTGGTGGTGCACAACTGTAATCTCAGCTACTTGGGAGGCTGAGGTCTGAGAGTTACTTGAACCTGAGAGGCAGATGTTGCAGTCAGTTGAGATCATGCTACTGCACTCCAGTCTGGAAAACAGAGTGAGACTCTTTTTTTAAAAAATAAATAAATAAATAAATGTGAAAAAAAAAGTTTGGAGGGACTGTTCTATGACAGCATTCAGCACATTTGTTGTAACTGGTTGATGTCAGCTCACCTCCTGGGACACAGGTTCTTTCAGGTCAGAGATTGGTGTATTTTAAAAGGTCTGTTTACCCACTATAGTGCCAGGCACACAGTAGGAGCTCAATAAATGGGTGCTGAACAGAACGTATACAGAAGCATCATTCTGAATTTCAGCATCTTCTCTGAGAGTGAGTCAGCTTCAGGGAAAGAGGAAAGATTATTTTATACTTAACTCAGTACAGATGAGTTAGATCAACTCGTGACCCCCAGTGAATGACCCTCTGGGTGAGATCCTGCAGCTCTGTGCCTTCTGTCGATGCCATGATACAGTGACAGTGCTCGCTGTGGGTTCGCTGGAGCTGAGACTGATGGTAAAATTTGCATGCATCTTGTTCAGTGTTGAACTACTTTTTATCACAGAGTCTGAGGGGGCCGCTCCCAGGGACTGATTTTTTTTAACAATGTTAATTGCCGTCCTCTCCTAAGACACAGAGAAGTTATGTTAGTAACTTCCCTGCTGCCAAGATCTGATTGTGTCCCCTGAACATTCATATGGTGAAATCCTAACCCCCAAGATAATGACATTAAAAGAAAACCCAAGGTGATGGCATTAAAAGAAAATAAGACAATGGTGTTAAAAGGTGTGGCCTTCAGGAGGTGAGTGGGACATGAGGGTGGGTCCCTGATGAATGGGATTTGTGCCCTTAAAAAAGAGGCCCCAGGGAGCTCCCTCCCCATCCCACCATGTGAGGCCACATCCAGAAGGCACCATCTACGAACCAGGAAGTGGCCCTCACCAGATATTGAATCTGGCAGCACCTTGATTTGGACTTCTCAGTCTCCAGAACTGTCAGAAACACATTTGTGGTTTTTTAAAAAAATAATCTACCCAGCCTGTGGTATTTTGTTATAGCAGCCCAAATAGACTCATCCATTTCCAGACATGAAGCTCCCGACTGGGTACTTTAGGAATGGCCTGAATTAGCCTACGACTTTTACTAAGTGAGAATAAAAATATTGGACTGTAAGTTTTGGTGGAAAATGTACTTGTGGAGCAATAAGAGCAAGAAGAGGAACGTGAGTGAGGCTATTGCTCTCAGTCCCCTTGAGGGGGCCTCTCCCCTGCCTTCCTCCATTCTTCTCATAACCCACGTGCCTGAGTTCAAACCCCACAGCTCATCCTTTCTGGCTGTGTGACTGTGGGCCAGTTGCTTAACCTCCCCATGCCTCAGTTTCCTCATCTGTACAGTGAGGATAATAATAGTATCTACCTCATACTGCTCTTTGAAGATTAGGAAATTAACAAGTGGAAAGGATTTGGGAAATGGCTTGGCACACAGTAAGGACCATCTGAATGTTAGTGTTATCCCCTGATAGGATTAGTTTAGGCAGAAGATAATAATGTTATATAAAATGCATTTCGTGGAGATCAAATAACGCTATATAAAATACACTTTATGTCCTTGAAAGGATGTCTGAAGCTCCTGGAGGTCTCCAGACAGAGGGAAGCTCACCTGGGAAAGAAGAGGACCCTTGTGTGGGGCATAGCCCAGGAGCTAAAACTTCATGCTCTAACTCAGACAGGGTCTTGGCCTTGCCGTATGACCTTGAACAAACTGATTAATCTCCCTGGGTTATAAGAAAGAAAGGAGAAAGAGAGAAAAAAAACAAAGAGTAAAAAGAAAACAATCATGCAGTCTTAGCGCACAGAACAACTTCGTTCCTAAGGAAGACTGAGGAGGCCAGAAATGTTAGGTGATTTTTAAGTTGATGCTTGATGACAATGGGTTCATCTATTATCTTCAAAACTCTTGGGTGTCTGGGATCAGCTGGTTGCTGGCTGAGACAGAAATGAACTTTCTCAGGTTACACTTCCAATGAACCTGAATCAACTTAAAAATCAAAAAGCCCAACTTAGGCAACATGGTGGAACCCCAGCTCTACAAAAACATATAAAAAATTATCTGGGCATGGTGGCATGTGCCTTTAGTCCCAGCTACCTAGGGGGCTGAGGCAAGAGGATTTGAGTCCTGGAGGTCAAGGCTGCAGTGAACCATGATTGCACCACTGCACTCCAGCCTGGGTGACAGAGTGACACTCTGCCTAAAAAAAAAAAAAAAAAAAAATTGAAAAGCATTTGCTAGACATCACGGTTGTTCAATAATATCTCCTTATCACTCCTCTGACCACAAAGGAAAGGAGACACCTTATCTGAGGCTGCAAACTCAGCCAGAGTTTTCACACAGCTTTGAGCAACATCACTTTTGAAACCTAATTCAGGAGATGGGGTTGACCAAAGGACTATTTTTCATTTGTGAACATATTTTAAAAAGGAATAAAAATTACATTCCATTTGGTTATTGCTATGATTTGGATGTTTGTCCTCTCCGAATCTACTGTTGAAAAGTGATTCCCAGTACTGAGGGTGGGGCTTAGTGGGAGGTATTGCGTCATGGGGACGGATCCCTCATGAATGGTTTAGCATAGCACCATCCCCTTAGTGAAAAGTGAGTTCTTTTTGAGATGGAGTTTTACTCTTATGGCCTGGGCTGGAGTGCAATGACACTATCTTGGCTCACCGCAACCTCCACCTCCCAGGTTCAAGCGATTCTCCTGCCTCAGCCTCCCGAGTAGTTGGGATTACAGGCATGCACAACCATGCCTGGCTGATTTTTGTATTTTTAGTAGAGACAGAGTTTCACCATGTTGGCCAGGCTGGTCTCGAACTCCTGAACTCAGGTGATCCACTGTCTCGGCCTTCCAAACTGCATCAGGGTCCCTGATGAATAGGGACCGATGAATAGTTCATGTGAGATCTGGTGAAACACCCCCTCGCTTTCTCTCTTTCTTTTTCTTTTCTTTTTTTTTTTTTTTTTTGAGACAGGATTTTTCTCTGTCACCCAGGCTAGAGTGCAGAGGTGTGATCTTGTCTCATTGCAATCTCTGCCTCCCTGGTTCAAGTGATTCTTGTGCCTCAGCCTCCCAAGAAGCTGGGATTACAGGCACCCACCACCACGCCCAGCTAATTTTTGGATTTTTTGAGCATTGTTTGAGCACCATGTTAGCCAGGCTGGTCTCAAACTCCTAAGCTCAAGTGATCCCCCAGCCTCGGCCTCCCAAAGTGCTGGGATTACAGGTGTGAGCCACTGCGTGACCAGCCTCCGTTGCTCTCTTGCTCCCTCTCTTGCCATGTGATGCACCTGCCTCTACTTTGCCTTTCACCATGAGTAAAAGCTACCTGAGGCTTCCCCTAGAAGCTGAGCAGATGTTGGTGCCATGCTTGTACAGCCTGTAGAACCATGAGCCAATTAAACCTCTTTTCTTCATGAATTACCCAGTCTCAGGTATGCCTTTCTAATAACGTAGAAATGGACTAATGCAGTTACATATTTTTAAAGGTATTGTATTTTAAAAACAGCAGCAATAGTGATAGGAAGTTTGGACTTCCCTAGACAATCTGAGATTAAGTGTAGGGGACCTTGATGTCCCCAGCATCTGACTATAGCTTCTCAGGAAGCTCTGATTTCCATCTGTGGGTCCAGTGACCCCATACGTGTTGGTCCTACCCCAGTTTTAGGAAGAGAGCATGCAATCCACACCAAGCCAATCAGTGTGCTGGTGCCTTGGCCACAGGAATTGGTTAAAATGGCAGGACCTAATCTAAGCAAAGTTCAGGATTCGTGTTTAGAAATGTGGGACAAAGGCATTCTCTGTCTTCCTCAGACGAGGTCTGGCTTCTGGATGTGAGGATTAGAGCTGCTGCAATCATTTTTGCTCCCCAGAAGGAGGCCACCCTAAAAACAGTTCACATAAGGAAGATATTGGTGCTGAGAAAATGTTGGGAAAGAGAGTGGACTGGGCGCAGTGGCTCACACCTGCGATCTCAACTACTCAGGAGGCTAAGGAGGGAGGATTGTTTGAGGACAGGAGTTCAAGACCAGCCTGGGCAACATGGGGAGATCCCTATCGCTAAATGAAAGTGGGAAAAGATGGCTGGGCACAGTGGCTCACACCTGTAATCCCAGCACTTTGGGAGGCTGAGGCAGGCAGATCACTTGAGGTCAAGAGTTCAAGACCAGCCTGGCCAACGTAGAGAAAACCCATCTCTACTAAAAATACAAAAATTAGCCAGGTGTGGTGGTGGGCACCTGTAGTCCCAGCTACTCAGGAGGCTGAGATGGGAGGATCACTTGAACCCAGGAGGCAGAGCTTGTAGTTAGCAGAGATCAAACCACTGCACTCCAGCCAGCTTGAACGACAGAGTGAGACTCAAAAATGAAAAAAACAAAAAAAAGAAAGGAGTGGGAAAAAATTATCTGGAAATGATGGCATGTGCCAGTGGCCCTAGCTACTTGGGAGACTGAGGCTGCAGGATCACCTGAGCCCAGGAGTTCAAAGCTGCAGTGAACCATGATCATGCCACTGCACTCTAGGCTGGGCAACAGAGCAAGACCGTATCTCGAAAAAAAAAAAAAAAAAAAAAAAAAACAAGCAAAAAACCCAGTGTTGGCCCTAATCATATTTAGACACTCTGGAACAAATTGTGCCTCAGATTACCTTCATTTTGGACTTGTGGATTACATAACCCAATCAATGTACTCTCTCAGATGAGCCCCAGCCAGGAAAAGAGAAACCACAGTAGATATTTCAAAACAGGAGATTTGAAATAAAAGAATTTTACACAGTAAGAGATGAAAAAGAGTACAAGCATTTTACACAGTGAGAGATGAAAGAATTTTACACAGTGAGTGATGAAAAAGAGGATGCTGCAATAACTTGGGAGTAGGTTACTCCTAGGGCTGGCAGAAAAGAAGGGAGAGGGTGATTACCAGAGGAGGGTCTCATGATGCTGGTAGGGGCTCCTCGGGGAAAACTGTATAGCTTGGGTTCAGACCACTGAAGAGCAAGGGGCGTGATTTGACAGATGCTCGCACCCCCAGGGTGGTGGGCCAGGAATTGCTCTGATGCCCACAGTGAGTAGGTGAGGAAGCTGTCCAGGTGCTCCTCCAGCCTCCAGGTCCCAGGCTGGTGGTGAGCTCCAGCACCTCTGCAGGTGGAGGGTGAGGGGCCCCTGGGGATGCTGAATGGAGCTGGCAAGTGGAACTCACCATCTGCTCCTGCTAGAGTGACACTGCCTGGAGCTGAAAGACAACAATGAGGTCCTTCTCCTCTTCTCTTACCCCAGTCTCCCTCTAGCGCCTCCTATGGGCAGAGTCTGTCAATTGTGGCTTGCAGAGTACACTTCTGGCATCACAGGGCAGTAGGGTGAGCTTAGACTTGACAGCCGAGAGGTAAAGGGCGGGTCTCACCAGCTCCAGTTGGGCTTTCATTCCTTGCATCTGGCTGGTACACTTAATTATCATAATTACTGCAATTAGAGCCTTAGCCCATTTTTCCTTGGGCCATAATCTGGAAACCATTTTGATCATCCTAAATTCTATTGTTTAGTTTCAAATCTTCCGTGGATTGCTGGGGCGCCCATCTTCCAGCCTCTTGGATGGGAAGAGCAAGCTCAGGGAGGCCGGATACCAGCTTCACTCCGAGTTGACCACTTCCATTCTGGAAAAGCTCCCAGAGCAAGGAGACTTCAGGGCCCACTGCAAGAGGAAACGTGAGGCTCCTTCTTGGGGTGGGAGTTGGACAAGGATGTTTTCCGGCTACAAGAAACAGAAAGCCTGCCTTAATTGGCTTAAACAATGAGAAAATACGGTAGTCTCCCCAATCTACGCTTTCAAGTTATGCAGTTTCAGTTACCCACAGTCAACTGTGGTCTGACAATATTAAATGAACAATTCCAGAAATAATCAATTTATAAATTTTAAATGTTGCACCATTCTAAGTAGCTGATGAAATCTCTCATAGTCCTGTTGTGTTCTGCCTGGGACATAAATCATCCCTTTGTTCATCATACACACACTGTAGATGCCGCCTGCCCCTTAATCATTCAGTAGCCATCTTGGTGATCAGAACAACCTTCGAGGTAGCATAACGCTTGTGTCTTTTCTTTTACCCAACAATGGCTCTAAATTCAAGAGCAGGGATGCTGACATATTGTTATACTAGCTCTATTTTATTATTAATTATTGTTGTATTAGTCCATTCTCACACTGATGATAAAGACATAACCAAGACTGGGTAATTTATAAAGAAAAAGAGGTTTAATGGACTCACAGTTCCATGTGGCTGGGGAGGTTTCACAATCATGGCAAAAAGGCCAAAGACACATCTTACATGGTGGCAGGAAAGATAATGACAGTCAAGCAAAAGGGGGAAATCCCATATAAAACCATCGGATTTTGTGAGACTTATTCACTACCATGAGAACAGGATGGGGGAACAACCCCCATGATTCAAGTATCTCCCACCGGGTCCCTCCTACAACACGTGGGAATTATGGGAGCTACAATTCAAGATGAGATTTGGGTGGGGACACAGCCCAACCATATCACCTACTGTGCCTAATTTATAAATTGAACTTTAATATAGGTATATACGTATAGGAAAAAACATAGCATATATAAGGTTCAGTACTATGGCAGTTTCAGTCATTCATGGGGGATCTTGCAACATATCCCCTGCATATAACCGGGGACTACTGAGTAACATCTCCCACACCTGGAATGCCGGGTAGGCGGTTTCAAGGAAGGTTAGCTCCCCAGCTGAACTATACCCTGGAGAACACAGGTTGTTTCCATCTTTTCTATCTTGGTCCTCAGCTTGGTTCTTTGGGTAATCCCCTGGCTTGGTTACAACGGCTGCCTCAATTCCAAGCATGATATCTGGACACTACATCAGTAGAAGAGCACCATCTTTTCTTTGAGTCTTTTCTTCAGATCTAGGAAGCCTTTCCCCCAGGCTTCACTATTGGAGTCCCAGGTCACATGTCCATCCCTGAGCCCATCACCACCAAGCGGAATGAACCACAACTGGCTCAGACCAACCAGGATTCACTCTCAAGCTGTAGATACGGTATCTACATAAGTCAAAGTTTGATAAAGAGACAGAAAGTGGCTCTACGTATAAACATGCAATGAGGGATTTGTTACAGAGGTTTGACCCTCTGCAATTGTGGGAACAGGTTCAACTGCCTCTACAGTGCTGTGGCTGTGGTTGGAAGGCCATGGGGTGGCAAGTGGAGAAGAGGACATGGATGTCAAGCGGAAAAGAGCAAGGACAAGCTGGATCCTCCACATGAGGATGACCTCCATGTCCTCCTGCAAGAGAAGTGGGTGTCCTTTGTCACTGAGCTCTGCCAAGGCCTTGAGGAAGCTGAAGAAGGATCCAGCCAGAGGCGAAGCACTTGCAGGCCTGCCCACCACACCCTGACAATGAAATGAGTGACACTGCCTGACTTTCGGAGCTTGACTTCTGCCCTCCAAATCTCAGGCAAGATACCTCTTGTGGCAAAACTGGAAACATACAAGAAAGTGGACTCCAGAAAACTACCAGCAGCCTAGGCACGCCAGTACATGACAAAGCCACCATAGTGACCATCCCTGAGGAGAGATTCCTGAACAAGACTGAGGTGCTGTAAGCAAGAAGGAGGGGGAGAATAGATCTGGGTGAGGCCACCCAAAGTGTCTGCACCCCAAGAGGATCAGTTTTAGCTCGTACTGGAATCCAGTGTTAGGAGGGGTTTGTGTGTGTAAAGTTCACACAAAGATGAGATAAAACAAAACTGCGTAAGTGGACTGTCCTCAGTCCCTCTCTCTCCTTCTCTCTCTCTCTCTTCTTCTTCTCCCCAAAGGATAACTTTAAGGAGAAGAAGGTCCTCTGGGCCAACCTCTGGCAGAAAACACTCAAGAAGAATAAACTCATGCCTTCAGCATTTAGTGGCGTGCCTGCCCCACCTCTGAGTCATGCCACCCTGTCCACTTCCCCTGCTGGGATCCTGCTCTCTCCACTTCCTGTTCTTATTCCACAAGCACACATTAAGCACCAACGGTGTGCTGGAGGCATTGGTGGCAAGATGAGAAGGAAATGAAGTGGAGCTCCCTTTCTAGGGGGGAACCTTCCTTCCCCTGCCCCAAATGGCCCCTCCTTCTACAAACCCACCCAGATGTCATCTCAGGCACTTGAACAAAATCCCCAAAGCCCTGCACATGTCTCTGCATGGCTGTAAGTGATTATCTACAAGCATGTGTGTATATGGACATGCCACTTTGTTTTCAATGAACGCTTTATTTTTGCTGGTCTCATCTTCCCCCTGGAGCGCATAAGAACTTTGAAAGTCAGGTTTCTGTTTTCCTCTCTGCTTATAACTACATGCCATGTGCAGGGCGGCTGTGCTCAAAAGGGAGAACTCCAACAGGATTTTGTTTCCAAAGACAACAAGTAGCATTTTCCCAGAGCCTTGGAAGACGCAAAATGTGTTTTGTACATACAAGCTCCTCTGCTCCTGACATCCCACATCCCACTCTGTGTGTTGTTAGCCTGTTGTTAGCGGTCCCTATTACCGTCTCATTCTACTGATGAGGCAACTAAGGCTCGGGGCGGGGCAGGAGGTAGGGTTGAGAAAGTTATAGAAGCTGAGCTCCATCCAGCATGTGCTCCTGCATCTTGGGGTCCATGCTCAGAACCCCAGGTGCACTGACCCCTGGGGTCTGTGGGTGTGAACGCATTGTTACACATTTCCTGGAGGCTTGTTCGATGGTGGGCACTGAGCTATGGCTTTCCACACTCTAGTACTAGGTAACACTATTATCTTCTCTTTTAGTGAGGAAACCAAAGCTTAAGGAGTTTATATAACTTGTAAGTGGCAAAGTTAGAGCTTCAATCTAGGTCCTTCTAATACAAAAATGCATGTCTTTTACTCTTATGTCAACTGTGATCTAAAATGATTTGAGCGAACGTCTAGAATTTTTTCCACACCTATGGAACAGGGCTCTAAAGTTAGACCACCGGGATTAAATCCCAACTCTGCCGCCTTGGGCAAAGTCCGTCATCTCTACGAGTGTTTCCTCTTCGGTACCGTGATTAATCAAACAAACAAAAAAATAGTTCCAACTTCATAACTATTGTGAGAACCAAACAAAAGAAAAAAATACGCATGTGCTAGCTTCCCACAATGTCTGGCATGAGGTATGAGTTGAGCACCCAGTGAATGTGAGTTTTAATTCTTATCACAGCAATCCTTTTTCTTATTGGCCTTGTACAGTCATCCTGGCCACAGCTTTCCCAACAGAGCTGTCTTTTTTAGGGTTTGATCTGCACTGAAGGGCCTGAATTCCGGGGAGCCTCAAGATCCCCCAGAAGCTTGCTCTGGAACCATCACTGCAGCTGCCCAGGAGATCCTGTGTGTGCAGCCAGGCCCTTATTGATGTCCTGTCTTAGCCGGCCCCACTCAGCTGCTGCACACGTGTTCCATAAATGGAAATCATTAGCAGCTAGCCCCATAAACACTCCCTCCTAGCCGTGTTGTACAGCGTGTGCTGGCTGTGTGGCAACCGCTCATTCAAGCCTATCAGCCCAGATACGAAACAGCCATCAGTGTGCATAAAAACCAGCATGCCCTAAAAAGAGCCTTCCAGGGACCAAGGGGTGGGGTTGGGGGAGGAGTGGGGAACAGCTCCTCCCAGTTGCCTGAACAAATGCTGCTTTCACTCATCTCCCAGCAAAGAACCAGTTCGTTCAGGAGAAGAATCAGAGATCTGGCTTGGGCTTTTCCACAGGGACAGTTAAAAGTGATGATCTTCTTTGCATTTAATGAAACTTCTTTATTACGTTCTCCTTACCCTCAAGTTAATCGAGGGAGTAGATTCACTGTAAAGGGGCTGACAGTCTTGATTTTGCAAAGCTGAAGCCGTGCCATTGCAAGCACATAAAAATGCATTATGTATTCAAGTGATTGAAGAGGAAAACTCAAGGAGCCGGGAGCTATGTCAATCTCGCTCACTCACAGTAGGTTCTGGTAGAGCCCGGAATAGGGAAAGATCCGAAGCATGGCCAGGCTTTTGCTCAACTGGGGTGGGGCAGGAGCAGTGGAAGCATGAGGAAGCTGGTGTCTCAGGGAGGGGATGCAGGTAGCCAGGTCAGAGAACTGCAGGTTCACAGCCCTGATGATTAACAACCCTGATGCAACCCTGTAGACCACATTGTTCTTCCGAAGAAGATGGGATTAGATGCATTTAACAAGTGATTCCTTACTTGAGTACAATGATGGCAGTGGACACTCCAGAGAGCAGGTAAATTCATCTGTCTCAGCCTCAGTTTCTCCATGTGCAAAGTGGAAGTAACTATAGAAGATCAGGTGTTGGAAGAAGCAGGTTGTCTTAACTGGGGTTATACTTAGGGCTGGCACAAAGAAAGACATGGTGATTGTCATGCCCTCTCTGGAGCACCCACAAGGGTGTGGCTGAGGAAAAGCCCTGGATGTAAATGAGGTGAGAGGCCTTTGGGGTAGCCATGGCTTAGCATGAAACTGCTTCTGAGCTTGAGGCTGCTGAGGCGAACTCCGGGTTACCCCCTGGCCTTCTGCCAGGCAATCCAAGGATCAGAGAAGATCAGAGGGATAGAAAGAGGAAGGGAAAGAAAGGCGGTGAGGAAAAGGCGGAACAGAGAGGAGGCAACTGGGCCAGCTGGGGGAAGAAGAGGACACCCAGGCAGGGCGGAGGAGCCACAGGGCAGCTTCCTCAGCGGTAGGCACAGCAAGTCCTATGGTCAGCCCAGTACCTAAGGAAGAGGGTGTGTGCGGGCTGCACTGCTGGTTCTTTCTCTGAGGCAGAGAAGGGGTCCGGCGCTCAAAGAGATGTAAGGATCTATTTGCCGATTATGTGACCATTGCTGGGGAAAGCACCACCCTAATTGCAATATCCCAGAACCCAGGGCCCACAGCACTGATGAAGGCTGGGTGCCTGTCCACCCAGAGCTCATTATTGTATTAGGGAAGCACGGTGGCCTTTGGAACCATGGTGTCCCTCCCAGGATTTCAGGAGCTGAAGATGGCTCCGTTCCTCCGGCTTCTTGCCCATCCTCCATATCTTGAACCCACCAAGCAAACATACAGCATTTCTCCCTCTCAGGCCTTTGTCAAAATAGAGTTCTCTGCTTCTTCTCAGTCCCTTCTTGGAAGTCCTTCTCTGGGGGTGACAGAGGAAGATGAGGAGGGGCATGCAGGAGGGAAGCAGGTGCTGCAGAGAGAAATGGGAATGGAGAGGGGAGCCCGCCAGTGTTACTTTGCCAACGTTGGAGCCCAGAGGGCTCCGGACAGATCCACCACACATGCAGCCCTAGATGGACTCAGACACCAGGACAGGCAGGTCACAATGACCGGAATTAGATCAATAGCTGGCTAAGGCACGCTACCCAGTCCCCAAGCACTGCCCACGGAACCCCGTAGCACTTCCCCTGGCCAGCCCCATGAAGCGCTCCAGGACCGTCCCTCGAGGCTGGTGGGAACCCCATCCTCTCAGCTCCTTCCTCCCACTGCCCATATTCAGAAAGCTGTCTCATCAAACCCGAACCAGAGTGGAGTCTCTCTCTGCAGAGGGCAACTCCTTATATGGCCTCCATCCTCTCTAAAAACCTTCTGTATTTCTCTGCTCAGATGACGCCCCACTCTGGCCTTCAGGAGGGAAACCTTCTTTGCAAATTCTTGGCAGCACCATTTCCTACGGTCCCCTCTCCCGCACCCCTGATAGTTCAGGCTGCTGAAATGTACCTAAAAGGACGCGTTGCTCTTCCCGAGCCTTTATTATTTCAGTCTTTCTGTCTGCCCAGCTGCCCCAGCCTTGCGTGAAATGTTAATAACTTCAGAAACAAATCTGAGCGATGATGGGGCCAGTGGGGGAGTGCCGGACTGTCATCTTCTGAAAACACATGTGGAAATTTCCCCCTCACTGGTACCTCCAACCTGTGATCCTCCGACATTTCTAAAGTTTGCTGCATTTCCTTCATCTCGCCACTCGCTCCCTAGGTTTGATGTTTTGTTTGTTATCCCTTGAAATTATATACCCCTTAAGAGAGAAAAGAAAGTTGAATGTGGAGAACAAAGAAAGTTAAGGCCTTTTAAAGCACTTTTATGGAGGCTTTTCATGAACTTTACAAACGGAGTAAAAAACAAGTGTGAAAGGATTTTTCAAGGAAGGAACATGCTTTTGCAATTTGCTGGAACTTTTCCCTTGTGTTCCAGAAAAGCAGCCTCCCCATTACTCACCAGGGAGGCACGCAGGCCAGGGAGGAAGGGGAATCAGCGAATGAAAACAGGCTTTCCCCATCCATGTGTAAACGGCACTTAATAATCAAATTGAAAAAACACGCAAATGAAATTAAAACATTTTCCAAATGGGCTGCAGCCTTGAGGCCAGACTTTGTGGGGCCATGGCCTGGCGTATTTATATCTCTGCCCTAGTTGGGCCCCAGGCAACGTAGCTGTGGGGACAGCCAGATTCAACAGGAGGGTAGGACACAAGAGGCCCCTCAAGGCAGGAACTTCGGATGGCACCCCCACCGCCTCTGTGAATCCACTCTCCAGGGCGATCTCCCATGTGCTGGGACTCCTGCTCAGACCTGTCTCAGATGGCGGAACCCTCGCTTCACCCTGTATTTGCTCTCAGTCACTCACTCCCTCATGTGCTCCTTCATTGGCTCGCTCAGTCCCATCAACATTATGGACTGGCCCTCTCTTTTCCAATCTTAGAGCAAAAAAAGAAAAAAGAAATCAAAAGCCCCAAACTTCTCTTGACCCCCTGCCCCTTTGTCTGTGACACCCCCCCCAACTCTGCTGTACGCACTGTTTCCAATGGTCTCTTCCTAGTCACCCCCAGGCCTCATCCTGGCAGGCCTTTCCTACTTCCCTCCACCAAAACTGCCCTGCCAAGGTCAAGGTCAGCTGTGCCTCTGTGTGGATCAACCCAGGCCTTGGGCCTCATTTTTGAGCCAGCAGGGAACCCATATGATTGCCTCCCACGTCCACACTAGGTTTCCAAGGCACCACTTTCTGTGGGTTCCCTTCCCTTGCACTGACCAGTCCTTCAGAGCCACCTTGGCTGATCCCTACTTTTCTCCTGACCTCTTGCCTTGGAAGGCCCGGTGCTCACTCCTTGGCCCTTTTCTCTTCCTTATCCTCATTCCCTCCATGATCTCATCGAGTTTTATGGCTTTGAAATCATCTAATCTGCTGGTGACTCCCAAATTTTTATCTCCTTTCATAGCTTTTCCCCTGATTTTTTTTTGTTTTTTGAGACAGGGTCTCACTCTGTCACCCAGGCTGGAGTGCACTGGCATGAGGTTCACTGCAGCCTCAAACTCCTGGGCTCAAGCAGTCCTCCCACCTCAGCCTCCCAAATAGCTGGGACTATAGGTGTGAACCACCACACCCAGTCAAATTTTAAAATTTTGTAGAAATGGGGTCTCATTATATTGCCCAGGCCAGTCTCAAACTCCTGGGTTCAAGCGATCTGCCCACCTTAGCCTTCCAAAGTGCTGGCTTTACAGATGTAAGCCACCACACCTGGCCTCCCTTGAATTTCAGACTTGCATACCCAGCTGTCTGCTCAACTTCTCCACTTGGATGTTACATAGATATTTCAAACTGAATATGCCAAAAATGGAGTCAAGTTCAAAGTCTTTACCAATTGCATCCAAGACCCTAGGAATTTTACCCTGCCCCAACTTGCTCACCCTCCTCTGGTCACACTGGCCTCCTTGCCTGTCCTTGAACAGGCTGGGCAGGGTCCCCTTTTGGAACCTTTGCATTGACTCTTCCCCTCCTTTGTAAGGTTCTTTCTGCAGATATCCATGCAGCTAATTTTAGAGTTTAATTTTTTTATGAACCAGGATCCAATCAAAACATTTTATGATTGACTCTTTTAGCTTCTTTGTAAAAATAACCATGATTAAAAAAAAAAATTCTGGCTAGGTGCAGTGGCTCACACTTGGATTCCCAGCACTTTGGGAGGCCAAGGCAGGAGGATCGCTTGAAGCCGGGAGTTCAAGACCAGTCTGGTCAGCAAACAGAGACCTCATTTCTATAAAGTATTTAAAAATTTAGCTGCATGTGGTGGTGTGCACCTGTAGTCCTAGCTTCTTGGGAGGATCATTTGAGTCCAGGGGTTCGAGGTTGCAGTGAACTATGATCATACCACTATACTCCAGCCTGACAGGGTGAGACCCTATCTCAAATACATAAATAAAGAGATCATCTTGATTGTCTTGTGGAGTGTCCCATGCTCTGCAGTTGTTTGATCATTTTCTTTTGTGTCATTGGCCTTGTTCTTCTATCTCGTGTGGACTGTAAATGTGGCCCCCTGTCAGTCCTTCCCACACTGCATATCTCGGTAGCGGTTGACACTCCTTCCTATTGCCCTATGCTCTTGTGCTCTTGGCCAGTTCCCCGCCTGTGTCTTTAGCAGCTTGTTCTCAGGCAGCCTCATTTAGGGTTGCTTATCCTTCCTCACTCATGTGGCCACCTAGAATGTCACTGGTCCCCAAAGTTTCATCTTTTCTGACAATACGCAAATTCATTTACTTCCATGTCTTCACAGACTTTTTTAATGTTAATGGCCCCAAATTTATAGCTCAAATTATCTGCCAGAGTCTCCAGTTGGACATTATTCATTCTTTACTTTCTCTCTCTCTCCGTCTCTCCCTTCTCCATTTCTCTCTAGAAATAATTATGTGCTGGGCATTGCAAATGAATCCAAGAATAAGAAAGACATCCTTCCTGGTCTCATGGAGCTTCCTATAGGAAAGATGGACTATAAACAAATAAGCTGGAAGGTTGGCAGGAGCAATGCATGCAAGGTACCGAAGGCCACATTGAGGACTTTGGGCTATAGCCTAGAGGACTGAGAAACCGGATTAGACTTGATCAGTCTACAATGTGGAAAACAGACCACAGGGGACAAGAGCAGGGACATGCCCAGGCAGAAGATAAGTAAGATCTGATGGTGCCAGCCCAAACTTAACATAGCACAAACTGGAAACTGGTCATTATTTTTTCCTAAAATGTTTTCTAGTCTTTCTTAGCCAATCACCCAGTTATCTAGACCCGATGCCTAGAGCTCCTGCCTTAGTTCAGAGCCTCACAGGTTTGACGGTTGCCTCCTAGATGGTCTCCTTGTCTCAGTCCAGTCTCCCTGCACTCTGTCTTCCTCATGAAGAGAATGGACTTTTCTTCCCTTCTTGCTTCTCCTCCCTGACTTTCTGGAGTTGCTGCCTCCAGGGTTAAGGGAATTGAACATTGTTGTTACAGAACTCAAAAAAAAAAAAAAATCTGTGGCACCTTTGGGCGCCAAAACTCTACTAGTGGATTTGTCTTTGGCCATACCTAGAATGTTTCGAAGACATTCCAATCTCAGAACAAATTTCCATCTTAGCATTTTATTCCTCCTCCTTCTGACCCATCCAGTTGTGGGGCTGATGAAGCAGATAGTGACCAACAGCCAAAGGGTGGGCCCCTTGTGGAGTGGGGTGGGGAGGGCAGCAAGAGGAAGCTAGAAGCTCAGGACACAAGAAGAGCTTCTCAGGTGTGCTTTGTAGGCTGAAAGGTGACTGTGGGGTTAGTCCCAATATTTTAGAGGTTAATGTGATCTGAGCATGAGTTCAGTTATACTGAGAGTCTACACTAAACTCCTCAACACATTCTGGACTCAAATAGGGATGGGAAATTGCACCTGAACTTTATTAGGAAGTGACTGAACCCTTTTCAAAGTGTGCACGTGCACATGCCTGCATGTGTGTGCTTCCCTCGTTGTGGGGTGGAGCATAACCTTCCCGCTCCCACCTCTCAAATGTAAGCAGATATCTGAATCCTCCAGCATGGAGCACAAGAGGTGAGGTCAAAGAACAAAAGGATAAACGACTGAAAGCCACACACTGTGATGTGCTGAACACATCATCATGCAAGGCAGGTGAGAGATGCTTTCTCCTTTGTGTGGGGTGGGATCATAGGCAAGAGGAAGGCCAGGCCACATACTAGGATACTCAGGAAAGAAAGATGGAGCTGGCAGGCAAGGAGCAGGGCCAAGAAAATGGGACAGAGGGGAGTGGATGGGGAACGAAGACCTATATTTTAGGTTTCCTATTGCTTGCTTGCTTGCTTTTTTTTTTTTTTTTTTTTTTTTTTTTTTTTTT
>NW_016803705.1:309157-315188 GCF_001698545.2 Rhinopithecus bieti | reverse complement strand
AAGTCATATTGGACAGCACCATTCAAGAACAGAAACTCCATCAAGGCAGAAAGGTTTTTTTTTTTTGAGATGGAGTCTCGCTCTGTTGCCCAGGCTGGAGTGCTGTGATGCAATCTCGGCTCACTGCAAGCTCCACCTCCGGGGTTCACGCCATTCTCCCTCCTCAGCCTCCTGAGTAGCTGGGACTACAGGTGCCCGCCACCACGCCCAGCTAATTTTTTTTATTTTTAGTAGAGATGGGGTTTCACCATTCACAGGATGGTCTCGATCTCCTGACCTCATGATCCATGATCCACCCACCTCAGCCTCCCAAAGTGCTGGGATTACAGGCATGAGCCACCGTTCCCAGCCTCCCATGGCTTTCTTATAACTATTAAAGTCTGTACCTTTAGCAGCATGGTCCTTAGAAAGGCTAAGAAAATGCTTTTTAATTCTGAAGCTGAGAGCTCATTTCAACTCATGTTCACTCTGCTCCCCTGGTCCTCCACTTTGGCATGATTAGAAAGGTTTGAGTCCACCTGGCTGAAGGCGTAAATGAAAGCTCAGCTGGCTTGAGCCTTCCCACCAGGGCTAAGTAGGTAGATGAGTAACAGGATTCAAAGAAGCTGCATTTCAGAGGGTCTAACCGCGGTGATTCATCTCCTCAGGACCTCCAGTGAAAAAAGACCCTGTGGCAGCCAAAAAATACTTCCAAGGTCAGAAATCTGTGCTGGATCTTTATCCTGGAGCCAACAAACAATACAAATCTACATTAGTTGATAATAGTCCTTGAGTCCCTAGAGAAGTTGGGACTGAAGAACCCAGAGGCAGTCCTTAAATTATTTCTTCTCAAATATTTATGAAGTCCTGACCGTGGCCTAGGCATGATATCTGCAGGAGAAAGATTACAAGGTAAGCTCCCTTTTCACTAAAGTGCCGTTAAGTAAGGGAGGAAGGCAATGGCACAAGTGATTGTGATTCAATGAAATAAGGACTATAAGAGGACATAGCATGTGGGGCTAGGATGCAGAGGAAGTCAAGGCTACCTCTCTTTGATTAAATTAAAAAATGGACTTTTGAGATGAGGTGGTTTTTTTTGTTGTTTGTTTTGTTTTGTTTTGTTTGAGACAGAGTCTCAGTCTGTCACCCAGGCTGGAGTGCAGTGGTGCAATCTCGGCTCACTGCAACCTCTATCTCTCAGGTTCAAGTGATTCTCCTGCCTCAGCTTCTTGAGTAGCTAGGATTACAGGTATGCACCACCACACCCGGCTTTTTGTATTGTTAGTAGAGATGGGGTTTCACCATGTTGGTCAAACTGGTCTCAAATCC
Source organism: Rhinopithecus bieti (assembly GCF_001698545.2). Lineage (NCBI taxonomy): Eukaryota > Metazoa > Chordata > Mammalia > Primates > Cercopithecidae > Rhinopithecus > Rhinopithecus bieti. The sequence goes on along the minus strand of NW_016803705.1, from coordinate 313,880 downwards.
CTGACCTCAGGTGATCCACCTGCCTCAACCTCCCAAAGTGCTGGGATTTCAGGCGTGAGCCATCACCCCGGACCGAGATGAGTCTTGATGAATGAGTAGGAGTTCTTCAGAAAGAAGGGTGGAAGATGCCTCCGGGCTGACTCTAGCCAGAAGGAACACACAATATTTTTTTAAAAGGTTCTGGGGGAAAATAAAGCAGAGACTTAAACAGGACCTGTACACCAATGTTCATAGCAGGATTATTCACAAGGGTGAAAAGATGGAAGCAACCCAACTTTCCATCGATGGCTGAATGGATAAACAAAATGTGGGTCACGCCTACAATATCATTCGGCCATAAAAGTGAATGTAATCCGACACATGTTAAATAGGGATGAATCTCAAAGACCTCCTGTGAAATAAGCCAGACACAAAAAACCAAATAGTGTATGCTTCCACTTATATGGATTATCTGGAGTAGTAAAATTCATAGAGACAGAAAGTAGAATGGTTGCCAGGGGCTTGAGAGAAGGGAGAATGCTTTTGTTTGATTGGCATAAGGTTTCAGCTGGGGAAGATGAAAAAGTTCCGGAGACGGATGGTGGGAATGGTTGCACAACAATGTGAAGGTACTTAATATCACTGAGCTGTCTATGTAAAAATGGTTAAAATGATACATTTTATGAGATGTATGTTTTATTACAATTTTTAAAAATTAACAAGAAAAAAGATGTGGGGAGAGGAACGATTGTGGTATATTGAGGAAAAGGTGAATTCATAGGCCTGGCTAAGACTTCAAGTGTGGGTGAGAGACTGATAAGGTAGATTTAGTCCAGGTAATAAAACATTTTGTACTTGGGGAGATGGGGCTTTACCTTGGAGGGGGGTAATAAAGAATTACTGGAGAAGTGGGGAAGGACCAGGTTTTTCAGGAAAGACTCGGCCTGTAGAGTACAAAGACCAGAGGCGGAGGCCAACTTCAGTGCTGTGAGATGTGATGGGAGCTGGAACTGCCGTGGAGATGAAGAGGACACAGAAGCATCAAGAGATGAAGTCAAAAGCTGGGCATGGTGGCTTACGCCTGTAATCCCAACAATTTGGGAGGCTGAGGCAGGAGGATCACTTTAGTCCAGGAGTTCGAGAGCAGTCTGGGAAACATGACAAAACCCTGTTTCTATAAAAAAGACAAAACCTAGCCAGGTGTGGTGGTGTGCACCTGTGGTCCCAGTTATTCAGGAGGCTGAGGTGGGAGGAACACTTGAGCTGGAGAGGTGGAGGCTGCAGTGAATCTAGATTGCACCACTATACTCCAGCCTGGGTGACAAAAGGAGACCCTATCTAAAAACAAACAAACAAACAAAAAAAAAACAAAAAAAACAAAAAACAAAAAAAAACAAGAGATGAAGTCAAACAAACAGGACTGTGTGCCTATTGATTTGAGCCAGATCAGTTGAGGGCGAACGGGAAATTGAGGATGGGTGGTTTGGTTTGGGTGGCTAAGTGGACACCAGCCACAAATAAGGATCTTCATGAAGAAGAATGTGTTTTGCGGGAAAGAAAACAAAATCAGTTTGAGACCTATTTAATAATAGGTACGTGTATTTAGTGCGATGTGATTATATAATGCCTCTTACTTGTATCAATTTATTTTGCTTGTGTTGTTCTTGTCTCTAAGTCAGATTTTTGAGCATATAGATCTGGTGCATTCATTCATTTATTCATTCAGTAAGCATTTATTGAGCACATTCTCTTTGCTTGTGACACTTACACAATCCTCAACTCCACTCCAGCCCTGTACCAAGAATAGGCAGTGATCTGGGCATGGAATTCAGGTCTTTTTCACTAGACAATGGCTTCCCCCACCTAAAGACAGAAAGCAAAGTGTATATATAACATGGCTTTCTCTATGCTTCAATCTTATTTAAATTCTCATAACCCGATGTGATCAGTACTACTGTTTTTAGGGGAGGAATGAGAGGGAAGGGTTGCAAAAAGACAAGGAGAAGCTTTTGAGAATGTTGGATATGCTTATTATGATTGTTATGTTTGTTTAACAGGTATATACATAGGTCAAAACTGACAAAATGGAACATTTTAAAGTTGTGCAGTTCATTGCATGGTAAGTATACCTCATTGATGCAGTTTTATGAAAGTGTTGGGCAACAACAACGAAGTAGCTTTTGATGAGGTATCATTTGCTGAGGGGCAATCAGTTAATTTAGTTTTGAAAAACAAACAAAAAATCTGTCTTTCTATGTTTTGTTTTCTTTTCTTTTCTTTTTTTTTTTTTTTTTTTTTTTGAGGCAGGGTCTCACTCTGTTGCCCCCACTGGAGTCCAGTGGTGAGATCACGGCTCCCACCTCAGCCTTTTGAGTAGCCAAGACCACACGTGCAAGCCATCACACCTGGTTAATTTAAAAAAAATTTTTTTTTTGGTAGAGATGGGGCTTCTTCATGTTGCCCAGGTTGGTCTTGAACTCCTGGGCTGAAGAGATCCACCCACCTTGGCCTCCCCAAAGTGCTGGGATTATAGGCGAGAGCCACTGAACCCAGCCATTATTCTTCTTTACACTTCAGCCTCTCTTCCCCCACCCACTTTTTTTCTTTGGTGCCTACTTTTTCTCTCTACCTTCGCCACAATTTCTTTGGTTCAGATAGAGCTAGGTTTTTGTTTGCTGTTTCAGGTAGAAGTTTAATTTCCATATGGTCAAATTCACCCTTTTAAGCTTATATTTCTGTATGTAAACACAATCACCATCAAGATAGAGGACATTTCCATCATCCACCAAATTCCCCTATACCTCTTTGGACTTAATCCCCAACTCCTGGCAATTACTGTTGGATTTTCTATCCCTATGGTTTTGCCTTTTCCAGAATGTCATATGAATGGAGTCTGCTTCTTTCATTTGGCACAGGGTTTCTCACCCTGGCACTGTTGACATTGTGGGCCAGATCATTCTTTGCTGTGCCGGACTGTCCCGTGCACTACAGAATGTTTAGCAGCATCTCTGGTATCCACCCACTAGATTCCAGTAACACCTCTCTCCCCAGTTGTCACAACCACAAATGTCTTCAGGCACTGCAAAATGCCCCCTGGGGGGCAGAATCACTCCTGATTGAGGACCGCTGACCTAGCTTAATGCATTTGAGAGCATCCACGTTGGCGCATGTATCCATAGTTTCATCTTTTCTACTTACACAACCCTTTTTACTTAAACAATCACAGGTACTGCATAACTGCAAAATACAACAGTTCAAAGTAAGCCCCAAAGAACCAAATAGACACAGACCAAAGCACGCTTGGAATGGGTTTCTCTGGTGTGAGGAATGAATGGGTATGAAAATGGCAGATTTCATTTGCCTCTGAAATCAATTCTTTCCCAAGATGGACACTTGAATGATGGAGTCAGCTGCTCTCAATCTGAGTAGAAAGCAGTGGCCAAACCATCTCCTGCTACTGAACTTCCCTTAAAGTATCCACACTCGGCCACACTCAGGGGTCAACAACTGAAAAGATCACAAGATGTGGATGACCACTGATATGGTTTGGCTGTGTCCCTGCCCAAATGTCATCTTGAATTGTAGCTCCCATAATTCCCACCTGTTGTGGGAGGTGCCCTGTGGAAGATAATTGAATCATGGGGGCAGTTTTCCCCATACTGATCTCATGGTAGTGAATTAGTCTCAGGAGATTTGATGGTTTTATAAGGGGTTTCCCCTTTCACTTGGCTCTCATTTTGTCTTGCCTGCTGCCATGTAAGACGTACCTTTGCTCTTCCTTCATCTTCTGCCATGATTGTGAGGCCTCCCCAGCCACGTGGAACTGTGAGTCCATTGAAATCCAGTCTGAGGTATGTCTTTATTAGCAGTGTGAGAACAGAGTAATACAACCATTAAGGGCAACACCACTCACTGATGGGCAGGATGAGCTTCTCAGTCTATCTCTTGCTGTTTGCTGTATAAAGCACAGATTATAATGCGAATCAGACAGTTAGTGCGGCTATGAGGAAGTGCTAGGAAATGAAGAAAAAAAGCAAGTGACTGGGGCAGACACAGCCATTGCACCACTCTGGGGTTTCCACAGTTGGCTTGTTGGCTCATCTGTGCATACTTCATGTTGTCTGTCCGCTAACTGGCCTGCACCCACTTAACTGTGAATGACCACACATCTGTCCTGGGCTGTGAGCAGCCACCAATGCACTTAAGGAATGAGGTAGGGATTTCTTCAGGGAAATGTTCTCCAAACTTCTGGAGGGGGTGGTGAGCTAAAGAGAAAGGGCAACAGTTGTGAAGGATAAAGAAGGAGGAAGTAGGGTCAGGCAGGGAGAGGCTCAGAACACAATCAGATCTTACATTATCTGCCGAGCTCTGGAGCAAAGATTACCTATTACAGGAGTAATGTATTGGGCACAAATGACCAGGCCCTGGTATACTTTGCTATGTCTGGCCATTGGCTGGTGGCTGACTGAGCCAGACATGGATCCTAAAGGTGGTATAGCTGGAGACTGGTAACTAACTATACTGCTTGCAGTTGAATGGCAAGTTTTTGTGTTTTTGCTTTTGTTTTGTTTTTTGAGACAGGGTCTTTCTCTGTTGCACAGGCTTGGGTGCAGTGGCACAGACAGCTCACCGCAGCCTCAAACTCCCGGGCTCAAGTGATCCTCCTGCCTCAGCCTCCCAAGTAGGTGGGTTATAGGTGTGTACCATCATGCCTGCTCTTTTTTTTTTTTTTTTTTTTTTTTTT
>NW_016803705.1:302943-308555 GCF_001698545.2 Rhinopithecus bieti | reverse complement strand
AAAAAAAAAAAAAAAAAAAAAAAACTCAATGCGCTTGGCCAGACAGTGCATTTGGGATTTGTGCTGGTTGGATGGGGCATTGAAGTTTCTACTTGGAACAAAACTCTTAGGGAAAAAGCATTAGAGGAACTGCCCTTTCCACGTGCTTTTTCAGAAACACTGTTTACAATAACAACAATCACATGATTTACAAAGCTACATTTATTGACTGGTTGAGTAAATAAGTGAATAAATTTAGCACACAGCTGGCCCAAGGCAAAACTGGGAAAGAGATAAAGCCGGTCCTGAGTGCTTCCAGACCGTTTTCAGGAGCCCTTTTCTTGTGTGTTAATGAACTTAAATATTTAATAAGTAACGACCATGCTTCAGGCCCTCTGCTGCTGAGTTCAGGGATGTCAAACATTCTTTACCCGCGGTGGCGCTCACAGGCACGTCCTGTGAACAGATGGAGAAAGCTGGATTGCTGTTCAATGAAGGAACAGGCAAGGCACAGGGGGCAGCCCGTGATCCTCTCGTCGTGCTCTGCCTTCTCATGTCTCATGGGCAAGACTTTCAACTCTCAGATGCCAGATGTCAGATCAATTCATTCAACAAACATTGCATGTCAGACACTGTTCTAGGCATTGGGTAGAAAGCAGTGGGGGAAAAAAAAAAGTAAATTATGCAGTAGCTCATATGGAGACACACAAGGCGAACCAGGAGAATACGAAACCAGGGACTTGGTTGCAGTTTTCACTGGAATAGTCAGGGAAGGCCTCACATTTGAACAAATACCCAAAAGACTCTAAAGTTCACATATCTTTGGAAAGAACATTCCAAGCAGAGAAATCAGCAAGTGTCAAGGTCCTGTGGTCGAAGCAGAATGTTTGAGGGCAGTGGAGAGACCCAGGAGGGGAGCAGTAAGTGAGGTCTATGAGATCTAGCTGTGGGGTGCTGGATATGGAGGCCTTACAGGCCATGGTGGGGACAGTGGTTTCCTTCTGTGAGTGACACTGGCTTCATTCCTTGTGTGATGGTATGCTGCTGGAGCCTTTTGCACAGAGAAATGACAAAATGTGATGTAGGTTAATAGACACCCACTCTGGCTGCTACATTGAGAATAAACTATGGGGGACAAAGCTAGATGACATTGGGATGCTCTTGAAGCAATTCAGGTGGGATAGGATGGTGGCTTTAACCAGTGGAGGGGATGAGAAGTGGTTGGATTTTACATGTATTTTTAGAAAGAGCCATTGGATTCATTAGCAGATCAACAAATCTGTGGGAAAGAAAGAGTAGAATCAACATCACAAGAGCTTTTGTCTGGGCAACTGGAAAAGATAGAATTTCCACTTCCTGAACTGGAGAAGACTATGAGAGAAGGTTGGAGTGAAGAGTCCGGAGTTTCTTTTATTTTCATTATTTTAAAACTTTTTTAGAGACAGGGTCTCATTCTGTCACCCAGGCTGGAGTGCAGTGATGCAGTCATGGCTTACTGCAGCCTCGACCTTCTGGGCTCAAGTGACCCTCCCACCTCAGCCTCCCAAGTAGCTAAGACTACAGGCATGTACCACCAACTCTGGCTATATATATGTTTTTTGTAGAGATAGGGTCTTGCTATGATGTCCAGGCTGGTCTCAAACTCCTGGCCTCAAGTGATACTTCTGCCTTGCCCTCCCAAAGTGTTGGGATTACAGGTACATGCCACCATGTCCAGCCTGGTGTTTCATTTTTGGACACATGAAGGTTGTGATGCCTATTAGTGATCCAGGTTGTCATGTTGAGTGGACAGTTGGCATAAGAGTCCACAGTTCAGAAGAAAAGTCTAGGTGCAGATAGAGAATGGGGAGTCTTTGGTGGCACACAGATAGCAGGAGCATGGATGATATTTCAAAGGAGTGAGTATGAACAGAGGAAAGATGAGCTCTGTGGACTCAACTCTGGAACATGCCAACATCTGGAGTTTGAGGAGACTGAGAGGGAGCAGTCAAGGATATGAGAAGAAACCAGGTGAGTTTTCTTGGAACTCAAGAGAAGAACGAGATTCAAGAGGGAGGGAGTAAGGGATGATGTTAAATGCTATTGACAGGTCAAGTAAGATGACATCTGAAAACCAACCATTGGGTTTAGCATCATTAAAATCATTGGACCTTGACAAGAGCAATTTGTGGAGCGGTGAGGACAAAAGCCTGCATAGAATAAGTTCAAGAGAGAAGGGGAGGAGAAGAACAGGGAAGACCATAAATGGGAGATAGACAATAGTTAAGAGAAGTTCTGCCATGAATGGAAGCAGAAGGAAATGTATGGAAAGAGAGAGTTTTGTTTAAAAGATGGCAGAAATTCCCGCATGTTCCAAAACTGATAAGAGTCCTTGGAAGAGAAACAGAGATGATGTAGGGGTTGAATTTGTGAAGGCCTCTCTTTAAGGCTATGCAATGAGGTAATGTAAAATGTTTATGTAGATTAGGTTGTGACATGGAGATACTTATGGTGTAATGTACTGCAGTGAAACACACACACACAGAAGAAACATAATGAAATGCACATATAAATGGAAGCATGTAAAATTATACAAGCATTTGACCAAATATTTGAGGGAAACATGGTGTAATAATAGCTGCTCTGGAAAGGGGTGATTATGAGTATTTATTTCTCCTTCAATTCCTAATCATTCTATAATATTGTTTTCTTAATATTATAAAATATTTTCTAAATAAAGTGCTTTGAAGTTTTCAGCCTTGCACCGTATTAACATGGTCATTAGAAGAAAGACTGTGCAGGTGAAATTTATAATAGATTCTTAAATTGAGCTGTTTGATTTGTTGATTCATTCAGTAAGTGTTTATTCAGCACCTACTATGCACAGACACCAGGGATAAAGTGGTGAACAAGGCAGCTGAAGGCCCAGCTATTGAGAGCAGACCTGGTTGTCTGAGAACATGGGGCAGCCTCATCAGACTTAAGGGACAGTGACTGGGAGAGCCAGGAGGACATTCATTTCCTAGAAACAGCATTCCTCATTTTCCACAGCTCTGCTACTCACATTTTCCCTTCAAGTACAGGAAGCCTTGACCCAGAACTAGAGAATCGCCACCCGTCACCTCTCACAGGGACCATTCATTGCAATGGCTAATCTCTCTGCCTTCCCCAACCCCTCCCTCCTCTCCAAATCCATGCTGCTGCTAAGATTCTACAGGGTTGGCCTGGCTTGGCTGTGAGTCGTGTGCTGGCCATTACCCACACTCCCAGCTACAATGCAGCTTTGTGTGCACATGGAAAATTCCTTTCCCAAGGCTGTTCTCAGTGCCAAAGTTTGTGTTCTCAACAGCAATGCTCAATCGCCTCCAGATCCCAGGCAATATCACCTCCAGGGGCTATCCTCCAGTATGCCCCTCTTGTAATAACAACAGCAGTCTTTGGAAAACAATATGGAAGCATGAAACAACACACTGCTTATGATTATTTTTAGGTAGTCCCTAAACTGAAATCTAGGGGCCACTCACCAGAAGACAGTACTCTTTGGTACTCAAAGATATAAGAAGTCTTAGAAATAACAGTTTATTCAGTCTTACTAGGACAATAAGAAATAGTGCCAAGATGAGAATAAAATGCTGTTCATATAGGTTGAAAGACAATGTGTAGGGGAAGGATATGTATTTTTTGGTATTATATAGACCTGACTTAACATCTTGATCTTATTGTTTCTTTACTGTGTAAGCTAGAGCCAGTCACAGAAATAAGCACCTCAATTTTCTCACTTGTAAATGAGAATCAGGCCTACTTGTAGGGTTTTCTTCAGGAGTAAAGGAATTAAGTAGAAACTATGTGACACCTTGGAGGTGTTAATCAGTGATCATTTTTATCATTTCTTGTGCACTCTTGCAGAGGCCATGGTAGTAACGATGCGAGCACATACTTGTGTGTACATATGTATGCATGCATGCGTGTGTGTATGAGTGTGTGGTCCCAGCTCAAACCCATCAGGGATTTATCCATGTATGATGTGTCTGGTAAAGGGAAGGTGAATATCCAGGAGTGGATTTGCAGGGAGGTGTGCTGGTGGAAGGAGGATGTGGGAATTGTTTGGTCAGATGCTACCAGATGGGGGAATGGGGAGTCAGCCTTCTACAGTGCTCCTTGACCTGGTCTCAAAGATAGTGTCAGAGGAGGGGCTGTATGAATTATTTTTATAAAGGACTGTTACAACGAGAATGGCAGAGTGGAAAAGGCATCTCTCCACTTCTGAGTGGGCTAGTGAGGTTCAGTCTCAAGGAGGATGTGGAATGTTCAGTACCACATTGACACACCAGTGTTTTCAGCCTCAGGGTGGCAGAAGACAGCAGCCTGGGCAGAGCAGCATTCTCAGGGTGGGAGACGCCCCTTCTCAATGGCTTTTGGACATCAACCTCAAAGCTTTTCTTGTGCTCATAAGAAATACAGTGGGACTGTGTGGGGAACAAAGAGTCTTACTTGATCAAGCAGGGGTAATATTTGGATTATTACTGTGAATGTGCTCCATGGGCTGGTCCTGGGCCTCTCCACCCCAGATCCATTCCTTGAATTGCTCCTACTGTCTATTATAGGGGGCTACCTTTGCAGGCTGTGTTTCAGAGGCTCCTAGAGTAGTGGGTTCTGGCCAGGTATAGCCCATAAAAGGCACTGGCAGGAGATGAGGGGTTGGAAGGAAGGAAGAAGCCAGGCTTCTGCTCTCACTCCGTCTCAGTCTTGGGTGGCTTCTCCCTCAGTGGCTCTGTCTTCTCCATGGCTCCAGCTCCTATCAGACAGGTCCATTATGATTGTAGTTTGTACCATGTCACCCCCTGGTCTCTGGACTCTATTGGTTGATGTCTTCTCTTTGCCTCTCCAATCTCAGACGAGTAGTGACCTCCTGCTATTGCTCATCTCTGGGCTGTTGCACTGTCCCCTTTGACTCTCTGCCCTTCCATCACCCACATAAACCATTCCTTCTGTTCTAAAACCTGGAAATGGTGTCTGTTTTTCTATTTAGACTCTATGGCCATACTACCATCTTTCCTATAGTCTGGGGAGGCCTGAGGAATCTCAGGTCATATCTATTTGGATATAAATGTAAATATGGAGGAAGAGGACACTGTTATGAATTTTATGAGATGCTAAAAATGATTCTCACTAGAGTTATTCAAGTCTTACTAATCCCAGTGTCTCCCTACCCCAGCATCCCCAGGACAGAGCTGGCTTGTTCCAAAACTCAACAAAACGATTCTCTGGTCTTTTTTCCTCAGCTTGAGCTCATAACTCTGATTCTCATGGTGTGCATCCCACTGAGCTTAGGGCGTCCAAGTCCATTTAAGATTTACTTCCGGCCGGGCGCGGTGACTCAAGCCTGTAATCCCAGCACTTTGGGAGGCCGAGACAGGCGGATCACGAGGTCAGGAGATCGAGACCATCCTGGCTAACACGGTGAAACCCCGTCTCTACTAAAAAATACAAAAAAAACCGAGTCGGGCGAGGTGGCGGGCGCCTGTAGTCCCAGCTACTCCGGAGGCTGAGGCTGGAGAATGGCGTAAACCCGGGGGGCGGAGCTTGCAGTGAGCTGAGATCCGGCCACTGCACTCCAGCCTGGGCAACAGAGGGAGACTCCGTCTCAAAAAAAA
>NW_016803705.1:294553-300063 GCF_001698545.2 Rhinopithecus bieti | reverse complement strand
AAAAAAAAAAAAAAAAAAAAAAAAAAAAGATTTACTTCCTTTGTGGGTTGGCAGTTTCAGTGATGGCTTCCAATGGAGTCAGGGCTCCCTCCTGTATCCATACTCTTGTTCAGTGCCCACCCACGTTGACTTGGAGCTTGTAGGACTTGCTTTTGCTAATAGGACAGTAAATGTCCCATGCGCTGTTTATCAGGGGAATGGGACAAAGTGTGGCCCTTACCTGAGGGTGTAGGACAGGAGACAAGACTTGAAAAACCATTGTGAGGTCAGCCTTTTCCTCTCTCTTGCTGCTTTTAGGACCCAGACACCATGTGAAGAAGCCAAGGCTGGTCTCTAGAGACACATGGCCCAGCTAACAGCCAGCATTTGTTACTAGAGAAGTAAGGCCATCTTAGACTATCCAACCCCATTTTGAGCTGTCAAATGACTGCAGCCAGAAGAATGACCCCCAGGTGAGATGAGCAGAAGAACCACCTCACTGAACCCAAACCCAATCACTGACCCACAGAACCCTGAGCAAATGAAATGGTTGTTTTCAGCCACATAGTTTAGAGGCAGTTTGTTATGCTGCAAAGGCTAACTCAGAATTCTCTTTCTGCTTTTTGTACTTTTCTACCAACTACCAGTACGTACTTTCCTCTTACTAACCAACTCTTGTAAAAAACACTGCCCTCTGCCCCTCCCCTCTCAAAGGCACCTCAACTGACCTTTCACCAAAGAAAAATTCACCTTCCACTCAGAGCAAGGGTTCCATCAGCAAAGACCCAATGACTGTCCCTGTACTGCTTCCTCTCAAGAGTTAAGCCTTGACTTCACTGCATGTAAAGTTTTCTTTAAAAAAATTTTTTTTGAAAAAAAATGTGGTTTTGCTTCCAAATGATGTTCCAAAGCTCTCTGGCTCACCAAGGAATAATCCCTCAGTTGGAAAGCGTAGCACTGCTGCTATTTTAGAATGGCACCAGGCCTCTGGCTTCTTGATGCAGCCAGGGCCGCTGATGCTTCTTTAGGGAAAACTAAAACAACTGCTTAAGATATAGGGACTTATCCCTAAAGGATATTTCTGAAAAGAGAGGCCCTCTGCCATATTTCCATTCTTCCCCTTTCTACCCCACTCTGTGCTCCCCAGCCAAAGATGGGTCTTCTTCCTCCTGAGCAACTGAACTTCTAACCTGCTTAAGTGGAGGCCCATCTGTTATCCCTGACCCTGTGGCCTCCCCCACACTCATCCTAATTGTTCTCTGATGAATGCTGAACGTAAGCCTATGTAACACTCCAAAAATGCACGGCTGGCTGACCAAACATTAACAAGAAAGACAGCTATGAAAAAACAATATGCCTGTTTGCTCAACCTCCCTTTCTGCCGGCAGACTAATTCTGGAAATTTTCCCACTCTCTGAGGGAAGAGGTGCTTGCTAATCCGACCAAGTGTCAAAATGGATGGTGTTTGAACAGCTTCCTCTGGCTAGAGTTGTTTTTCAGATGGTCCCTTGGCAGAAACTCTTGTGGGTTCTGTGCAGAAAACTTCTCCCCTGGATCCAGTAAAGGGGGCAGTTAGGGGAGGGGTCATTTCTTATGGTAATAATTGCCTTATATCAGGTACTGCTCTTCCCCAAGAGATTAGCTGGGGCCCGGGTCACTCTTGATACACAGAGGGTGAGGAGGCTGCTTCGGGCACTGGAGGCGACTCATCTGCAACAAGGAAAGACTGAAGTTTGAGAGTGGAATCAACAGATTCAGAGGCCAAGCCACAGGACTGATGTCAGCTGTGACCACCTCTCTGGAAATGTGTTCAGGATCCAAGATTCCTAGGCCTCACCAAGGTGGGTCAGAGAAGACTCACGATGACAGGAACGGACCTGGCATGGTTTGCTTCTTCCCATCCACCTACAAGTTCCAGGAGTATTCCCTCCTGGTCTCACTTCTCCTGGGAAACCTTCCCTGTCACATTCCCAGTGAGATCAGTCCCTATAATTTGTTTATCCATTTAGTCTCTCCCTGCTTTGGGCCCCACTGTATCAGGAACGTTCTCCCATCTAGTACTTCTGCACGGTATGACACTTGCTTGTGTATAGATTTATCTCTGAGGAACTCTGGCCTCCTACAGAGAGGGGACACGTCTTATTTACTCAATATCCCCTGATAACCAACGCGATGTGTGTACTTAGTAGGACTGACTAAATGCTTACTGAGTGGGTGAACAATCCTATTTTCCATTTAACTCAGAGCAGGTAAGAGTGTGCAAGGTCACTTAGCAGGTGGGTGCCTGAGCCTGGATTTAGACTCAAGTTTGTCCTGGTCTAAAGCTTGTGTCAATTCCACTACTCCATCTTTCCCTCTCCAGTTAGTTAGCCCTCCCTCCTTACACACATAGACACACACACACACGCACACACAGACCACAGAAGAGAGTGGATGAAATTATATAGCGTGTCAGAAACAGAGATGACCTAAGACATTATGGAAACCAGCTCATTTATTTAACAAAGGAGGAAACTGAGGCCAAAGAAATTCAATAATTTGTATAAAGTGATGTGCTCTGGGCTTTGGGTCTACTTGAAAACTGGATCTAGGGTTATTCCTGTTGATAATCATATTTGATTTAATTATTATTGTTATTATTTTTTTGAGGTGGAGTTTCACTCTGTAGCCTAGGCTGGAGTGTAGTGGCGCCATCTCGGCTCACTGCAACCTCCGCCTCCCAGGCTCAAGCGATTCTCCTGCCTCAGCCTCCTGAGTAGTGGGATTACAAGCACCTGTCACCACGCTCAGCTAATTTTTTGTATTTTTTTTAGTAGAGGCAGGGTTTCACCATGTTAGCCAGTCTGGTCTCGAACTCCTGACCTCAGGTGATCTGCCTACCTCGGCCTCTCAAAGTTCTAGGATTATAGGCCTGAGCCACCACGTCCAGCCTCATATTTAATTTAGTTTAATCCACAATCATACAGAAGATATGTAGCTGAGTGAGTGATCCCAGCCTAGCTGGGCGAAAAATACACACATATCTAAATACAAGGCAGGATGTGAGAAATTCAGAGTGGTGCAGGCCTTAGAGGAGGGAGAAGTCTCATCTGACTCAGTAAACTCAAGAAAGATTCTCATAGGAAGTGATACTGAGATGAGCCTTGGAAAAGGACTGGATGATAGAAAATTCAGGTGGGAGTACGGGCCGGGCAATGGCATGGTGGTGTGAAAGCATGGGCTGTGAATCCGGGGAATCAGACAAAATGTGGTCCTTACCTAAAGGTACAGGACTAGAGACGATACTGTAGGGTGGACTGGGGTGTGCTGGGGAGTGATGAGAGCAGAGACGGATACCTGGAGCTTTAACAGAACAATAAGAGAAAGAAGAAAAGCTAAGTGATTTGGACCCGATGAGAGGAGAGTTCTTTAGACTGCAAGAGAAGGGAAGGGGGATCCCATTTTAAGGCAGTAACATGCTTTCTCTTCCGGTTCCCACTCTCCCTGGTTCTCCCTTGATATCTGGCTGTAGGGGGAGGAGGTGTGATGAGATGGGGAGAGGGGAACTATGTGGGCAGATTCAACTCGGTTACAGGAGGAATCCCAAGAGACACCCAGGCAATGCTGAGCTTTGGTCATTCAAAATAAGGTTATGCAGAAAGTTCCTGCATGAGAGACCAGACCATTATTCTGAGAAGGGATTTTTCAAATTCTTCTTCCTCTTTCCTTGGTATTTCAAGGTGAATCCTAAAGCACTGAGCTAGGAATTTCCAAAATACACAGCTTGGTAACCTAAGCCAGTCACTGAGGGCTCAGGGGAGTCTAGAAGGAGGAAACATGGAGAGAAAGAAGTCAAGGGAAAGCCCATCGTACTCTTTCTGTAGCTGAGAATCTTTAAAAAAGAGAAAGAAGTGGATTGGCTGAGAATAGCCAAGCCATCAACAGAGTTGAGGGAAGACCTGGCTTTCCCATCTCTGGGCCTGCAGAGGGGCAGTGTTAGAGACGTGAGTGTCACCCTTCAGGAAGCTGAGAGGAAGCAACTCACAAGCTGCCCCCTAAGAACCCAGGCTGTGGCCCCGGAAGGGAGCTCTGTGTGGTCAGCCTGGAGGCTTCCCAGAGCTCCCTTCAGTCCCACGGGACACAGATGCTGAGTCAGGAACCAGCACGAGACAAGGTGACCGCCCGGTCACGCCCAAGGGCTAGACCTCCCCACGAACAGACTGGAGAGCCATTGAGGGATACGGGGAGAGCTCTGGGGCTGCAGCCCACCCGGGGCACTGCCTGGGCTGGAAGAATGAGCCGCACATTCAGTACTGGAGGCCAGGAGGTCCAGCATGACCCAGGCCACAAAAGGACATCTCCCCAAAGACCACCGGGCAGCAGCTGGCACACATCCAGGGACCTTCATGGGACCAAGGAATCCACTGCTCTGTTGCCACGGTGGGGAAAGTCCCCTCGCTCCCCATATCCCTGCCTTTGCAGTGAGAGATGGAGCAAGCAGCAGCTCTCAGAGACACTGAGCACTTTTCCTAAAGACCCAGCAGTATCTGTAGGGTTTAAAATATCAGCTCAAAGTTTAACTGGATTGGACATCTCATTTATCCTCCCATCCCACTAACTAGTGGGTGAGGCTCAGAAGAGACAGACCAGATTAGTTCTAAGCAAAATAGTGATCCTCGGTTTTCCCTTCGCATCCGATGTGCGGTAGGAGATACATTTGTATAGCCTGGTGACTGAGTCCTTGGGACAGCAGGGCCAGCCTGGGGAGGGCCCCTACTGCGGTGGCAGGGTGTGCTCTGCAGCTCTGCCTCCCTGGCAGGGCTCACTGCGGCATAGTAGGGAGGGCTTGTGGCGAGGGTCCTGAGCAAGACGTGGGGTCTCCGTTCCACCAGGGGTGGGTGGGGGCTGGCCGGGATGGAGGTGAGATTCACGAGTAGGGTAGGAGGCTGTCCCAAGCGCCTGAGGCCTCCGGGGGTGCAGCTGCCTGCCGGGATGGTCTGGAAGGCACGTTCACCCAGGCCCGGAGGCCGGGTTTCTCTGGCCCGGCGGCGGTCCCCTGGGACGCCCCTTGCCGGGGAAGCCGCGATTCCGGTCTCCGCAGCCCTGAGGCTGAGAGCGGAGCGGAGCGGGCCGGCTTTGCGCATGGCGCTGCTGCCCCCTCCTGGGAGATGTCCGGCAGGTCCTGCGTGCCCGGAGCTGCTTTGCCTGTAACCCGCAGGGTGAATCCCCCGAGGTCGGACTCCGCCCCCCGAGACGTTGTCCCTCCTCTGCATCCGCATGTAAAATCACCAGGCCAATCCCCTCTCTATGTAAAATCACCCAGGCCCGTCCCCTCACTGTGTAAAATTACCCAGGTCCATAATTTCTCTATGTAAAATCACCCAGACCCATCCCTTCTCTATGCAAAATCACCCAGACCCATCCCCTCTCTATGCAAAATCACCCAGACCCATCCCCTCTCTATGTAAAATCACCCAGGCCCATCCCTTCTCTATGTAAAATCACCCAGGCCCATCCCCTCTCTATGTAAAATCACCCAGGCCCGTCCCCTC
>NW_016803705.1:273110-293187 GCF_001698545.2 Rhinopithecus bieti | reverse complement strand
CCCACCCCCACCCCCGCCCCATGCCCCCAACCAGACTCTGCCTTCCAGCCCCATCATAACCTCCAGCCGGCAGGGGCCAAGGTCCCCAATGACCTCTTTGCCCTTCAGTCCAATGTTCATATAACAGATTTTTTTGGCCGGTTCTGCAGCATTTTTTTTTTTTTTTTTTTTTTTTTTTTTTTTTTTTCTTGACAGGGTTTCTCTCTGTTGCCCAGGCTGGAGGGCAGTGGTGCGATCTTGGCTCACTGCAACCTCTGTCTCCCTCCAGGGCTCAAGCCATCCTCCCACCTGAATCTCCTGAGTAGCTGGGACTACAGGTGAGCAGCACCATGCCCAGGTTTTTTTGTTTTTTTGTTTTTTGTTTTTTGTTTTGTAGATATGGGGATTCATCATTCACCATGTTGCCCAGGCTGGCCCCAAAATCCTGAGCTCAAGTGACCCTCCTGCCTCAGCCTCCCGAAGGGTTGGGATTATAGGTGTGAGCCATAGGCCTCCATTTAGTGCAATTAACTCTTCTTTGATTTCTCTCTCCTTTGAAGTTCCTGGGGGCACTCTCAAGGCTTTTCTTAGGACTTTCTGTCCTGTCTTCCTCTGGTTCCTTGCTGGCTTCTTCTGGTCCATCCCTACTACCCACAGGGCTCTCTCTTTGTCATCTTCTTTTCATTCTCCACACTTACCTTAGGCCTGTGATCTCATCCACCCCCAGGACTCTCCAGTCTGTCTCCAGCTCAGATCCTCACTCCCTCTGTGTCTGTCAGTGCAGGTGTACAACCATCATCTCCATGCAGATGGCCCAGAGACACCACCAGCTCCACAGGTCCAAAACTGGACTCATTATCTTTCTCCCCAAATTGTTTCTTCTACAGAAATTCGAGAGACATTTCTACCTCCTTTCTGTCTCATCCACCCCTCTCCCCATCCAACTGGTCTCAGCATTCTCTTGATTTCATCTTATTGCTTAGAACCTGTCTTTCACTGCCACAGGCCCAGCAACAATACAGCAATAATTTAGTGAGTCCTTACATGTACTGTCCTAAGCATTGTGCACACATGGCCTCATTTAATTCTTTTAGAAATATCATGGAAATAGGAAGGAACAGAGGCATAGAGAAGTTAAGTCACTTGCTCAGGGTCATAAGGCTGGTGAGTGACAAAGCCCAGATAGGCCTCCGGGTCTTGCTGACGGCACAGCCCTTGGCGTTCAGCACTGTTATGCAGCATTATTTCAGGATCTTATTCCTGGCATAAATAGTCACATCACCTCTTGTCCTAGTTTTCCTGTCTTCATTCTTTCCCTGTCTTCAGTATAGCTACCAATGAGATAGTTATATTTGTTGTTTCCTAATACTAAAATCCAATACTGAAATTCTCCTTAAACCCCATCAGTGGCTGTCTGCTGCTCTTTAAATAAAACCTGTACTCTGGAGCCTCTAATGCTCCTACTACCCTTTACCTGACCTATTTCCTAATTATCTTTCATGATCTGCAAGAAATTGTTCCTGAATCCCCAAGATGGGGTCAGGTGATTTATCAGTTAGGACTAAATTCAGTTACATGTAGCAGCAATCCCAATTAACGGTTGCTTAAAAGAGACAGTTAATTCATTCTCTGAACGTGTCTGGAACAGGCCATTCAGGGTTGGGATAGTGGCTACCACTGTACCACCAATGACCTCGAATCCTTTCGTCTTTCTGCTCCACCATTTCTAACATTGGCATCTACCTTTAATGTCACCTCACGGCTGCAAGATGACTGCTGCAGCTCTATCACAATGACATTCCTAACAGCAGGAAGGGGGAGGGGTAAAGGGCAAGATTGTGTGTCCTTCAGTCTTGGCTTGGCTCCTTTCATAAGCTTCCCCAGAAGTTCCAACCGATGATTTCTGTCTGTGTCTTTGCTCTCTCACAAGAGAAATTGTGCTGAACATGCTGAGTTTTAGGATCCAATCAAGGATACTATATTTCATTTAGACTGTTTTCATTTTTAGTTATGTATCCTTTAATTATCTCTTAATATGATGATTTTGTAATATTTTCTATAGAGAGAAGGGAAAGATAATTCAGTCTTCTTTCTAACATGGCAGATCAGATTTTGTTTTCAGTTACGAAAAGCAAAAAAAAAAAAAATTCAACTTTACAACCCATTTTGGTACTAGCATATAAATGTTTAGAATTGTTGACTTTGGGAAGACCTTTATGAATTTCTTTCACATATGAGCTGCAAATTTATGGTGTGTTTATAATTGTGTGTACCACATTCTCAAATATATTTCTGGTGGGAAAAAATCTTTCATTTGACTAGGCATTAAATATGAATGAGTCCTCTACTTACAGTTTTACATATCTTATAAGTGGAAGAGTTTTCTACAGACTACCTTGTGATTCCATACATCTTAAATCTTGTTTCTTCACTATCCACATATTTTTGGTGCCAGACATTGTAGAATTATTTGCATCTCCATCCAATCTCTGATGCTGTGTGCCAGGCAGGTCAGCCTGTGGAAGGTAGGAGTATTTCTAGAAGCCATTCCAACATCTGTACACCCAGCAATAACTGAATAACTGAGCTATACGTGAAAAGGACTGCAGATCACCTAATGTATCTCATGGAATCCAAAGTAAATGTAGATCATCTCATCTTCTTGCTAGTCAAATCTCCAAAATGCCGATCATCACTCCAATGGCACCAATATGAGAAGTTGGAAAAAGTCTAGTTAATTAATAAAAAATAGTATTTTTTTCTGGACTTTTTTCCATGTTTGTTTTATTTGTCAGCATTTCAAACTTTATAATTTGTAGTGATTTTTTTCTCATTGTCAATATTTTCATCCTTAATTTTATATTCATAATTTGTATTATTTTTCCTAAAGAGGATCCAAAATGGCATTAGCTTCAGGCCCCAAGAAAAATGGATCCAGGCCAGGTGCAGTGGTTCACGCCTGTAATCCCAGCACTTTGGGAGGCCAAGGCAGGAGGATTGCTAGAGTGCAGGAGTTTGAGACCAGCCTGGGCAACACAGGGAGGCCTTGTCTCTACAAAAAATGTTAAAAACTAGCCAGGCATGGTGGCTGGTGACTGTGGTCCCAGCTACTCAGGAGACTAAGGTGGGAGGATTGCTTGAGCCAGGGAGGTGGAGGCTGAAGTCAACCGTGACTGTGCCACTGCACTACAGCCTGGGTGACAGAGTGAGACCTTGTCTCTGAATAAATAAATAAATAAATAAATAGATAAATAAATAAATAGTCTTAAAAATGGATCCATTCTTGACTGAGGGAGTTTACCCCTCACAGACATCAGTGAAAAGCTTCTAAAAGCTGGGCGGGGTGGGGGGGTCTTCAGAAATAAGTTGAACCTGAAAAGAAAACAGGGGATTCAAGAAACAATGAAATAAATATTAATTGAATAATAATCAAAAGAATTCCTCATTGTCCTGGCTATGCAACATAGTATGGCCTTCTA
The DNA here is from genome assembly GCF_001698545.2 of Rhinopithecus bieti. Classification (NCBI taxonomy): domain Eukaryota; kingdom Metazoa; phylum Chordata; class Mammalia; order Primates; family Cercopithecidae; genus Rhinopithecus; species Rhinopithecus bieti. The sequence goes on along the minus strand of NW_016803705.1, from coordinate 289,729 downwards.
GATCCTATGATCTGACCTTTGCTCACTACCAGCTTTAACCGTCACCATCCCCACTTGCCACCTACTCGCAAGTAGCCCAGGAATATTTGCTAAATAAATAAATAGACAAAAAAACTGAGAGTTGAACTCAAACCTTTTGCTTTCTAGCCCTGTCGTTTCAGCTAGTGCTAATAAGTATTCCTAGCAGTCCACTTCCCTGCCTCAGTGGGCACAGTGGAGTAAGGACAGTACAGTCTTTTTCTGATGATTAGTCCTTTCCTTATGTCATCTTAGGGTATAGAAGACACTATAGCCATGGCTGGTGCCCTTCCCAAATCCCCTCAGCCTGCCCTGGAAGTGGCCTCTGGAAAGTTCTACATCTCTCTCTGCCTAAAGATGTTCCCTGACTGGAAGTGTACTTGGAAGTGCCCAGGAGTTAAGATGCCAAGAGCAACCCTCAGCCATCAAGAACCAGCTTCCTTGTCCCTCAGCGGGACAATCAGGGGCATTATTCCACTGTCCCTCCTCTTAGAGGGTCCCAGCAGGACTGAGGTCCAGTCACCCAGGGTCACCTCCCCACTGAGTTTCTTCCTGGGCTCACCGCTCGACTGCAGTGTTTGCACTCAAATCCTCATCTCAGTGTCTGCTGAGACATAGAGCCATTATTCCAGTCACCACCTGTGTTGACACAGCAGTGTAGGTGTGGAAGGTGCAAGATTGGACCAATTTTTTCTTTGACCCCAGGATACAGTTCTGGAAGACACTGGTTTTGGGGAATAAAAGGACATTCCTGAAATACGTGAATTTTGACAGAATAAATCTTTCTCCTAAAAGTTTCAGATGCTTCAGCCTCTATGCTGGCACACTGAAAGAGGAGAGTCTTAAAAGCAGAAGAGTTGGGGGGCAAATTCAGAGGGAGAGGAGCATTGAAAAATGCGATCTTGGTGACCAGACGTTTCGCTGGAGTGACTAACGTAGGAAAGTGCTTCTCTGGCGAATGCGTTGGTCAGTGTCTTCCATTTCACATGGGCAGTGAGCAAGGGAGGTTGTTAGAGACTCTTAGGCTGTGACCAGCTTCCAGGGAGCTTAGGAAACCTGCTTCTGGTGCCTATATAGATCCTGAGTGTTTGAAAACAGCTGGGACCACTTTCGGCTGTCCCTATTCTCTGATTCATCAATGCAGAGGCAGGGATACTGGAAAGAAGTCTCATCCCCAAGAAGGGAGACCAGAGTGGTCTTCATCATTGCCTAGTTTGCATCCTGATCATCTTGGGGGAAAGACTACTGCTCAACCTCTCCCTAGACCCCTCCCAAGGCCCTGGACGCTGGGTCAACTGGCCAGAAGCAAACCTGCAGGAGATACCACCCTTAGGGGTAGGAGCTCAGCCAGGTGCTTGGCAGCTTCCCAGATTGTAAATATCTCTGCATTTTATAGGAGGCTTCAGACTCCAAACTATGGCAATGAAAAAGGAGAATCTTGAAAGCAGAACAGTTTGTAGACAGATCCAGAGAGAGAGGAGGGGAGAGTATACCTCTGGACTTGGTTGTCTGGTGAAAGGGAGGCAGACTCGTGAAGAGGTTTCCAGAGAGGACAGAAGTATGCAGATGGTAAAGCCATCAGGGAGAGGCAGTGCCGGGATCAGCACAATGGGTGCCCTTGTGCACTGTTTGGGGATTTTTGTGTTTGTATTTTTGCAATCCCTGTCCCCCCTACAACCCCAAGCTGGGGTCTGCTAAGAAAAAGAACCTGGCTTGCAACAGCATTCTTCAGTTCTACTTGAAAGTTTGAAAAACCCCTGGATAGGAAAATAACCTCGGGGAGCCAAGTCTTTCTGCACTTGGCGAAGCCCTAGACCTAAAATACACATATGAACACTTCACTCTGAAAGGCCTGCAGTATTCATATCTGAGTCATCTGAAAACAAATAAAAAGAGACCTAAACAAACAAACCTAATTGTGCACGGAAACACAGCCAGGTTTCCAGCCTGGTTTCCCCTCTGTTTTTATTAGTCAAGAGCCAATACATGAGGCTTTTGTGGCATCCAAAACAAGCAAAAATATTAAAAACAAATTGCCAAGGCTTCTCCCTCTTCCCTCCTTCCTTTATGATGCACTACACAAGCCAAGTTCTCGAATTCTCCACATTGGCTTTCGAACCTCTTTCCTTTAGTCCTGATAGACAGCTGTCTGCTAACCCGGCTGTCCAGGGGCAACAGCAACCCTGGGTGATGGTGACATCCATAAACATCAGCACTTACTGGACACTTCAGTGAAATTTAAGGAGATGTGTTTCAGGTCTTGAAATGTTGTTGTTTTTACCATTAATCAAGGCAGCTGGTTTGAGAACCAAGCCTGCCGACCTGAGTTCACTTAGGACAGACCTGTTCATTGCCCTCTGCCAGCATCCTACCAGCTGCTGCCTTTCTTTTCTCCCTCTTATTTATTTCACCATTACATAGGCATTCCACTGTAACAGGCATCCTTTGCTGTTGCCAAACCATTTTCCTTTCTGGTAATATCATCCTTTTTTTTTTTTTTTTTTTTTTTTTTTTTTTTTTAAAGTCCATGTAGTTTGGTTGGAGTCTGCCTTACCCCACCCTGCTTCAGGAGTGTGTGATCAAGGCCTGGCCAATTGGAGGCACCCTTATTGGTGTAGGGATGGAAACTAAATCCAATTTGGGCTATTGAGATGCAAGCCTGGAACTTCTTTTTTGAGATGGAGTCTCGCTCTGTCACCCAGGCTGGAGTGCAGTGGCACAATCTCCACTCACTGCAAGCTCCGCCTCCTGGGTTCACGCCATTCTCCTGCCTCAGCCTCCCGTGTAGCTGGGACTACAGGCGCCTGCCACCACCCCCGGGTAATTTTTGTATTTTTAGTACAGACGGAGTTTTCACCATGTTAGCCAGGATGGTCTTGATCTCCTGACCTCATGATCCGCCCGTCTCAGCCTCCCAAAGTGCTGGGATTACAGGCGTGAGCCACCGTGCTCGGCAAGCCTGGAACTTTTAAAAAGACTTCTGGGAAAGAAGCATACGTTCCCCCAGGAATGTGTCTAGCCTGCAGAATGTAAGTCTGGGGCTGCTGGTGGTCATATTGAACCAGAGCTGAGTGAGGGAGAGGGATAAGAACTCATATGACATCATCTGAGCACCTGGATCCAACCATGACTGAAGACTGATCTATCTTGGACTTTTCTAGAATACAAATAAAACTCCCATTTTGTTTAAGCCACTTGTAGTTGAGTTGCTCTACCTTGCAACTGAAAGAGTCCATACACACACACACACACACATGCACCCCTTCAAATGACATGTGTACTTACATTTTTTTCATCTTCCAAGTGCAAACTTTTTTTTACTTCTGGGGATGATCTTCTCAAAAGGAAGATTTTGTTTGTTTGTTTGTTTTCATTTGTTTGTTTTTGGTGAATTGCAATTTCAGTTAAATGTCACAGAGAAGTCCAGAAGATCATCTACTTTAGTCCTGAATCCTGGGAGAAAAATTGCCCTATCCCTTACAGTGTGATAAAAGATGAATGAATTCTCTCACCTAGCTTGTTTTGATATGAAGAACAAAATAATGTAGTCATGACTGAGGAATTTCTTTGCACTCCATGGCTTGTTCTGATTCCAGGCATCCTATTCTGTGAGGCCAAAGGGACATCTGAGTGCCAAGATTAGTCTAGATCCAAAGCATGTGAAAGGCAACAACAACACATCCTTGCCAAACAAAACCAAGGTAACAAATGGCATACAGACATTTGGGGGAAACAATGGAAACCGTAGGGCCACTGTTTTTTCTTTCTTGTTCTGTGTGCCGTGAATAGGTGAAGATTTGGTCTGTTTTCTCCTTCTGTTAGCTAACTAGAAAAGGCACTTATGATAATGTTACCAGAAGAGGTCCCAATCCTAGACCCCAACAGAGGGTTCTTGAACAGATTTGGGGGCTGGATGCAGTGGCTCATGCCTGTAATCCCAGCACTTTGGGAGGCCAAGGTGGGTGGATAACTTCAGTCCAGGAGTTCGAGACCAGCCTGGCCAACATGATGAAACCCTGTCTCTACTAAAAATACCAACATTAGCCAGGAGTGGCAGTGGGTGCCTGTAATCCCAGCTACTTGGGAGACTAAGGCAGGGAGAATTGCTTGAACCTGGGAGGCGGAGGTTGCAGTGAGCTGAGATCACGACACTGCACTCCAGCCTGGGCAACAGAGCAACACTTCATCTCAAAAAAGAAAGAAAGAAAGAAAGAATTTGGGGCGAGTCCATAGAATAAAGTGAAAGCACGTTTATTAAGAAAGCAAACAAATAATGGCCACGCCATAGGCAGAGCAGTGGTGTGGGCTGCTTGATTGAGTATTATTTCTTCATGATATACTAAACAAGGGGTGGATTATTCATGAGTTTTCTGGGAAAGAAGTGGGCAAGTCCTGGAACTGAGTGTTCATCTCCTTTTTAGACCATATAGGGTAACTTCCTGATGTTGCCATGGCATTTGTAAACTGTCATGACACTCGTGGGAGTGTCTTTTGCTTGCTAAGGCATTATAATTGGCATACAATAAGCAGTGAGGACGACCAGAGTTCATTTTTGTCACTGCACTCCAGCCTGGGCAACAGGTTAAGACCCTGTCTCAAAAAAAAAAAAAAAAATTACTCTTTCCTGTTGCTCTTGCACAAAATTCAACATGCTTGATTTTAGACATAGATATATATGGAAGAAGATGGAGAAAATGTTTACTCAGAAACATCTTCTTGGGGAGAACACTGGAGTAAACAATTTGAGAAATTGTTTTAGATGACAGGAGGCAAGAGATAAGATCTCAAAGTGCCTGGTTGAACAGCACAAGATGGTTCCAACGCTGACTTCTAAGCAGGGTGGATCTAATTTTGTAAATTGGAGAAGAAATATTTTGATGTGGGGGAGCCAGGAGAGAGCTCCTTTGCTTTGCATAACAGAGAGAAAAGGGGTGTACTTCTGAAGGAGGTTCTGGGAAGGGGAGAGAGGGAACTATTGAAGGTGGGGCTCCTCCAAGGGAGAGTTCGGACACCTTAACTTTGGAAGAACAGAAACATCTGACGGGTTGTTTGAGCTGATGGCCCATTGATGTGATGGGTACCATATTACCTGTTTTTTGTTTCCCCTGCGAAGCTGCCCATAAAGTCTGTATTGCTTACAAACACATTTGTCTGATGTGGAACTCTAAAGAGAAGGATTTCTGTGTGCAAGTTGAAACAGGCAAAAGCAGAGAAAACACATGCAAATACCAATCTGAAGTTCAAGTTGACTTCTGGGTTCTATTTACCTACATGCCCCTCCCAGTGGATGATAAAACTCCTGGGAGTAAGGATCTATTTTCACTTGTTTCAAAATTCATTGCACCTGGTACAATGCCTGGCATGTAGCAGACACTCAGCATCTCTAGGATGGATACATGAATGAATGAATTAATCTCTGGGAGGAATCAATGAATTAATAGCATGACTTGCAAGGAAACATCTGCAACAAACATGGCTCTGGGCTGGCCTTGATAAATGAAGACACCGAGAGAAATTTTACCCCAAAATATGGCACCCTGGTATGATGAATATTTCAAATTCAAGGCCATTGGAGACCAGCGGATGCTGGAAGAGGCTTTTCCCTTAGCTGCATGAAGACTTGACCCACCAATTGGAACAATTGCTTCCTGTCCCATCCCTGAAATCTCATTGTCTATCGCAGAAACAAAGACTGAGTAATGTAACCACAACTTGTTAGACCTTTTTATAAGATAATATCTGTCTCTCAGGTTTGCTCAGATTCCAAAGAGAATAATTTACAATTGAATTTCAGTCTCCTGGGTCCATTCATTCTCCCTAATAATCATTTACTGCTCCTCAAAAGAATTATCAACATTTCGCATCTCCCCTCTTCGCTATGGAGAAAGTTATATAAGCATCTGGACCACATGGAGATACTGAGTAATATTCTCTGGCAATTCCCTCATGCTATGCACATAAAATAAATTTTGTATGTCTTTTCTCCTATTAATCTGCCTTTTTTGTCAGTTGATTTTCAGCAGTCCTCAGAAGAGTGAAAGGGAAGTTTCCCCTTGGTCCCTATGCTTGCTTTGGCCAATGGGACATTAGCAAATAGGCTTGAAAAGTATCTTGAGACTCACTCCCTCAGAACCTGGTGACTACAACATGAACAAGCTTGAGATGGCCTGCCTGATGATGGGAGACACAGATACCAGCCAAGCCATCCGTGTCACCCCAGCTGATGTCAAGCCAACAACCAGACATCTGCAGGAGGCCCTCCTAGACCATCTAGCTCCAGGTGAGTCCATCCAGACCAGAACTGCCCAGCCATCCCACAGTATTGTGTGAAAGAATAACTGTCTGTGCTTGTAGCCACTGATATGGCTCAAATCTCACCTTGAATTCCCACGTGTTGTGGGAGGCACCTGGTGAGAGGTAATTGGATCATGGGGGCAGGTCTTTCCTGTGCTGTTCTCATGATAGCAAATAAGTCTTATGAGAGCTGATGGTTATTATAAGGGGGAGTTTTCCTGTACAAGCTCTCTTTGCCTGCTGCCATCCATGTAAGACATGACTTATTCTTCCTTGCCTTCCACCATGATTGTGAGGCTTCCCCAGTGACGTGGAAGTGTAAGTCCAATTAAACCTCTTTCTTTTGTAAAGTGCCCAGTCTTGGGTGTGTCTTTATCAGCAGCATGAAAATGGACTAATACAGCCTCTAGGTTTTGGGGTGATTTGTTATCCAGTAGAAACTGACTACACCATGATCCCATTTTATTGGTTAAGAAATGAAGGCTTAGAGAAGTGGAGACAATTGCTTTGAGTCATGCCTATTTAAATGATGGATCTGTCTCATGCCAGCCTCTGGTCCCTTACTAGTGTAGCCCTGTGCCCTCTCTTCATAGAAAGAACTAGTGTCAAGATCAAGGTAAGAGCTTGTTCACTTGCACTGGGGGACCTACAATTAGAACAGGCCGGACAGCAGTCTGGAGACTAAAGTGCTGGGTGGGAACCTAAAATTCCTGACTCCAAGTGGCTCTCAAACCCAGCTGCACATTAGCAGCATTGGGTTTTTAAAAAAAAAAATCCCAATGGCCAGGTCACACTCCAAACCAAATAAATCAGAATCTCCAAGGGTTAGACTCAGTATTTTTAAAACTCCCCTGTTAATTTTAACAAGCAGCCAAGCTTGAGAATTAGCATCTTAGATACTTCTAAATAGAGAAGTTGGTTGGGGTTGGAGAAACTGGAGCTATTAAACTAGAAAAGTCCCCTAAGGGATAGGCATAGTGACTGTCTCCAAGGATATGAGGGAGGGACCTCCCAAGGAAGAGGGACCAGGAATAACAGCATCATTGATTCGATGAATATACATTATGTGCTTAGCTCTGCATTATTATGTCCTCCCTCAAGAATAGAAGAAGTGACAATTTTGTAGATGCAGAATCACAATCACACTGTGACTAACGTTATGGTTATATGTTCCACGTAATAGTAGTAGCATGGACAAGGCAGAGATTGCTCTTTCCAGCTGGGGCCGAGAAAAGGAGGCACTGGTGATCTTGGAGGAATGAGGAGAACTCTGTGTTCATTCATTAGTGCTGCCCATGAAGGGACCGCCTGGTCCAAGTATGGAGTGACTAGGATACACTCCAAGTATCCTAGTCAGCTCAATCTGCTATAACAGAATACCATAGACTGTGTGGCTTAAACAACAAACGTTAGTTTCTCAGAATTCTGGAGGCTGGGAAGTCCAAGATCAAGGTGCCGGCTGATTCAATGTTCTGGTAAGGACTCTCTTTCTGGCTTGCAGATGGTTACCTTCTTGCTGTGTCCTCACATGTCAGAGAGAAAAGGTCTCCTTCTTTTTTTATAAGGGCACTAATTTCAGAAGAGGGGTTCCACTCTTGTGACTTCATCTAAACCTAATTCCCTTGCAAAGACCCCAACTTTTAGCATCATCACAGTCACTGGGGATTAGAGCTTCAATATATGACTTTGGGGGATGCACATTCACTGCATAGCAACAGCAGGCAGGTTGTGGCCTGGCACTGGAGGGTGAAGCAGAGAGGTTGGTCAACCCAGGAAGCTGGGAGGTTGCAAAGGAGAATCTAACACTGAGAAGAGGAGGGTGAAGTGGATAGAGGGAAATAACGACCCCCACAGCTCCTTTGTATCTCTCAAGATGTTGGGTACCTGAGTTTGGGGAGGAGTTGGGCCTGCTGGTGGGGGCTAAGTGGCCGCAGCTATGAGGGCAGGGAATCAGCTGGTCTTTTTAATGAATGTGCTATTTGGACCTCTGTACAAGAATTGCAAGCCCTGATCTCACAGCAGTAGCTGCTGAGCCTTCTAGCACTTTCTTTTTCCAAGTGTAGTCATGGACTGGAAGTATAAACCTCAACTGTGGCTTTCCTAGAAGGGCAGAATCTTGGGCTCGCCCAAAATTACTCAATCAGAATCTGCACTTCAACAGGAGCCCCGGATAAATCTAGGCACATGAAAGTTTGAGAAGCACTGCTTGAGTACCCTCTACTCACCGGTGGGATGACTATGTATCAAGCCAGTACATGTTCTAGAACCCAGAGTGCCCTCTATGTATTGAGCCAAGCCAGCCCTGGTTTGGGGGGTAGCAGCCAGCAGAAATTGTCAGCCAGACCACATCAGGGGCATGTTAGAGGATACAAAAATGTATGGAGCAGGACTGAAGGTCAAGGGCAGGGAGTCGGCAGCAGGTGTTCCCTTGAGGTCAAGGGTGCTTTGAGGTGGTCAAGAATGGAGTTCCTGACTCCTCCTCTGTTCCATCCTTGAACCCTTTTACTAAATAATGTTTGCAATCCATGCATGTTGGCAAAACTGCTAGCTACAGCTTTGCCTCCTGACACCTTTTCTTCCCATTTGTGAGAGGGAAGGATTTATGGATTCAAAGAGGGTTGTGGCTACCAGACCTTTGATCTTCTGGGTCTCAAGTGGTCAAAGAATCTTGGAAGGCTCAAGTTGACCCACACACAAGCTCCTGGGCACCTCCGGGAAAGGCAGATGGGTCCCTCATGCATGCTGGTCATCCCGTCTGCTAATGACTTCCCCCCTTCCTAATGGTCTTCTCTTTGCCTCTTTGCCTGAGAATCCACAGCAAGTTACATTCCTGACTGGAGATGTCAGGGGGACCTCGTGTGAACTGCCAGCACTGAATCGTTTCTGAGGTTGGAAGAAATAGTTGGGAGGCTGCCCTCACCTTCCAGCTTGGAACTGGGCTGAGTGCAGTCCTATGGCTCACTCCGCAGGCCACCCGCTTGGCTGGGACATGGCTTTGGCAAGCCTCGCTCCTGGCAGGCTGGACTCATGAGAACCCTGGCATTTCGAAGCGTGTGTCAGGGCATGTGGAAGGATAATGTGGTGTGGTCACAGGGCAAGCCAAGACCAGGGATATGGCCCTGCATGATGGAAGGGAAGTTTACCCAAGGGGGTTGGAAGTCACAATTTCTGAACCCTGAAATCATCCCTGTGAGGCATTGGGGAGTGCCAATTCTGAGGATGACGGGGGGGCTGTGGGGTCTACGTTGACCCCCCAAAGCCAATGACAAGCATTTGGCTCAGTGATATGAGCCGACTGATGATTCAGCCAACATCTCCTCCTCCAGGAAGAGTTCTTGGGTTACCCCATTAGCTTTTCTGATGTTAACTGCCACTAAGACTCCCACCCCAGGAAGGGATGATCTCTGCTGAGTTATTTCTGCCACTAAATTCTTCCCATGAGATCCTGTCAAAAATTATGGAAACTGAAGCTTAAACAAGAGAGGGCTTTTCACCTACTGCTTGAGCGGAGAGTTCCCACCTCCCTGGCAGAATGCCATGTGACACAGAACCATTGAACCCGTGTCCCAAAAATGGTATCAGAGGCCATGAACCTCCCTCAGAATGACACTTTCCCAGCTTCTTGTCCCTTCATAGTACAGATCCAAGTGCCCGTTGGTCCCTAAGAGGGGAGGAAATCTTCCCTCTGCCCAAAGTAAGACCCTGTTCTTTTCTTGACCCATGGGAGTATTCATGGCCTGTAGGAGAAACCCATTTGGCAAGTGATTCACTGGCCCATTGATTCATTGATCCACTGATCTATTGCTTGCATGCAAAGCCCCATTCCACTTGCTGGGCTTGTCCCCCTGCCTCCTATAGGACACAGCTAATGCATTTCTAAAGCCTGGGTTTGCTGGTCTTAAATGACATCATCTGGTGGTCATGCCATCCTGGCCCAGGTTAGGTCCTGGTCATAGTCTTTCCTCTGACATTAGGAGTGAAAAGTCCAGGCTCTCTGTCCCTCTGCTACGGATGTCCCCTCAATCTCCTGTGGACAAAGAAAGGGCAAGGGCACACATACTTCCAAGAAACAAACAATGATTTCCAGTTGTGGTGCTGTGTAAATACAGATTGAGGAAGGAAAATGTTCTCTAACTCAGCAAGGAGATAGTGCTGGGAGCACTCCCAATTTGCATAATAGATAGAGCACTTAACTTATCAGTCTGTGTTTCAGTTGCTTCATGCTGTTGGGCTCTTCCTCCCCAGTAGTGGGTAAGCACTTGCATTAGGACTAAGAGGTCTTCCCAAGTGCTCCCTTCAAAAGCAAAGGAGAGTGTGCCTCACCGACATAGAGTTTCCTGGATCGAAAACTTCCTACAAGCTGGCAGATTTTCCAGCTTCAATAATTTAACACCTACTAGTACTTGTTACAAATATGTATTCTGTGCCAGGCATAGAGCTGAGTGCTTTATATATGGGACCTTGTTTAATTCTCACACTAATCCTGGAAAGTGGCTTCTATTTTTACTTCTATTTAAGAGAGGAGGAAGCGAAGGTTCAGAGAGGTTATATTGTTCAAAGTCCCACGATAAGTGAGTGAACCAGGACTCAAACCCTTGTCAGACTCCAAGCCCATGCTCTTAGCCATCACACCATATGATCTCCAAAATGGAACCCCATCACCAAGTGCAGGAGAACCACACACCCTGGGATTTCCAAGTCCCTACACATTTAAAATATCCTGTGGCTTTTTCTCATAAAAATACTTGAGCTTGTCAGATGAGTATCTTGATTTGAGGTTCGACAATATATTCACTCAAGCTGTTTTCCAAACTCGCTTCAGCAATGCCTTACCTCACGGGGCTTTTAAAAGCACAGATCCAAGCATCTTACCCCAAACCTATTAAAAGTCAGACTCTCCAGGCGATAATGCAGGGAATCTGTATTTCTAAAACAAATTCCCAGGATGATGCCTATGATGCCTATGCCACCAATGATCTACCATGTGCGAGCAACTGTTTCCATGCTTGATGCTGAGATAGAGTGAGAGGAATAAAACATGCTTAAGAAATGGTCCTTAAATTCAAGAAACACATATTTCAGTAAGGGGCAAGATAGATTCGAATACCAATGTGTGCAACAGCTAAATAACAAGCTGTATGGTCCTAACTGTAGAGCAATTCAGAAAAGGTGCAAATCATGAACTAGAAAAATCAGAGAAGGCTGCACGGAACAGGAGGGACTTGAAGTGGGCTGTGTAAGATTTGGAGGTGGGAGAAAGAAGACAGAAGGGTATTCCAGACAGGAAGAGCACAAACAGCAAAAGCCTTGAGGGGAGAATGAGCTGGATTTTTTTTATGAAGCAGGGAGAGGGTCAGCCCACCAATCTGGGGGATGGAGAGAGAATGTGCGGGAAGGAAGTTAGCCTAAGCAGGGCAGGTTCTGGCACGAGGTTGGTTTAGATGTGGGTAACACTAGGGAGCCATTGTGGGCTCTAGAGCAAGTACTCACATGATAAAAGGGTAATTAAGTTAAGGTAGAGCCTGAGATGGCGACAGGAGAATTAGCCAGATCCCTGCTCTCCGGCTCCTTGAACACAGATGAGAGACTGCACCAGAGAACACCCAGGGATGTCCTAAATCTGGGGGCCCCCTGAGGCCTTGGGGGAGGGATCCTTTCTCAACCGAGCACCTGATTCTGCAAAGGCTATCTTCAAGTGAGGTGTTGATCTGAGAAGGAGGCATTTGGAGAATGGGGTTGTGAGGTTGTGCACACCTGTTTCCTAAATGGAGCAGTGAGTGAGGGAAGGAGACGGCATACACACACACACACACACACACACACACACACACACACACCCCAGAGGGAGGCTCAGACTGAGCCAGAGAGCAGTGGAAATTCTGCATGAGCTATGGTAAGCAATTTGATGTGCCTCTAAATTATTTTGACACCAAAGCATGATAGACCATATGGAGAGAAAAAAGTGTGCAAAAAGAAAGGTTGAAAAACATTTTTTTACAAAATAAAGAAACAAGGGCTGATACAGAAAGAAGCCAAGAGTCTGGCCTGATGGCCCTGATATATAGCAGAGTTTAGTCAAGTCTTTCTGTAAAAAAGTGAGACATTTTGAGGAACCAGCTTCACTGGGTTGCAATAATTTTATGTGCCAAATAAATGGTCCTAATAATAAGAGGGAGAGTTAATTGGTCAAGACTCTTGGTTTGAGGGAAGTCAAGTTCAGAGCACTTTAAGACAAAGGGAAAGGAGGTGGCTCAAGTTAGAGTAGTCTGGCTTCAGGCACAGCTCAATCCAGGGCACTCTTGTGATATAATCAGGATATTCTCTGCCCATCTCTCAGTTTTGCTTTCCTCGGTGTGCCCTCACTTCTTGACACTTTTTCCTTGTTGCAGAAAACCTGATGCTCATCGGCTCCAGCCATGGTCCTTCAGAAGGAGAGAAAGCCTCCTTTGCCCAGAGTCCATTTTGTTCCTTTGCCCACTCTTGGACCCATCACTGTGTCCAGGTGAATGGCGTACTCGGGTTGGCCAGCCTGAGTTTTACGGCTCCTCAGATGATGGGAAGACAGTTCCCCTTGATTAACAGTCCATCAGATTTCCAAAGCGTTGGGAGGAAGAAAAGTCTCCGAGAGGAGAAAACGTGGCACAGAAAAGAGAATTAGATATTGGTGATGGTGCTACAGGAGTTCGGTGTCCAGAGAAATGCCCTCTAAGGAGAATAATCATGGAAGGCTTCCCCAGGGAAGTGTGATATGAGTTGAGCCTCAAAGGGCAAACAGAACTTGGGCCTTGGGAGGAGACAATGTGGTGTTACAGCAAAGGACATGGCTTGGGCAAAGACACAGAAGGAGTCCTTGCTCCTGAAAGATTTCCATCAATCTCTGGGTATATTCAAATGTCAATTTTCTCTCACTGTCTCATTTTGTGCTTAACTAGCGGTGGTATTGAGGCTGAAGAGAGCAGCATTGAAGGTTCTGTCTGTACTTAAAAGGCAAGATCAGTTGGGGATGGTGGCTCATGCCTGTAAGCCCAGAACTTTGTAAAGCTGAGGTGGGAGGATCACTTGAGATCAGAGTTTGAGACTAGCCTGGGCAACATTTAACTATGTTAATTCCATCTCTACAAATACATATATGTGTGTGTATATATATACATATATATTAATACACACATACATATACATACACACCCCTGCACACATACACACACACATATATATTTAAATATATATAAATATATAAAAAAATATATATTTAAATTAGCTAGATATAGTGGATCTTACCTAGTCCCAGCTACTCAGGAGGCTGAGGTTGGAGGATCTCTTGAGGCCAGGAATTGGAGACTGCAGTGAGCTATGATCATGCCACTGTGGTCTAGCTTGGGTGACAGACCAAGACCTTGTCTCAAAAAAAGAAAATAAGACAGGATCACTTATTTCTCTTAGGTCACGAAATAAAAGGGAACCAGTCCCATAAAATTCTGGGCAAAATGAGAGGCTGTCCTCATTTCCCAATGCACAGAAGACCCTACACTCCTGGAAACCAATAACCATGTTGGGCACAGTCAAGTTCAATGTGAGCACTTCCCTTCAAGGGTCCTGCATCAGTGCCTTGGATGGTAGTCACATTTGTCCTCTAAGTGATCCCATCAATCTCAACCAAAAGCTACTTCCCTCATTTCCCACTCACTCAGCTCGGGCTTGGTGAAGAGTCTCTATCCCCAGCTGTGGGGGTTCTGGGTAGTCTTGCAAAAGGAGAGGCTGATCCAGGCTTGTTGGTCCTGGCTTACATGCACTCACTTATTCACTGATTACTTATTGTGACTTTATCACATGTAAGGCACAGTGCTAAGCCTAGGTGCTAAAGAGACAATTCAACATTGTCTTTGCCCTTAATGAGCTGTTTACTGGGGAGACAGATGTGTAGTACATAAAAAACACGTTTGCTACTGAAGATCCCCACCTATTTGGAGATAATTTTCCCTTCCTTGCCTCATTCATCTGTTTTACCAAAGACTATTAATCACAGATCTCATCTCTTTCTGCACCACAATCGCTGGCTCAGGCACAGACAAATATGAAGCAATCTGATTTAAAAAAAAAAAAAAAGAGAGAGAGAGAGAGAGAACACCTTTATTGGGATTTTCAAGCTTTAGCCTTCAGGCGCCATGTTCTTTTCTTGTTTTCGGGATGATTGGAGGATGTGACACGTAACAATATGACTAGATATTTTCAATTAAAATTCTGAATTTAGGGCATATAAAACTTAACCATTTTTAAAATGTTGATTTTGCATCCAGCAATTTTGTTTAACTCACGTATTCATTTGAATAATTTGACAGTGGATATTCTTGGGGTTTGGGAGGAGGGATTTCTACACCGATAATTGTATTGCCTGCATATAAAAGGTCCCACCTCTTCTCTTCCAATTATTATGCAGCTTATTTATTTTCCAGCTTTGCCTTAGACAGGTACTCCAGTACTGAATAGTTGCCTGAGAGTGGGCATCCTTGTCTTGTTTCTGATTTTAATGCAAGTGATTCACAGGTTGCACAATTAATATAATGCAGTCATAAAAAAGAAAATCTTCAAAATGTATTAACTGAAACTTGTACATGTTTCTTATAACATTTTTATACCAATGGTAGCATACTACACACATTGTTTTGCACATTACTAAGCCTATACATATATGCTTACATACGGTTTGAATATCTGTGGATGAATACAAAAGAAACTGGAAACATAAGCAATTTCCAGGGAAGGGAACTGGGTAGGTGGAGTGTGTGTATGTGGCGGGTAGTGGGGGTTATACTTACCTCAAAGTATCACTTTAGCTGTATACTTTTTTGATATGTAATCATTTGAATGCTCTTCAGTTCAAAATATTTTCTGTTTCATTATGATTTCCCTTCTAACCCATCTGTTGTTTAGAGTGCATTTTTTAGTTTCCAAACTTTTGGAAGTTTGACATTCAATTTAATTGCCATGTGAACAGAGAATGTGGACCTTATTATTTTATCTCTTTGAAAATATTGTGATCTAACATATGATCACTTCTTAAGTGTTCCACATGCATCTGAAAATAATGTGTATTCTTTATTTAATGGATACAGCATTTTATATAGATTTTAAAGCGTTTAATGTTTTGTTTAAATTTAAATTCTAAATATTTTGTCAGTTTTATATAACAGTTTTAAAAGATCATTTAAAATTTTCCATTATAACAATTTTTCCCCATTTTTTCTAGTAATTTAGTCAGTTTTGCTTTCTATATTTTGAGGTTACATTGGTAAGGTCATATAAGTTTACTACTATACATTTTTAGAAAATCATTTCTTTTAATGTTCTATACCACCCCTTTGTTGCTATTACTTTTTTTTACATTAAACTCTATTTTGTCTGACTTAAGTAGTATAATCTCAGCCTTATTCTTGTTAGTATTTATATGATATTGTTTATCTTTTTCTCTACCTTTACTACAATTTTGCTATGTGGCTTTGACAATATGCCCCAGAATTTTAAAAACTTTAATCTGATAATCCCTACCTCTTTATCAATGAATTTATTCCATTTACATTTATTGTAATTACTGATCTGCTTGAAGCAATTTCTACCATTTTATTTTGCACTTTCTATTTGCCATTTCTTTTCTTTGTTTCCTTTTTTCCTTCCATTTATTCTGCTGCATTGATAAAGTTTTCTATATTTACTCTTTTCCCTCTCTGTCAGTATGAAAGCTGTAGGCTTTATTTCTATTCCTTATTGTTACCTTTATAATTCACACAAAATAAATCTGAAGTCATTCCATATTTCTGTGCTCATTTAAATCATGAAAAGAAATATAAACACATTATAATTATCATCTTTCTTATGTTGTTATTGTCAACTAAGTTTTATCTCTTCTTTAAAAATTAATCATTTTTGGCCAGGCGTGGTGGCTCATGCCTGTAATCCCAGCATTGTGGGAGGCTGAGCTGGGCAGATCACTTGAGGCCAGGAGTCCGAGACCAGGCTGGCCAACATGGTGAAACCCCGTCTCTACTAAAGATACAAAAATTAGCCAGTTGTGGTGGCACATGCCTGTAATCCCAGCTACTTGAGAGGCTGAGACAGGAGAATCCCTTGAACCCAGGAGGTAGAGGTGGCAGTGAGCTGAGATAGTGCCACTGCACTCCAGCCTGGGTGACAGAGTCAGATTCAAGAAAGAAGAAAGAAAGAAAGAAAGAAAGAAAGAAAGAAAGAAAGAAAGAAAGAAAGAAAGAAAGAAAGAAAGAAAGAAAGAGAGAGAGAGAGAGAGAGAGAGAGAGAGA
>NW_016803705.1:199917-271929 GCF_001698545.2 Rhinopithecus bieti | reverse complement strand
AAAATTAGCCAGGTGTGGTGGTGGGTGCCTATAGTCCCAGCGACTTGGGAGGGTGAGGCAGAAGAATGGTGTGAACCTGGGAGGCGCAGCTTGCAGTGAGCCAAGATCGTGCCACTGCACTCCAGCCTGGGTGACAGAGTGAGACTCCTTCTCAAAACAAAAACAAAAACAAAAACAAAAACAAAAAATTTGTTTCTGTCTATTTTTGTTTCACATTTTCTATTCTTATTTATTTCATCTTATTCCTTCACCTTCTGTTTTAAATACCTGGAACACATTTATTTTCAATTCTTTTCAGATTGTTTTACTATTTTAGTTTCACTTGAAGCAAAAAAATCTATCAATATTGATTTATTAGCTATTATCCCTTGGAGATAGATTTCTTTTTATCTTTTGGACTTTTAGTTTTCAGGTTTACTTAAAGCTTTATCCTTTACTGTCTTCTCTGTTTTCCTCTTTTTCTGTCTATTCTTCTTTTCTTATCTAGGAGTTTTGAGTTTCCTCTATCAGCCTGCCTGCTAATTGAACCTTATATTGATGATGGTAGCTCTTGCTTATTGGCAATGTGGGTGCCTCACTCAGTGAACAAGTGGCTTGGTTCAGGTCCTGCTTCTTGTTCTGTCTTGATCACTGTCCACCTAGTTCCTCAGCTTCACATAAGCTAAAACCCCAAGCAGTTGTTTGTAGGCGCTTTTAGCAATCTCTTGTCCTAAGTGGAGAATATACCAGTCTTAGTTTCAGTCCTGAACCCTGTCTCACCTACAGCATATTCAGTTCCTGTTTCCTTGGAGCCAGATTAGCTTAGATACACCCAGAAGCCAAAGTCTTGCCCACGAACTTCTGTATGTTTCTCTTCTGTTTCTGGTCTGCAAAACTGACTATCTCATTTGTGAGCTCAGTTATACCCTTTTTACATGCTCCATTAAAAAAATATTATCTATAGCTACTACGTTTATGGCAGAATGGGTGACACAAATGTGTATTTACACAAATGCTGTCTTGACCAGAAGTGCTTTTCTGATTTTTTAACACAATGGACAATTGTTTCTGTGTTACAATAAATGCCAGGATAAAAGAACCATATCCATGAACATTATTTGTGACCTAGGTCAACATTGTTTTCTTGTTCTGGTGAAGGCGGATACCAGCATGCTATGAGTTGAAGAAGACTAAGAACTGGAGCCAAGAGGATGCCACTCTTGCAAAGATGGTTCCCCGGGAAAGAGAGGAAATAGATCATGGGAAGTTCTGTTTTGCTGAATCAGAGAGATTTTTAATATGTTTATAATCAGATAATAAAAAGCCAGAATAGGGAAAACAGCTGGAAGGTGGCACAGATTAGTGATTAAGAATATAATCTTCTGAGTCAGCTAGACTTGGGTTTGAAGAGGAGTTCTGCCCTTCACTGTGTAACTTAACATTCCCATCTGTAAAGTGGGGACAGCAATGGGATCTACCTCATGGGACATCAAGAGGATTAAATAAGAAACTGTATGTGATTAATTTAGCACAAACACTAACACTTAGTAAACATGTAAGAGCTCTTGACCACAGTTATAACTGCTGTAATTGGTTAATTTCATGTGTCAACTTCGCTTGGCCACAGTGCCCAGCTATTTGGGCAAACACCAGTCTGCACATTGCTGTGACAGTATTTTAAAGATGAGATGAGTATTTGAAACAGTAGATTTTGAGTAAAGCAGATGATTGTCTCTCACGTCAGTGGGCCTCCTCCAATTAGCTGAAGCCTTAAGAGGAAAAGACTAAGGTCCCTCAAGCAAGAGGATATTCTGTCTCCAGACTGCCTTCAGACTTGAGCTACAACATCAAGTCTTCCCAGGGTTTCCAGACTGCTGAGCTGCTCTGCAGAATTTAGACATGCCAGCCCCACAATCACATAAGCCAATTCCTTAAAATCTGTTTATCTATCTATCTATCTATCTATCTATCTATCTATCTATCCATCCATCCATTCATCCATCTACCCATCTATCTACCTATTCATCTACCTACCTATCTATCATCTATCCATATATCTAATCTATCATCCTCCTTTTTTTTTTTTTTGAAATGAAAGGCCTCACATATTTATTACTGAACCCAGCCAACCAACGCATTCATAATAGATTCAGAGAGGAAAATACGTCGAACTCTCCAGAGAGTGGTGACATTTTCAGTTTGATATGGTAATGTGATCGTGACCTTCAGACAGCACAAATATATGTGCCATCTCATGTGCAATTCCTTATAGACCCAGCTTGGTTCTTCTCCAATGTCTCCTTTTGGAGTTGTACCTTATTTTATTTCCAGTTTTCATCCGAATCCACTGGGGAATGGGACGATTTTGCTTTTGTTTCTTGGCCAGGAATCGCTTAATCCTGAAAGTCTTGTGAGAAGACATGGCGAGAAGCGGAGGCAAGAACACACCACGATGGCTGAGAAAGGAAAAGAGTAATCTATCATCTTTCTTATCTGTTTTGATATCATCTATCTTTCTTATTAATCTATCCATTCATCCATCTATCTAATCTATCTATCCATCTATCAATCATCTTTCTTATCTATCCATTTATCTATCTATCTATCTATGATCTTTCTATCTTCTATCCAATCTATAAATCTATATGTCTTTTGTATCTATCTGTTTTATCTATTTCTTATCTATGTATGTATCTATCATCTCTTATCTATCTATCTATCTATCTATCTATCTATCTATCTATCTATCATCTACCTATCCATCCATCCTATTGGCTTTGTTTCTGTGCAGAAGGCTAATTAACATTGGTGGTATAGGAGGGAGACATAAATAATAGTTGACTTTCCTGAGGAGGCAGAGCATATGTGCCTTAGATAGGAAGAGGGGCTCCTTAGATAGATCTCTGGGATGGAGGGGAAATGAGGAGGCTTGGGGGTGCAGCGGGACTGCAGACATCTCCTCTGATGACTATTCTTTCCGGGATAAAGAAAGTGAGGTCACATCATGGCCTAAGGGGAGGCACCTTTTAAAGGACTGTGGGAAATCAGGGGCACTAGTGCTGAAAAGGGCCCCGGGGAGCACAGAGGTCCTGCTGAGGCTGAAGACCATGATCCACGATGTGCCCATCTGTAGGACCAGGAGGCCTGATGTGGGAGAGAACAGCAGGCTAAATCCAGGGTTGGTCTCTACAGCAGAGGGAATCGTAAGCCTGTCAGCAAGTGAAGAACTAGCATTGGCAAGAACGTGGAGGCCTCTCATCAGAGTTCTCAATACCTGCCTACTCCCTTGGCATCAAAGGAGAACTAGAACAAAGATTTCCACTGAGAGGGAATGGCTGTGTTTATCCTCAGCATACGCAAGATATTTCTCAGCTGTTTCTCTCACCCACAATCTGGGAAAGTTGTCTATAGGCTTCTTTTAGTAATGCACGAGCAGAGGTGTGGAGAGCCAGAGACCCTGAGGTTATGGAGCCAAGGAGAACCCAATCACACGAATCCAGCTGGAGCTGGAAGTCCTTGGAAGCGAAGGCCAGAGAGGTCTCACCAGCAAGATCCAGGCCTCAGGAATCCCAAGTCCATAGAATCAGAAATCATAGTTCCAATCCCTGGGCTTGAATCTGAAGGGTTATGAGGTAAAAACTGCCTGGAGACAGCAGTCGAGACAGCAGTCCCTGGAAGGGGTGTGTGGGGTGGCACTCCAGCCTCTCTGAAGCAGATCCCAGCAGGAAACAGCTGTCTGAGAGAGTCCCTGCTCTCTGACTGTGACCACCCTCCTCCACGCTCTGAGCCGGCTTATCTCCTGGGCTGAACACCAGGCCTGTGTCCTCTCATTCGGAGTTGTCTTCATTCATCCTTGTTCTGGAGAGGCCTTGGAGCTTAGCTGGTGAGTGTCTGAGCCTGTGTGATCTGCATCTGTGCTGAGTGCCCCTCCAACTGTGAGGGGTGGTGGTGTGGGGTACAGGACACCTCCCCTCTGGCTGGCCTGGCTGCTGGCAGCTGATGGCCAGCCAAAGCAGCAGAAAGGTGCTGGAATCTGCAGCTAAGACCCTTACTTTAAGGATTATAAATGAGTCCCAGATTACTTCTTTGAGATCAAGCTCTGAAAGATTGGTTGATACGCAAATACAGCAAAATGGTGAAACGCTTTTCTACACAGGTTGACATAAATGTGAATTCTGGCCCTTCCTGTCTCATCATATCTGACAATCTTGAGCAAGTTCGTGTTCACAATTGCTATTCATTGCATTTAGACTCAATGTAGAAGTTGTGAGTTATAGGTTGTGTCTAAGGGACTGTTTTTTTGGCCAAGTCTGGGGCTAGGCTTAGGGCTAGTAGCCCAGGGATTGGTTTGCATGTTCATTTGCTTAAAGGCAGTTGCTTTGTTTTTTTGTTTTGTTTTGTTCTGTTTTTGAGACAGAGTCTCACTCTGTTGCCCAGGCTGGAGCACAGTAGCAAGATCTTGGCTCACTGCAAACTCTGCCTCCCAGATTCAAGCAATTCTTCTGCTTCAGCCTCCCAAGCAGCTAGGATTACAGGCGCCCACCACCACACCCGACTAATTTTTGTATTTTTAGTAGAGATAGGGTTTCACCATGTTGGTCAGGCTGGTCTCAAACTCTTGACCTCAAGTGTTCCTCCCGCCTCAGCCTCCCAAAGTGCTAGGATTATAGGCGTGAGCCACACCGCCCAGCTGCAGTTGCTTTTATGAGACGAGAGAGAAGGGAACAGTTTTATGCACAGGTATCTTTATGCACAGGTATGTGAAGAAAGAAAGAACAGTGCATGTATTCGTTAGGACCCTTTGAGTTGCAAAAAAGCAAAAGCCAATTGAAGTGAGTTTTAGCAAATATTGAGAGCAATTGTATGGATTCCCTGAAGCACAAGGTCAGGGATGCAGCAAAACCTTAGGAATGACTTAGAATCAGGGCCTGGATGGAGGCTGCCAAGACTCTGTCTCTTCCTTGCTGCTCCCTGTCCATCTGCTCTATTCTCTGTTCTATGCAAGCTGGCTTTCCTTATGCCTCAGGCCACAGGGTGAAAGGTAGAGGCCAACCAATAACTCTTGGGTTTTCTTATTATAGGTTTAGTCCATAAGCTCCAGCTTAGAAACATAAGTGAAAAGAAGAGAGTGTCTTTCTCCCCAGGTTCTGGGAATCTGTCCTCCTGCATGGGTCCCATGTCACTTCTTGGCCAGTCTTCATTATCACGGAGAGAAAGTACTTTGACTGGCCAGGCCTGGTTCCTCCCAGATCACAGGGTTTCTTAACAGAGGAAATAACATGCAGAAGCTTGTTGAAGAGAGAAAGATAAAGCAGAGATGCCACAGCACACTGCAGGGCGATTTCCTTCACTGGTCCTCCCACCCCCATTGGCTTAGCCCAGGTCTGATACTCCAGAGCTCAAGACACCCAAAGGACAGCATCACACAGAGGAGCAGTTTTCCCAGACAGCCCTGGGCAGTGGTGAAATGTCTCAAGGAGGAAACCAGAGTTGAAAAATACAAGTGAGCCTGTCCTTGAACTTATGTGAGACATTACCATGGGACCCCAGACAAAACCGCAGGGACCCTGGGTGAAGCTGAACCCCTGTGTATCACAGTCAAGCCATTAATATCACTAGACGTCACTTTTTATCCACAAAGTCATCATACTTAGGGACACTAGGTTACTGTATAGGTGAGTGATCCCTTATGAGCCATCTAAGTGTTTTCTAAATTTTTACCGTAACAAATAACTCTGCAGCCAGTATTAGCTTACAGTTAGATCTTGACTTATTACCATTCGTGAAAGATGAAAGTGAGAAAACCCAAAACAAAAACAAAAACAAACAATAGATAATAAAGCTTCTGGGTAATGAAGCAAGTCTTAGCCAGAAATCTTTTGGTTGCAAGCAACAGAAACTCAAGTCAAGCCAATTTAAACAAAGAGGATATTTACTGATTCCAGAAACTAGGAGTTCATGTAATGGAATTGTTCTCCAGCATGACTGGACACAGGAACTCAGTAATATTCTCTCTCTGTGCCTGTTTCTCAGTTGTGCTATTCTTGGGATGTTAGGCTTATTCCTATTGCAAGAGATGAGCTTCTTCCCTGTGGATTTAGGGGTTGTGGAGAGGAGGATATGAGTATGATCACAGACAGGTTCTAGTTTACATCATTCACTCTCAATAAAAAGCAAGCTTCTCTCTTCTAGTGCCAGACTCTTCTCCTAGAAGAGTCTGATTGCTCTTACTAGAGTGGCATTCCCGATCCATGTGCTCATCACTGCAGCTCAGGGGCACCTACCCTCTGGCCAGAGTTAGGGGATCCTAACAGACTCATGTGGAATGGAAGAGGGTCAGTTCTGAAACAAAAGAAGGGAGCTGTTACCAAATAAGGTTAGTAAGAGCTCTTGGCAGTTCAAAAGAAAAGACATGCAAGAGTCAAGTTCCTATGCTGGCCAACAGTGTGTCCTGTTGCAAGGGGTTCTGTGTTAGGACAAACAGGAAGTTTTCTCCCGAAAAACAGAAATGAAACCCATTTCTGTACATCGTGGCACACAGTATAAACCACACTAAGGTGTGGCCTCTGGGAGGTGTTTATGGGGATGTCTTTTTGTCTCGTGGTCAGAATAAATGCAATGAAGGACCCATCCCTTCTTTGAAAGATGGCATAATTTTGATGGGAACATCATTTTCCTCCCAAAACGTTTTGGTGGCTGCCAATCCTTTTCAAAATTGAAATCTAACTTCATTATGTGCAATTGCATCATGATGCTGAGGAAAGAGCTTGCTTTGGGTCAGACGAACCAGTCTGGACTGTTGCTGTGTGACCTGAGGCAAGCTACCTTGAACTTCCAGAGAGAAGCTTGGCAGCATGGTATCATGTCAGAGTCCTGGCCCCTGAAGTCACTCTGTCTTCACCACTTCCCAGCCGCCTGCCCTTGAGCACGTTTCTAAATGGTTCTGTGCCTTAATTTCCTCATGCATAAAATAGGGATGATGATAACAACCTTCACAAGGTTGTTTAGTGGAATAAATAAGACAACGAATGTCAAATGCTTGGAACGGTGTTTGGCACATAGTAAGTTCTCAATAAAATGTTAGCTGTTGTTATTATTGCTACTATCTTTGACTGCTCAATATCTAGTAGAGTACCTGATCCAGAATAAAATATATGGTGAATGAACCAAGGGACTGAACCCTTTGTGACCTAGTTTTCCTAATCTATAAAATGTGACTATTACTCATCAAACATGCTGTTGTAATGATTAAGTGAGATAGTGTATGGAAAGCCTCTAGCCTGTCTTAATAATAGGCAGATTCTGTTGGTTCCTTTCTGTTTTCTCCATTCCCCTATCCCCAAAATTCAAAGTCCTCCATAATTTTTCATGCCAAGCCTTTCTGAGTTGCGAAGTGCCAAAACCTAACTCAAGTAGGCTCAAGAAATAGAGAAGTCCTAGGTCTAGCTGAATCCAGAGACTCAGATGACATCATCGGGACTTGATCTCCTTGCAACTCTTTCTTTTGAGCATGGTTGACTTCAAGGAGTTGACTGTACCCTGAGCAGATCTGTCTATGTGGTGGCCTCCAGTAGTTCCAGATTGTCACCAGGTCTCTTAACCTCTCTGCACCTCAGTGTTCTCATCTGTAAAAAGGGAGATAATGATAGCACCTATAGTAAGCCTTTGATACATATTATTCTCATTGCTGTTGTTATTCTTTAGCAATTCCAGAGAAAAAAGGAACTGCTACTTCTACTTCTGGAAAATTCCAAGAATTGTGTCTCATTGGATCAATGCAGGCCTCCTGTCCATCCCTGAGGCAATCAGCATGATTGAGGGGATAGACTAATAAGACTGATGGGGCCCGGAATATGCCCCTTCCCTGGGGTTGGGGCCAGATGTGGGGTCAGCCTTCCTCCCACTTGGTCTAAGAACTGGAGAGGGTGCTCTCTCTAAGAAAAACCAAGATACTAGTAACGGGGGAAAAATATGGGCCGTGCCCAGGAGGGAACAGTCCCAGTGGCTAACCCCCTGGCTCCTGAGTTGAAGTTGATGACTGTGTCCTCCACTGCTGCCCACAACAGGCTGTGGAAACTTAAGCAAATTACTTATCCTCTCAAAGCCTCAGTTTCCCCACTTAGAGAAATGGGATGCTATTTCTTCACAAGTGTTTGTTTTTAGGATTTTTATTATAGAAATTTTCAAGCACATTCATCAGAACAGTCAATAGTAAAATGAATCCAGGTGAGCATCACCCAGTTTCAATAATTATTGACACAGCTGATCTCTGATCTGTGTCTCTCCTTCTCCCCACACCCTACTCCGACAATATTCTGAAGCAAATCTCAGATGATATCATTTTGTTCGTAAACATTTCAGTATGTACGCAAAATATAATTGCTCTTTTTTCTTAAATTTAACCTTTACTATCACACCTAAAACATTAATAATAGTTCCTTAATATTAAAAAATGTGGAGTTTGAATCTTCCTTTTTTTTCATAAATCGTTTTTCACTCTTGATTTATTTGAGTCAGGACTGACGTAAGGCCTATTACATTCCATTTGGTTGATAAGCCTCTTGAGTTTCATTTAATCTCTAGGTTCCAACAGTTATCAATAAGTCAATTTTTTTTTTTCTTTTTTTTTTTGACACAGAGTCTCCCTCTGTTGCCGAGGCTGGAGTGCAATGGCATGATCTCGGCTCACTGCAACTTCCGCCTCCCAGGTTTAAGTGATTCTCCTGCCTCACCCTCCTGAGTAGCAGGGATTACAGGTGCTTGCCACCACGCCTGACTAATTTTTCTATTTTTTGTAGACAGGGTTTCACCATTTGGCCAGGCTGGTCTCGAACTCCTGACCTCAGGTGACCCACTCCCTCAGCCTCCCAAAGTGCTGGGATTACAAGTATGAGCAACCATGCCTGACCCAATAGGTCATTCTTACTTCATCTGTATCTACTCCCTACACCTCACTTCCTGTCCCCTACTTCTGAAATATTTTGAAACAAATTCTAGACACCAATTTTTTTTTTCTTTTTTTTTGAGACAGAGTCTCACTCTGTCGCTCAGGCTGGAGTGTAGTGGTGCGATCTCAGCTCACTGCAATCTCTGTCTCCTGGGTTCAAGCGATTCTCCTGTCTCAGTCTCCCAAGTAGCTGGGATTATAAGCATGAGCACCATGTCCAGCTAATTTTTTTTTGTAGAGATGGGGTTTCACCATGTTGGCCAGGCTGGTCTTGAACTCCTGATCTCAGATGATCCACCCACCTTGGCCTCCCAAATTGCCGGAATAATAGGCGTGAGCCACCACACCTGGCCCAGACACCAAAATCTTAAGTCTCATCTCTAAATATTTCTGTTTGTACTTCTAACACCCTCGCTCTCTCTCACATTAGAACAAAACCGCTATTCAATTAATACACCGTAATGATAATAATCATACTTGGTTATCCATTGTTCAAATTTCCCCAGTTATTATCACTGTTTGGAAGTGATATAATTCACAGTGAAGTTGCAGCTTGTTAAAATCAAGATCCAAACAAGCCCATGCTTTTGGTTTATTTTTCTACTAAACCTCTTTTAATTTCTAGGTTCCTTGCCTTTTCTTTTCTTTTGTTTCTTCTATTTTATTTTTTGAAAAAACTAGGTCATTATCCATGTAGAATTTCCTCATTTGGAATTTTGCTGATTGCATTACCCTGGTGCCATTTACCATGGGGCGGGAAGCATGTAGTGTCACACAGCCCTGGGGGGAATCAGGCTCTGGAACTAACTTGCTGAGTGACAGAAGGCAAATTCCTTAATTTTTCCAAATCTCAGTTTTTTCATCCTAAAAGAGAGTAATGATAATGGTACCTCCTAAGCTATAGGGAAGATTAACTGAGTAAGGTATATAAAGAATTGAGTACAATGGTGAATGAGAAATTAATATTTTTTCTTAAAAAAGCTATTGGTAGAACTAACCATAGAGTCCCTTGATAGATGAATGGATAAGCAAAATGTGGAATATCCATACAATGGAAAATTATTCAGCCCCAAAAAGGAAGAAAATGTTGACATAGTCTATGTAGGTGATCCTTGCATCTATTATGCTAAGTGAAATAAGACAGTCATGAAAGGACTAATATTGCCTGACTCCTTCTATATGAGATACCTAGAGTAGACGAATTCATAGAGACTGCCAGTTGCAATGGCTCATACCTGTAATCCCAGTACTTTGGGAGGCCGAGGCAGGAGGATCACCTGAGGTCAAGAGTTTGAGACCAACCTGGCCAACATGGTGACATCTCTACTAAAACTACAAAAATTAGCCAGGCGTGGTGGTGGGTGCCTGTAATCCTAGTTACTTAGGAGGCTGAGGCTGGAGAATAGCTTGAACCCAGGAGGCAGAAGTGGTGGTGAGCTGAGATTGCACCATTGTACTCCAGCCTGGGTGACAAGAGTGAAACTCTGTCTCAAAAAAATTCAGAGACCAAAAGTAGGATGGCGGTTCCCAGAGGCTTATGGGGAGAGGTGAATGAGGAATTATTGTTTAATGAGTACAGACTTTCAGCCGGGGAAGACAAAAAAACTTTGGAGTTAGATGGTGGTGATGGTTGCCCAGCAATGTAAATGTAATGAATGCCACAAAACTGTACATTTAAAAATACAAACATGATACATTGTATGGCATGTATATTTTACCACAATAGGCAAAACAGCTGTTAAATAAGTTAATCTTGTATAGGACTGTGGCCTCCAGCTGCTCCCCAGCCCCTCATTTCATACCTCTTGGAGATGGCTGGCACAATTTCAGGGAGGGGCTGTTATCATGAAAGAAACTGAATTAAACTTACCTGAAATCTTGACCTCTGTCCTTGAATCCACAAATGTTCATTAAGCTCCAGCTCTGAGCTCGGCCCGGCCATAGGCCACGACTCGGGTGTAAGGGAAGAGGGGAGGATGCAGAGGTCTAATACCCAGTGCAGGGTTTCAGAGGCCTTCGAACTCTCATCAGATTGAGGAATGTGCCGTAACAACACAGGCGACACAAGACAAGCATCTCCCCGTCAGTGGTAAAAGAAAGCAAGACTTGCGGGCCTCCAATCCTTCCTCAGAAAGACATTGACCTCAAAAGATGGTGAACATGCCCACTGCCCTCACTTCCCGGAGGCCTGGGAGAGACCCTACCAGTGACCATCTGACCACATGGGCAACCGTGGGGCCAATCAGATTCTCTGAGAATTTCAGCAGAGCATCCCAGAGGAGGAAGGTCAGGGGTGACCTGGAAATGGAAAATCACATAGACTCAGGCTGGGGCGGGCTGGTTCTGTTGAGGGAAACAACAATGAGGATGCCACAGAGAGGGTAGGTCTTCCTGGGGAATCTGCAGCACGAAGCAGACACTCAGAAAGGGGACAAGAGACACACGGTCAGGTGCTAGGGAGAGGCTGTTCCTCTCCAGCTTCCAGCCCCAGGTGCAGTCCTTCCCCAGGCCTGTGCATTCCTGCTATCCATTTCTCCAAGTGTCTCCTGTGCACTCCCTACAGACTCCCCTTAGAGCAGGCTGCAGGAGTGGAGGCACAGTCTGGGTCCCCTGGAAGGTGCCTCTGAGAGCATTAGGCTGCTCCATGTTGACCAAAGACTGCCCTTGGGATAGACACCCATGGAAAGGAGGGGGAGGAGGCAGGAGTCGGGGGAGAGAGCAGCTGAGCTGCGACCAGGGCCACAGCCTTGGCCAACCCATGTGTGTTAATCTGCAATAACAAAGGACCGCAGTCTGAGGGGCTTCACACAGAAATTTATTTCCTCACAATTTTGGAGGCTAGAAGTCTGAGATCAGGTGTTGACTGGTCTGGTTTCTTCTTTTCTTTTTTTTTTTTTTCAGACAAAGTCTCACTCTGTCGCCCAGGCTGGAGTGCAGTGGTGGGATCTCAGCTCACTGCAACCTCTGCCTCCTGGGTCCAAGCGATTCTTGTGTCTCAGCCTCCTGAGTGTCTCAGCCTCCTGAGTGGCTGGGATTACAGGTGAGCGCCACCAGGCCTGGCTAATTTTTGTATTTTTAGTAGAGACAGGGTTTCACCATGTTGGCTAGGCTGGTATTGAATTCCTGACCTCAAGTGATCCATCTGTCTGCCTCAGTCTCCCAAAGTGTTGAGATTACAAGAGTGAGTCACCACACCGAGCTGGACTGGTTCTTCTGAGGCCTCTCTCCTTGGCTTCAGGCAACTGTCTTCTCCCTGTGTCTCCCTCTGGTCTTCCCTCCATGTGTCTGTGTCTTAATTTCCTCTTCTTTTTTTTATTTCGCTCTTGTTGCCCAGGCTGGATTGCAATGGCGCGATCTCAGCTCACCACAACCTCCTGGGTTCAAGTGAGTCTCCTGCCTCAGCCTCCTGAGTAGCTGGGATTACAGGCATGCGCCACCACGCCTGGCTAATTTTGTATTTTTAGTAGAGACGGGGTTTCTCCATGTTGGCCAGGCTGGTCTCAAACTCTCGACCTCAGGTGATCCCTCCGCCTCAGCCTCCCAAAGTGTTGGGATTACAGGCATGAGCCACTGCACCCGGCCAATTTCCTCTTTTTATAGACACCTGTCATATTGGATTATGGCCCAACCCAATGACCTCATGTTATCTTAATTAACCTTTAAAGGTCTTGTCTCTGAACAGGGACTCGTGTTGAGGTTCTGGGGTTTAAACTTCCACCTATCAGTTGTGGAGTTGGAGGCGCCAGTAGAGAGCACAGTTGAACTGACACCATGGGAAGCTCTGGAGTCAGAACGGCCCTTCAAAATCATCCCAGTCAGGCCAAAAAGATCAGGTCTGTAAGGATCAGTCACTGGATGTGGAACTTTCTGGGAATAGCATGACCTTGGGCGAGGCCACACTCTGCAGCCGAGTCTGTCCCTAAGGGCTCTGAGAGCTGAAGGCTGTCTGTGGTCAGCTCCCCCAGCAGCTGGGGCATTGGATCCCGCATCAAAGAGGGCGGTGCTTTCAGGATCCACCACCAGTGGGTTCTGGGTCTTGCAGCTGAACGAACCTGAAGGCGGGACTGTCCAGGGGGTGAAGTGAAACAGTGATTCGCAGCTCCCTGAGGGTGAGACTGTGTGCTGGTCACCGTATCCTCCATCCATGACAGACACTTCATCCACCTCCACCCTGTTGCAGCCTTTCTTCCTGAAAAGGAGATGTCTGCTGGGTGGGGTCTAAGACAACTCGTGATCTGGTGACAATAGGGATGGATGTGACTGGTGCTGTCACCGCACCCCCAACCCCCTGCTCACATAGCAAAGTGAGCTGAGGTTGCTTTCTCACATAATGAGGGAAAACCCAAGGCAACTGTAGAGAGGAGGCGGGGAATAAACCAGGGCTGGCAACTGCTGGCCCCCAGACTCCTTGTTAAGTGAAAAGAATAAAGCCCTTTTTATTGAACACACTGTGTAGTGGGTTGAATGGTGGGCATGTCGTGTCCCCCCCCCTCGCCCCTGGCCCCGGCCGCGCCCCCGCAACAGAAAGTCCTTCCCCTGAGACTTGCAAATGTGACCTTATTTGGAAAAAGAGTCTTTGCAAATGTAGTTAAGTAAAGGAGATAAAAATAATCCTGGGTTAGAGTGGGCCCTGAGTCCAATGACAAGCGTTCTTATAGAGACTTGTCCTCTGGAAGAAGAGCAGAAAGACACAGAGGAAAGGTAATGTGAAGACAGAGGTGGATATGGAAGTGACTCACCTAGAAGTCAAAGAATTCCAAAAACTGGCGGGGCGTGGAGGCTCACGCTTGTAATCCCAGCACTTTGGGAGGCTGAGGCAGGAGTTTGAGACCCGGATCACCTGAGGTCAGGAGTTCGAGACCAGCCTGACCAACATGGAGAAACCCCGTCTCTACTAAAAATACAAAATTAGCCAGGTGTGGTGGTGCATGCCTGTAATCCCAGCTACTCGGGAGGCTGAGGCAGGAGAATCACTTGAACCCAGGAGGCAGAGGTTGTGGTGAGCCGAGATTGCACCATTGCACTCCAGCCTGGGCAACAAGAGCGAAACTCTGTCTCAAAAACAAAATGGATCCCCCAAATCTAGGAGATGAACATGAAGCAATTCTCCGTCGGAGCCTCCAGAAAGAACCAACCCTGCTGACGCCTTCATTTCAAACTTCTGGCCTCTGGAAGTGTGAGGGAATAAATTTCTGTTGTTTTAAGTCACCAAGTTTGTGGCACCTTGTCAAGACAGCCACAGAAAACTATTGCATGCTGTATTGTTAGGTTATTTTCTGCTTGCAACCCAAATCCTAATTATTGTAACTTAGCAGCACCCAACATACAATAAAATTAAATGAATGAATGGTCCGGGCACAGGGGCTCATTCCTGTAATCTTAGCACTTTGGGAGGCCGAGGCAGGCGGATCGCTTGAGGCCAGTAGTTTAAGAACATCCTGGGCAGACTAAGTGCGGTGGCTCTTGCCTGTAATCCCAGCACTTTGGGAGGCTGGTGGATCACCTGAGGTCAGGAGTTCAAGACCAGCCTGGGCAACACGGTGAAACCACGTCTCTATTAAAAATACAAAAATTAGCCAGGCGTGGTGGTGCACACCTGTAATCTCAGCTATTTTGGAGGCTGAGGCAGGAGAATCACTGGAAACCGGGAGGCAGAGATTGCAGTGAGCTGAGATTGCACCACTGCACTCCAGCCTGGGCAACAGAGTGAGACTCAGTCTCAAGAAAAAAGAAAAAGAACAAATGTACTTATTTGTGTTTGCCTGATAGGACATACTTAAATATGCATAATTTTATTTGATTTCTTAGTGGGATAGTAGAAAAGACTGTGGAGGGCACTCTCCTGCACTGAGCAGGCTGATGTGCTCGCACAGCTGGGGAGGAGGGTGATCTAGACAGGAGGGATGACACAGGCAAAGATATGAAATTGGGAGAATGCAAGGCATGTTGAGGGTTTGAGGGTTCGGGGGCCTGCATGTAGATCAGCCTGGGGGTATAGGGTGCGTGTGGGAGGCAGAGGGAAGCCAAGCAGGAAAGGCAGCCTGGGGCCAGTGTGGAGGACACTAAAGCCATTCCAGACGTGGCACTGGCCTTTTTCCTGAAGGTAATAGGCTGTCATGGCAGGGTTTTCACCCAGAAGCAACATGATAGAAATGGTGCTTTAGAAAAACGAGTCTGCTCTCATTAGCATTGATTCTAGTCCTGCTGAGACAACAAGGCATAGATAAATGGTCCACATCCATCCTTAAAAGTGCACAGCAATTGTCCAAATGAACCACACTCTACACTGGCTGAGCTTTCAATTACAAAATGCAATCAGTTACAATGACACAATGGGGCATTACAGTAATCCGTCACTGAAATCATATAGAGCTGCCAACTCTGTGTGCTGCCACCAAGATCTTGGCCCTTTGAGCCTGCCTCTCCCGCCAGCCAACTCTGCCTTTAGGCAAGGATTCCCAGCATCCCCCTGGGTAATTCCAGACCTGGAGTCACTTCTTTCACACTCTGGGCTCTGACCCCATCTCAGGTCCTGCCTATGGCTCTTTGGCTGTCTGCCAACAGATTCTGCCCCTTCTCACCCAAATTTCAGGCCCATGGACTCAATCCCCAGTCCTGGTAATAGTGAAAGATGAATTCCCACTCCACGGGCCAGGCTCTCTGTGACCGTCTTAAGGAGGCGGTATGGCAGAGAGACCAGCCACAGGCTTGGGTTGAGTCCTGGCTCTGCCAATGGGAGGTTTTTTAACTCCTCCAAGCCTCAGTTCTCTCAGCTGATAACAATATCTAACACTCAAAGCAGCTGTGAGGATCAGGGGAGGTGATCTATTAGTAAAACTATTATGAGACATGAACTTACTCTTATGGAACTGCACTCAGAAGAAAAAAGCCAAGTTATCTTCATTTATGAAAAGTCAAAAATGAAGCAAGTCAAGTGAAGCAAAAGCACCATCTTGGATTTCAGTAAACTCACGCACCAGCTACATGCACCATCTAATTTTGTTTCTGAAATACATTGTTGTCTGAATTCAATATCTACCACTCTGGTCATCCCAAATGAAAGTGGACAGAGGATCAGTGACTTGACTCGTGCTTTCTTGGATAAGTAAAATGTGGTGCTCACACATTATGGGACTCTGTGCAGCAATTAGGAACCACAAACTGGATGCACATACACAGTAACACGAGCAGATCTTAAAAAACATAATAGAGGACATCGAATGCCACTCTGTACCCAGCCCCATTCCAAATACTTGACATAGCTTAACTCATTCAGTTCTCACCAAATCCCAAGAGGTACACAACATCATTATCTCCAATGTGCAAAGAGAGGCATGGAAAAGTTCAGTAACCTGCTCATCATCTTATATAGCAGAGGAGCTGAGATTTGAACTGGGCAGCCTACATGCTTCACCTCAATTCTGTATTAAATGCATACACATCCATACACACACACACACACACACACACACACACACACACACGGACATTTATTTATGTATTTATGCATTTATGTATTTATTTATTTTTGAGACAGTTTCGCTCTTGTTGCCAAGGCTGGAGTGCAATGGTGCGATGATCTCGTCTCACCACAACTTCCACCTCCCAGGTTCAAGCGATTCTCCTGCCTCAGCCTCCAGAGTAGCTAGGATTACAGGCACCTGCCACCATGCCCAGCTAATTTTATACTTTTAGTAGAGATGGGGTTTCTCCATGTTGGTTTCTCCATGTTGGTCAGGCTGGTCTCAAACTCCCAATCTCAGATGATCCGCCCGCCTCGGCCTCCCAAAGTGCAGGGATTACATGTGTGAGCCACCACGCCTGGCCTCACACACAAACATTTATACAGCAAGACCTTCAGCACACCACCATTCTGCCTATGCCAACTGCCAGTTTGTTCTCAATAAATCTCTGCATTTCGTCTGCTCTTCCTTGTATCCCAGGGAACTACAATTGCCAGCTCTCGTGGCTCTGACTTGTGGGTTGGTTTAGGGAATGGGAAACTGGTAGAATATTAGAGAGGGGAGAAGGGAGAGGAACAGCCAGGGTGTTCCTCTGTGTCTGTTTCCTCTGGTAGCTCCTACAACCCTGCTTCTCTTCCTTGGCTCTGCCTTCAGCCAGATGGCCCCTCCTCCATTGTTTCAGATCCTGCCAGCAGTCCCTACATTGGAGTCCCAGCCATAAAGCACTAGCATCATCCTTCCTATTGCTCCTCCAGCCCTAGGTGGCTTCCTGAGGTTGATAATCTGTGGATCATCTGTTTATCTTCTAAATTTGCCTATCAACTTGTGTAACCAATTCCCTATATTAAATTTCCTCTGTTTGAAAGACCTAGAGCAGTGTCTAATTTTCTTGCTAGATCCAGACTAATAACTCATTTGTGTGAATTAAAAATCTGTGCTTGCTCTGGTGGAAGATGTACTGACCTGTGAATCAAGATGCCTGGGATGGAGGCAAGTGCTGTCCCAACGCATTGTGAAACCTCAAGCTCTTTGTCTGTCCTTCTTAGACTTTGGATGTTTTTCTTTTTTATGAAAACTTTTATTTTTTTTAACTTTATAGAGATTGGGTCTTGCCATGTTTCCAGGCGGGAGTACAGTGGTATGATCATCGCTTACTGCAGCCCTGACCTCAGTCTCCTGAGTAGCTGGGACTACAGGTGCACGCCACAACACCTGGCTAATGTTTTGATTTGTTTTGTAGAGATGGGGTCTTGCTATGTTCCCCAGGCTGGTCTCAAACTCTTGCCTCAAGCAATCTTCCCGCCTCAGCCTCTCAAAATGCTGGGATTCCAGACATGAGCTACCATACCCAGCCTAGATTTTGGATTTCTAATTTGCAATGTTAATGTTGGATTAGGTGCTTTTTTAAAAAAGTACATTCTTACTCAAACTCTTTGAATATGTGTGTTTATGTTTGTGTGTGTGTGTGTGCACGCATGCATGCATGTGTGCTCAAGATCACAGATTTTTTTCTATGGATAATATGATTTCAAAGATATGTATGAATCACATTAAAGCAGCTGCCTTTGGAGTAGAGAACAGGGTCAAAAAAAGAGTAAAAAGACAATCAGAAGCTGGGTGCAGTGGCTCACGCCTGTAATCCCAGCTAATCGGGAGGCCAAGGCCAGGGGATCACCTGAGGTCAGGAGTTCAAGACCAGCCTGGCCTACATGGTGAACTACCGTCTCTACTAAAAATACAAAAATCAGCCAGGCGTGGTGGCGCAAGCCTGTAATCCCAGCTACTTGGAAGGCTGAGGCAGAAGAGTCACTTGAACCCAGAAGGCGGAGGGCGCAGTGACCTGAGATCACACCACTTCACTCCAGCCTGGGTGACAGAGTGAGACTCTGTCATCAGAAAGTCCCGGTAGTGATCAAGAATGAAAACATGAAATAACCACAATATGAACCTGAGGTTCCATACACATATTTCTTTATGTGCCTTTGTTCACAGAGACGCCCAAGTTTGGGTGAAAATGTCTGACTTCAGGCCCAGCATTCATATCACACGTAAGGATGCACAAAGCTGGGAAGTGGGCAAGTGTCCCATCTGAGCCTCCCACAGAGTCCCTCAGTGCCTCTCCCTGTCCTGCGGTGATGACTTCCATCCCCAGATGTCCTCTGCTATGTGGTCCCTGGCTGCCCAGAGCTCCCAGACTAAGCGAGGTTCTATTACTAAGGTAGCAGAAAGCAGATATTAGGGGATAACAAGCAGTTTCTGCCAAAACAGAGTGCCATCTTTTGGGAAGCTCTCGGGTAGCTGACAGAGAGTAGGCTGTGCTGCTGAGGCTGACGCAGGGTAAAAAGGTCTCAGTGAGGAAACCAGCCCTTCGTCGCAAAAGCAACTGAAGAGCAATGCAACACAGCATACAGCAGTGGTTCCTAACCTGTCGGCCAGCCCACGTGCTGCCGTCCAGAGCTAGAGGTGTCACCAATCACCTTCCACATTCACCCTCGGTGCTCCTAAAGCAACGGGAAGCCTTTTCTGGGTGTGTGTGTGAGGGTGTGTGAGGGTGTGTGTGTGTGTGTGTTTTCCACAGTCACTTTACGGGCCAGCCTCGCCCTGAGAGTGGGGAGGGAGAAGGCGGTTCAGCCCGGGTAAGCTGCTGGCGCCATCTAGCGCTCCGATGGAGAACTGGCTCCCGCGCATTCTCTGAGCTGAGATTTCCGAAGCCTGCTCCGAGCTCTCCAACCTCCATCTGCTTTTTTCAAAACCTTCATAGCTTGCCAATTTGCAAATATTGGGAAATCACTTTGCCTTGCAGTCTTCAAGGAGTAAATCTACTGAGCCCATTGCCAGTAGAACCCGCAGAGGCTGCCAGGCAATTACCTAACCCCCAAGAGGCCCCTGGCAAATTGGACATTCTGGGCATTTAAAACCTGCCATTCGCATGCACAGAATTGTAGGAAACGTGGGCTCCAAATTTTATCATCAGAATCTCTCAGGGGCGACCTCAGCCTTTCCTAAGAAAACAGTCTCTCTCCTGAGGTGTGAAGACATCTGCTTTCCAGAGTCCCCCACTGCCACTATCTCTAAACAACAATTTGTAAACCAGTTGTTGGTTCACATTTAAAATTGCGAGCCATGTTTTCTTTTCCCCCTATAGGAGAGAAGAAGCTGGTTGTTTCAGGATTCATTAAGCCCTAATTTCTTCACCAGCATTCTGAGCGTAAATGGCTTGGCTGTTCCATCCCATGTTTAAGACATACTGAAATAGGCCCTATCCTGAGACATTAACTTTCAGCAGTAACTGCTAGAAAAGGACCTTGATTTATTGGTAACCAG
Source organism: Rhinopithecus bieti (assembly GCF_001698545.2). Taxonomy (NCBI): domain Eukaryota; kingdom Metazoa; phylum Chordata; class Mammalia; order Primates; family Cercopithecidae; genus Rhinopithecus; species Rhinopithecus bieti. The sequence continues at coordinate 252,216 of NW_016803705.1, read as the reverse complement.
CTGATGTTATCATTCACAGGAAAGACTAATAACATGAGAAATAAACTTGAGCACTGAGTTAGCGGACAAAATTTGGGAGCCCACCTTAGTTATTTTTTGTTCTGAAATAACCAAGAACAAAGACAGGAAGCAAGTACTGAGTACGGATGGACATGAATGAATTCCTAATTACCGAAACAATTTATTTAACACCCTGCTATCCGGGAGAGAAGTAGGGTGCTTTTTGTCTTTCCCATCAAAGACTTTATTGCTATTTTGATCATCCAAAATTGTCAAGAACATGTTTCCCTAATAACTTGGCCAGTGACTTCATTTCACCCTAGGGCCACGGTCACTCATTAGCTTGTAGGACTCCCCGTCCCTGTCTGTTATGAGTGCAGGGAGACGACAGAAGAAAGGAGGGTGTAGGTTGGACGGGAAGTGGAAGAGACTTTTCTCTCCCCTTTTTCCAAGCATCAAAAGTGCATCAGTGGCAAGGAGGAATTGCCTTTTAGTTTAGTTGGATTTTGACAGGCCCCTTTTACTTTCCCGTCAGCTCCTCAATTCAGGCAATTTCACGGCGGCTTTTCTGCTGCTGAGATATGTTTGTGGCAGCAGGGTTGTTAGCTGCAGCCTCAGGCTGAGGAGCCAAATTGCTAAGCAGCCTCGCTTTGACTGCAGCCCAGACCCGCTCAGAGGGCTTTGCTAGTAACCCAGGGACAGTCCAGACCTAACAGGGCCATCAGGCCAGCCCGAAAGGGCAACAGTGTGTCCTGGTTCATTATTCAGCCCAGTTAGATGGCTGAGAGCTGTCTGTATACTTACTTTCAATGAACTGAAATATTGTAAAATAGACCTCATTCATTCATTTAACAAGTAAGCATTTATTGAGAGCCATGCTAAAGCTCTGCTGAATGTAATTAGCCGATTAAGCCAAACTGTGCTAAAGAGAGTTCCAGGCAGAGGGAGCAGCAAGTCCAATGGCTAGGTCATAGGTTTGGCCTGTTTGAGGAAAAGCAGGAAGATAGGAATAGCTGGAGGGCAGACAGTGAGGGGCAGAGTGGCGGGGAGATGAGAGCAAAGATGGGAGCCTGGGCTGGGAGGCCACACCGTGTACAGCCTTCTAGGCCACAGTAGGGACTTTGGGTTTTAGACTATGTATGATGGGAAGCCGCTATGGAGTTTGAAGACCATATTGTTTCCAGCCCCAAGGGGCTTTAAAATGCCACGGCCTCTAGGATGAAACACCACCTCAGCACGGCACCCAGCCAGCCAGCTTCTCCTCTGCACTCTCCTCCTGCCTCACCCCCACACTCTCATCTCCACATATACCCACCATAGCTCTGTCTTGTGTTCCAAAGGCAACATCCCTTTATCTGCCTGGGAAACACCTACCTACCCTTCAAGACCCTGCATATCCACCACTGCCTTTATCAAACCAACCTTGACTGTCTTAGGCTGTGAATCCCCCTGTTCTTTGTCTCGGAGCCTCTTGGACACAATCCTATTATATAGGGTCCCTGTCATTTCTAAGGGTCTCCCTGCCTTCCAAGACTGGAGGCCCTAGATGGGGGAATCCCGTGTGGGGCTGGGGCAGAGTCAGCAAAATAAGTGTGTTAAATTCTCCTTGGGTAGATCAGCAAATGAACAAGTGAAGGGGTAGCTGAGGAGAGCTGACCCATGAACTCCCTACCAGCCATCCACTCCACAGTGTGAAAAACAGATGCGGGGTTGGTTGGGAGGTGGGTTGCCTTGGTTCAAATTCAGCCTGCAGCAAGTATTTCCCAGGTGACTTCTGGCAAATGTCTGTGCATTCACTTCTTTATATATAAAATAGAAAGGGTCATAATGCCATGCTCTGCCCACAGGTTGTTGAGAGGATTAAATAAATCAGTACATAAAAACACTTAGGGCCAGGCACAGTGGCTTATGCCTGCAATCTCAGCACTTTGGGAGGCCAAGGCAGGCAGATCACTTGAGGCCAGGAGTTCAAGACCAGCCTGGCCAACATGGTGAAACCCCCATCTCTACTAAAAATACAAAAATTAGCCAGGTGTGGTGGCAGGCACCTGCAATCCCAGCTACTTTGGAGGCTGAGGCAGGAGAATCACTTGAACCCAGCAGGCAGAAGTTGTGGTGAGCCGAGATTGTACCATTGCATTCTAGCCTGGGCAACAGAGCAAGACTCTGTCAAAAACAAAAACAAAGAAACCAGCATTTAGAATAGGGCCTAGCACAGTAGTCATTTGGTAAGTGTGAGTATTATTTAGGCTGTTTTGTTGTTGCAAGGGAAGGGGGCTGCGGGATACAGAGAGGGGAATTCAGGGGAGAGTGAGAATCTTTGCGTGGGGTGGCGAGCTTGCTGCTTTCTTCTCCAGCTTTGTCTGGGGCTGTTCTGAACCACAGGTGCCCTGCCTATAAGGCATGTGTCAGAGGCTCTTAGACGGAACCATCTTTTCATTAATCTCCCAGTAATGTCACGGGAAAGTCAAATTGCTTCTTATTCTCAAACCCTTTCCTACCTTCCTGGAAGCTTTTGCCGCTCCCTTTTCGATGGAAGGAGGTCGGGCTGGGGTTGGGCTGGGAGCCAGAACACTTGGTTTAGAGTTCTTGCTCTGCTATGTGTCCCATCAATGTCCTTGGGCAAGAGGTGTGACCTCTGAGACTCGAAGTCCTCAGCTGGTCTGAGATCTTCCTCTGCAGGCTGCCGTGGGGTCCAGGCAGTGCTTCTGTGCTCAGGCTATGGAGTCAGGCTTTCTTTCTTTTCTTTTTTTTTTTTTTTTTTGAGACAGAGTCTTGCTCTGTTGCCCAGGCTGGAGGTCAGTGGTGCCATCTCCCCGCCTCCCAGGTTCAAGCGACTCTTGTGCCTTAGCCTCCTGAGTAGCTGGAATTAAGGGACGCACCACCACACTTGGTTAATTTTTTGTATTTTTAATAGAGACGGGGTTTCACCATGTTGGCCAGGCTGGTCTTGAACTCCTGGCCTCAAGTGATCCGCCTGCCTTGGCCTTGGAGTCAGGCTATTCTGGCTCAAATCTTGGCTCTATCCTTTGTCAGCTGTGGACTTACGTAAGTTATCCAGTCTCTCTGTGCCTCAGTTTCCTCAGCTGAAATAGGGCAATAACAGCTACCACCCTGTTAGGGGCTGAATTCTCTCTCCCGCCCCCACTCCCAATTCATATGTTGAAGTCCTAACTCCCGGTACATCACGCTGTGACTGTATTTAAAGAGGGGAAGTTAAAAGAGGTCATTAGGGTGGGCCCTAATCCAGTATGACTGTTGTCTTTATAAGAAGAGGACATTAGGACGCTGACAGATTGGGAAGACCATGTGAGAGTACAGGGAGAAGAGGGTCATCTACACTCCAAGGAGAGAGGCCTCAGGAGAAACCCACCCTGTTGACACCTTCAGATTGGGCTTCTAGAACTGTGAGAAAATAAATTTCTTTTGTGGAAGCCAGCCAAGCTGTGTTCCTTTGTGATAGCAACCTCAGTGGACCACACGCCCCACTAGGCGGCTGTGAGTGTTAAATTAGAAGATGCAAGTGAAGTGCTTGGAATAGGCCAGGTATATAGCAAGTGCCTAACACGTAGCAGCCTCTCATCACAAGTGAGAGCCTGATTCTTGCAGGGATCAGCAGAGACACGCTGCTCTTAGTTCTATTCAGACCCAATGACACATTCAATATTTACTGCAGGCCGGGTACGATGGCTCATGCCTGTAATCCTAGCACTTTGGGAGGTCAAGGGCAGGTGGATCACCTGAGATCAGGAGTTTGAGACCCAGCTTGGCCAACATGGCAAAACCCTGTCTCTACTAAAAATACAAAATTAGCCGAGCATGGTGGTGTGTGCCTGTAATCCCAGCTAATCAGGAGGCTGAGGCAGGAGGATTGCTTGAACCCGTGAGGCAGAGGCTGCAGTGAACTGAGATTGTGCCACTGCACTCTGGCCTGGGAGACAGAGAGAGCAAAACTCCGTCTCAAAAAAAAAAAAAAAAAAAAATTACTACACGTCCACTGTGCACCAGCATCGCCTGCGTGCTGGGTGTAACGCAGCAAGGAGTAAAGCCAGCGTTTCCCCTGCCTTCCTGAAGCTTACAGTCTAACCTGCAGAAGGACAGAGGACAAGGGACCATGGAGTAAAGAATCCCCTACCATAGGAACCCGGAGTGAAAACAGAGCAAATAGAGCAGAGGCTGTGTGTGAGAGAAACAGAGGGTCAGGCCAGGGCTGAGACGGTGCCCAGGAGACAGTGGAGGCAGGTCAGGGAGAGAAAAAAGGTAGGCGGAAAAGGCAGCATTTAAAAGGCCTGAGCAGAGAAGGAGCCAGGCGTGCTGGAAATCAAAATGCCTGCGGTCATGTAAGGAAGCAGAATCTCCTCTTTCCTGCTCCTTTTCCAGCATGGTGTTTGCTAGCTTCTATTTTCCCCTTTCACCTTCCACCATGGGGTGGCCCTCACCAGATACAGGCTCCTCAAACTTGGACTTCTCAGCGTCCAGAACCATGAGCCAAATAAACCTTTTTTTCAATGAATTACTCACACTGTGGTACTCTGTCATAGCAGAAGAAAATGGACTAAGATACGCCTCAGCTATGCTGCAGTTTTCTTATCTATAAAATGGGGGTTGTGGTGGTAATAATAGTAGTCCTCATGGCGTCATTGTCAGGATGAAAAGAGTTTATATAGGCCAGGCGCAGTGGCTCACACCTGTAATCCCAGCAGTTTGGGAAGCCGAGGCAGTTGGATCACTTGAGTTCAGGGGTTTGAGACCAGCCTGGCCAACACGGTGAAACTCCGTCTCTATTAAAACTACAAAAATTAGCCGGGCAAGGTGGCGCACACCTATAATCCCAACTACTCAGGAGGCTGAGGCGGGAGAATCATTTGAACCCAGGAGGTGGAGGTTGCAGTGAGCCAAGATCACGCCTCTGCACTCCAGCCGGGGCAACCGAGTGAGACTGTTTCAAAAAAAAAAAAAATTTTTTTTTTTTTGAGATGGAGTCTCACTGTCTCCCAGGCTGAAGTGCAGAGGCGCGATCTTGGCTTACTGCAAGCTCTGCTTCCCGGGTTCACACCATTCTCCTGCCTCAGCCTCCCGAGTAGCTGGGACTACAGGCGCCCACCACCACGCCTGGCTAATTTTTTGTATTTTTAGTAGAGACGGGGTTTCACCATGTTAGCCAGGATAGTCTCCATCTGCTGAGCTCGTGATCTGCCCACCTCGGCCTCCCAAAGTGCTGGGATTACAGGCATGATCCACCGCACCCGGCAGAAATTTTTTTTAAAGTTTATGTATGTAAAGTACTTAGTACAGTGTCCAGCACACATAAGGAATTCTGTTGTATTATTATTACTCCATAACAATAACAGGCAATATTTATTGAGCACTTACTATGTGCCAGGTATCTAAAATCTTCACTTGAAATATCTCATTTAGTCTTTGTAACAGCCTTTTGGAATAGAAACTGTCATAAATTCCATCTTGCAGGTGAGGAACATTGTGTCCAAAATCACATAGCAAAGTATATAATGAAACAAGGACATTGCGAAAGGCAGCCAGATGTCAGGAGTGGGCACCCAGTAGCAGAGGCAGATGCAGACCCAGCAGAGGACACCTCTGTTGGGATCTTCATGGAAGAAGTCTCAACACTCCTGGCCAAATACTGCCATTTCCTCCGATCTCCCAAGCCTGGCCCAAATGTGCAGGGGAGTCAAATCCTGCTCTTCCTCCAGCAGCCTGGGAGAATGAAAATTTTAGATTTCTAGCAAGTTCAAAGGCTCTGTGCCCTGCCTTGTGGATCACTGTTGAAGAGACCAACATATGTTGTTCTTGCATGGCCAATGGGCCAAGCTCAGAGAAGCAGAACAGAAGGTATTTCTTCCTCATGCTCACAAGAAGAGAAGCCAGTGCTTACAAGATTGCCCCGTGATGGTTTTGGTGATGTGCCATTTCTTTCGACTCAGAAGAGGACAGACAGTGGGTGCTGGCATGGAGCTGTAATGTCATCACAGGTGGCTCCTAATAATGCCACAAAAATAGCAGGCCTGGCAGAGGGTGCAGTGACGCAAATCAGGGTGAATCGTGGCTATCAGAACTCATTCAACATCTGTCTTCCTGACAGCTCATTCTGCTGGGCTCTCCAGGGCAATTCTGGTTGGTTCTGAATGTCAATATCACTCCTGGGCACTTCTGTGCAGAAGACCAAAATTTTGCCTCTGAGGCTTCTTCTCCACTTTCTTTGTGCTGTATCATTTGGGATACTTTGGGTTGCAAGCAACAGAGATACTAAAAAAACAATGGCTTAAACAAGACAGCAGCTTATTTCTTCCTCACATGAAGGCCCAGAAGTCAGCATTCTGGGGTTAGTGGGGTGCTTGACTAAGCCCTTAGGAACCCAGCCTCCTTCAAGTTCAGAATTCTACCTTCCCCAGATCCAGTACTGTCCCTGTGGGGGACAGGGTTGCAGCTAGAGCACCAGACCTCACACTCATGTTCCTAATAAGTGGGTGGGGGAGAAAGGCATAGAGAAGAAGGTGCTTATCAACCAACTTTGAAGGAAGGTCCCCAAAGGAGCCTAATGACAGTTTTGCCTACTTCCTATTGGCCAAAAGTTAATAAAGTTAACCATTTTGGCCACACTGCTGCAAAGCAAGCTGGGAAACATAATCCTTATTTGGGATGGTCAGGGCCCAGCTAAAATTGTGGGATCTATTTTATGGAAGAAAGGGAAAATTGAAACATTTTCATGGGGCTTTCTAACAATTTGAACCACATCTCCTCACTACCAAACTTTCCAACAGAAGAGAAATGAACATTTTCTATAATGTGCTAGGCATCATAAACTTCCCCATAAGCTAAGTCACCCAGTCAATGAAGAAAAAGTATAGAAGAGTAGGTAAGTGCACAGTCTCTAATCCTAATTTTATTCATTTACAAATGGTGATACCAAGTAACTAAACTTCAGTTTTCTAACAAAGAAAATGGTGAAGGCCGGGTGCAGTAGCTCACATCTGTAATCCCAGCACTTTGGGAGGCTGAGGTGGACAGCTCACCTGAGGTCGGGAATTCGAGATCAGCCTGACCAACATGGAGAAACCCCATATCTACTAAGAATACAAAATTAGCCCGGCATGGTGGCACACGCCTGTAATCCCAGCTACTCAGGAGGCTGAGGCAGGAGAATCACTTGAACCTGGGAGGCAGAGGTTGCAGTGAGGCACGATCACGCCATTGCACTCTAGCCTGGGCAACAAGAGTGAAACTCTGTCTCAAAAAAAAGGGGGGGGGATCGTGATCATGATACTTGTGTCACAGAATTGCTATGAGGATTAAAGAGAGTAGATAAAGTTCCTGGTATGCAGTTTGTGTCTCTAGCTTTGCAAGTTACTTAGTGTCTCTGAGCCTTAGTTTCCTCATTGATAAAATAAAGATCTGCTTTATAAGTTTGTGATGAGGATTAGATGAGCTAATGGATGTAAAGTGTTTGGCACAAAGTTTGGCTTTTACAAAAACATAGTCAGGCATGGTGGCTTGTGCCTGTAATCTCAGCTACTTGGGAGGCTGGGACAGGAGGATCAATTGAGGCCAGGAGTTTGAGACCAACCTGGGCAGCATAGCATGACCCTGTTTCTAAAATTTTGCTTTGTTTTGTTTTAATTAGCCAGGCATAGTGGTATGTGATTGTAGTCTTAGTTGCTTCAGAGGCTGAGGCAGGAGGATCGCTTGAACCCAGGAGTTAGAGGCTGCAGTGAGCTGTGACTGCACTCCAGCCTGGGCAACGGAGTGAAACCACATCTCTAAAAAAAAATTTTTTTAAATGAAAACACAACGACTGGGGCTTCTATTATTTAGGACTCCCTAAATTCCTGCAGGAGATCAAAATATTTTCACAAAGCTAAGAACATGTCTTTTATAAAATATAGAATGAACACATATCAAAGTCTTACTATTCAACTCACTGAATAATAAGGGAACCAGTAAGACAGCAAAGCCGATTTCAATCATATTTGAGGTATTGATAGGTAAGAGAAAAAAAAGACAGAGGCTGTTCGAATAAGATTGGTAGTTAGGTACAAAAATGGTTAATGGTCTACATGGCAATAAAACCATAGCTTATCTTTTCTACCAGGAAGAAATTATTTCCATCTCTGCAGAATGAAAGTCTGTATATTAATTACATGTGATATTCAGTGTCTGGGCTGTATTTAATAGTAAATAGCAAAGTCAAACGTAGATAAGTTCTCCTAGAGAATTAAATGATCCTTGGTGAAACTGGATGCATCAGCATGACACTGAAAGGACAACGCAGAAGACTGCATTCAAACATGGCATAAAAGCCCGGCAAGGTGCCACATGTCTGTAGTCTCAGCTACACTGGAGGCTGAGACTAGAGGATCACTTGAGCCCAGGAATTTGAGTGCAGCCTGGGCAACATAGTGAGACTCTACCTTAAAACAAACAAGTAAACATCACATGAAAAGCTCATAAATATACACAATTATAATTTGTCAATTAAAAGTAAAGTTTTTTAAAGGCGTGTAGTCTTTTTTCTTGCTCGATTTCCAAGTTTGAAAATTTTTCCTTAACAGAAGTAATTCTCAGTTGTTGAAGAGGCATTTGCTGATTTCTTAATGGTGACCTGGAGGAGAATAAGGAAGGGTTCGTACCCTCAGGGTATCACTGTCTGTCTGGGGTATGTGTGTGCGCAGGGGTGGATGCGGTAGGAAAAAGCGAGAGTGACTTGACAAGTAAATACAGTGTCCCTTGGTGCAAAGGAATGATTGTTCCTGTACCCCCATATACTGATATTTATGCATAACAAAGTCACATTGTAGCCCCTTCAGAATCCATGTATACAAGAAAAGTTGGCCCTCGGCATCTGCAGGTTTCCAATCCAGAAAATACTGTATTTTCTTTTTCTTTCTTCTTTTTTAAAATTATTGTCTTTTTTTTTTTTTGAGACAGATTCTCACTCTGTCCCCCAGGCTGGAGAGCAATGGCGTGATCTCGGCTCACTGCAACCTCCACCTCCTGGGTTCAAGTGATTCTCCTGCCTCAGCCTCTAGAGTAGCTGGGACCACAGGTGCCCACAACCACATCCGGCTAATTTTTGTATTTTTAGTAGAGACACGGTTTTGACATATTGGCCAGGCTGGTCTCGAACTCCTGACCTCAGGTGATCCACCGCCTTGGTCTCTCAAAGCACGGAGATTACAGGAGTGAGCCATCGTGCCCGGCCAGAATACTGTATTTTTCATCTGCGTTTGGTTGAAAGAAAAACTCCGGGGATAAGTGGCCCTGTGCAGTTAAACGCATGTTGTGTGAAGGTCAACTTTACTATGTGAACTGGATGATGGCCATCCAACCCTGGGAAGACATCCAGGGAAGTGGAAAGATGAGGAGGTAGGTGAGGAAAGGGGAGGGACCTTAAAGACCAAGAGGTCGCTGAGAAATGGCACAGAGAGAGGGTGGGGTTTGGCATAGCCTGGAAGCCACAGGCAGCTCCTCTGGCCACAGCAGCTTTCTCATGTTTTGACAGATGAGAGGTTAATTAACTTGCTCTAAGTCCCAGGGTAGTGAGTGGAAGGACTGAGATGGTAAAAAATCCATTCTCTTTCCCCACGTCACCTTTCCTCTCCTTACTTTTTAAAATCTGCCTTCCAGGGACAAAAGGTCTGCGCTCAGTCATTCCCACTTTAGTATTCATTTAAACCAGTACTTTGCTTCTCCTGGGGCATTTTGAATTTTCAGCCTTGTCTTTCTGAGCTGGAACGAAAGGTGTTGACCAGTGTTAAAGGAGATTCTCAGCAGGAGGAGAGGTGCTGGAGGGGAGGGAGCTCCCTCCCGGTCCCTGAAACCCCAGCACCTCCGGAAGACAGGCTGAAGCTGTTTAGCAACCAACAATCAGAGAGAGAAAGGAGCAGGTAGAGGCCCTGCCTGCTTTATCACCCAGATGTCGCCTCCTCTTACAAGCCAGTTAGGTTTAATGAGACAATGTAGGCCTCCAGGCCCAAAGATGGAGGTAACAGGATCCTCTGAAATATTCAGACTTATCAAATTGGATGTGATTTAATTGCCTGAGTAGTTATGATAGACTAGCCCCGGCCTGAGTGGAGCCTGAGATCATTGGTGACAGGAGGTAGGGAGGCGTGGGGAGGGGAGCTGGGGGAAGACAGGTTAAACTCAGTAGCTCTCATCATTCCATACTTTAAAATCCTTTATCAGTGAAGTCTCTGATGCATATGGCTGGGAAGAAAATATGTTTCATTTCGCCCAGCATCTAAGTAATTCACAGTCAGAGGCCACCAGTCCACTTCTCTCCCATGATGCCAGCCTTGTTCAAGTCCAGCAGGCTCCTGACATTTCAGTGAGTCGTTCCATTGCCTCCTCCCCACCGCCCTTCATGTCTTCTGCTCACAGCCCATCCTTGTAGGTTACAGGGCTCCTCTTCCTTCGCCCAGTCTTCTACAGTCCCCCAGCTCAGGTCCAACCACAGCTTTCCTGGACTTCTTGGGTACCAGAGGAGGGGACAGCGTGGTGTCTGTCTCCCCATCCAGCCCTTTCCTCTTCCATTCATGTAATAGATATGTATCTTGAGTACCCTCCGTTTCCTGTTCTCAAGGAACTTCCATTGTAGTGGAAAAGCTGTTCCTCCTCTGCTCCAGTCATGTAATGGAGAAGGAACTACCACTTTACACCAAGCTATTCACTTATTCAGTCAAGAAGTACTGCCGAGAGCCTGCTACATGGCAGGCACTGGTGGAGGCACTGGGAGCGCAACAGAAAGAAAACAGACAAAGCTCTTGCTCCCTTGGAAATTTACCTTCTAAAGGGGTTAAGGTAGACTATGAACAAATAAATCTAAGGTGTCAGGTAGTCAGAATTTCAGGGAAGGACACAAAAGGGATGGTAGGGTGGGTGCCACTGGTGTAGATACAGCGGCCAGGGAAGCGTGCTCTAACACGGTGGTATATGGGCAGACCTGAAGGAGGTGGAGGCCAGGTGGATGGGCAGTTTACAGATAGAGGGCTTCCGAAGGCCAGCACAAGCCTTGGTGTTGATCCTCACGGCTGTTCTTTGAGATGGGTGGGGCAGCTTCCATGGATAAAGAAACTCAGCTTCAGATAAATGACCTGAAATGATCCATCGGAAGCCACGGCATCCAGCATGGAGCCCACAGCTTCCCTTTGTAGAACTGTGCAGTTGTTGCAGAGTGCTTTGGTTTCAAGGGTTCCAAAGCTCTTGATGACCTAAGAGCTTCTTCAACTTCTTCTTCCCTCTCCTCCCCACAGGCTGCACAATGTCCTGAATCGCCTGCGACTTCAGAGCTATGCCACCTGGGTGTGAAGCTCCTGGTAGCTTGGTCAGTGTGAAGTACAGTGTGATTTTGGGCAAGCTGCTTAACCTCCATGGCCCTCTGTTTCCTCATCTGTAGAATGGGGATATTCACAGAACCTACTTGTAGGGCCGTGGTGAGGATGAAATGATGAACGGTGCTGGCAAACAGGAAATGCCATATAAGTGTCCCTACCAATACACACACCGCACATCCTCAGTCACTGTGTGTGTTCACTGAGGTATGGGCCATGTGTGGGAGGAATTGTGTTCCCTAAAAAGATATGTTGATGTGCTAACTTGAGGTCCCTGTGAATGCAGGAAACCAAAATATGTCTTCTCAAAATAGTGAGGATTGTTAAAACAGGGGAACTGTGCCTTGGCCTCTACTTGCCTGATGATGGGCACAGAACCTTCCTGACTTAAGACACAGCACTTGCTTATCAGCCCAGAGAAAGCACCTGCAGGCACCAGGAAAATCTAGGAACAGATTTTACTCTCTTCCCACATTTCCCACTTTTCCCACATTTTTCCCACACTGAAACTGCTCTCTCCTTTGTCTTGTCACTAGATAGGATTTATGCCTCTTTGTTAAAATATTATTTAGGCAAGGTTTCTATGCCACTAGCTTGAGAGAGAAATACTTTTGAACTGAGGCCTCTCCCACATGATAGAGCATGCATTAATACATTTCTGCTTGTTTCTCTTTTATTAATCTGACTTTTGTTTTCCAGAGAGTGTCTCAAGTAAGAACATAAAAGGGAGGGAAGAAATTATAGTTTCTCCCCTACATGAACTTATTTGGAGATAGGGTCTTTGCAGATGTAATCAAGTTAAGACGAAGTCATGTTTGATTAGGATAGGCCCTAATTAAATTGGGTTGCTGTCCTTATAAAATGAGAAGAAGAGACCATGTGCGATGGCTCACACCTATAATCCCAGAACTTTGGGATGCCAAGGCGGGAGGATTGCTTGAGGCCAGGAGTTTGAGACTAGCCTGAGCAACACAGCAAGACTCCATCTCTAAAAAATTAAAAATTAGCTGGGCGTGGTGGCATGCACCTGTAGCCCCAGCTACTTGGTGGGCTGAGGCAGGAGGATCACTTGAGTCCAGGAGTTCAAGGCTGCAGTGAGCTATGATGGCACCATGGCAACCTGGGTGACAGAGCGAGACCCTGTCTCTTAAAGAAGAAAAAAAGAGGAGAAAAAAACAGAGACATAGAAAGAAGGCCTTGGGATGATAAATGCAGAAATTGGAGCCCTGTATCCACAAGCCAAGGAACCACCAGGATTGTTGGGAACCCCAGAAGCTAAGAAGAGGGCATGAAACAGGTTCTACCCTAGGGCCTTCAGAGGGAGCAGAGCCCTGCAGACAGCTTGAGTTTGGACTTCTGGCCCCCAGAACTGGGAGAGAATAACTTTCTGTTGTTACAGCAGCCCTAGGGCACTAATACAGGTGACATGTATTGCTCTTCTGAAGAGCCGGGTGTCTAGAGCGGCAGAGGCCTGGGTCCTGGCACGTGTTCTTTAGGATTCCAATATCCTTAGGGACCTGCTGGTGCCGACAGTTCCAGAACCATAAGACAGAATCCCTGTGGGCCAGTTTGGAAGCAAGAGAGAGGAAACTGGAAGAGCCCTTAGCCTGTGCTTGGGCTTAAAGACCTTTAGCTTGTGGCTTCAACTCTGTAACTTCTAGAGGGCATCTTGCAGGTCAGTGTGAGGTACAGAAGTTGTCACAAGCTTCCTGGCTCAAAGAAAGTGACACTTCATAAAATTTTCTGGACATCACACCATCACTTATGAAGTTATCTTGTTAAACACAGATGAAATCAGACATACAGGCATTCACCATCACTTAAACAAAGCTCAGATTGTAAAGTGCAAGGAAGAAAGAATCAGTGGGATCTGGCCAGGATTTGGTCCTACATGCCACAGGACTGACTCAAAACAGGGAACAGATTCCACGGGCCCCTGGCAGCCTCCCACCTCTCAGTAAAAATATTAGTACTGGCGAAAATAAAACCTCACAGGCAGATGCAATATCATTTCCCCATGGATATTCAGAATTATTGCATCTTATGGGTGGAAGGGACTTTAAAAGCCAATCTGTATCTTACAGCTGTTGAAAGCAAGGGCTTTGGAGGCAGACTCATCTGGGGTTGCATCCTGGCTCCTTGACTCTAGGGAATGACAGCTCTAAGTTTTGTGCCTTTGGGCTTGTTTCCTTTTCTGTAAAACAGGACAAGGCACTAATATTCTGGGCTCTAAAAGTGCTTATAAAATGCTTAGCATAGTTGCTGACTCATCACAAATACTGAGAAAGTGGTAGGTCTTATGAGGATTGTTGTTATTTCATCCAACTCCATGGCAATGCTGGCTTCCTCTGTGTAAAGGGGATCCCGCCTATTTTCAAATGTTGCCAGCCACGGCTCTCTGAACACCTCTACTTAGAACTTTGCTACAGGAAGATGATTCCTTGTAAATAAGCTTCCCTTAGCTGAAATTGCCCACTATGTTTGCAGCACTGTTAAACGATTAGGGGCATGGGCCCTGGCCTTACATTCAAATCCCAGCTCTTTCACTTAGGAGCTTGATGTCCTTGAGCAAATTACTTAGCCTTTCCAGTAACTAATGGTCACAGGTGAGTTCTACCACTCAACCTTTCAGTGCCTCAGTTTCTTAAACTGGGAGATGATGATGATGATGATGATGATGATGATGATAGTACCTACTCCATTTAGTTGTCATAAAGTTTGAGGCATTTAGAAGAGAGCCTGACATACAGTAGAACTCAATAACTAGGTATTATTGATGTAACTTCCATCCCTCGATTTGATCTTATTATGTCCCTCCCAAGATTTGTTTTTAATCTCAATAAACTGCATCTGAATTAGGCCAGAGACCATCAAAGCACCAGCCCCAGCCCTGGAATCGGGATGGCTTTATGGGCATGTGAGCTGTGCCCTTGACCAGGGCCCCATGCTCAAGGGCCCACTCTTGCTTTAATCCTCTTCAGTCTCCATCTTGAAGTTCTTAATTTTTGAACGAGGTAGCCCACAATCTCATTTTACACTGGCCTTGAAAATTGTATAACTGACCCTCCCTGGAATACTGGTATCACTGGTCTCCTGCCTTCATGCGTGCGCAGGGTTATCAAGCAGGGGTTGCCTCAGCAGAGCCTGGTTCTCCTCCTAGCCCTGTCTTCCACTTTGTGCAGTAGGTTGGTAAGCTTGGGGCTCCATTGTTCGGGTCACCCCCTCCCTTTTCTCCCACCCACCTCTCTTCTCCTTGTCCTCTGGTTTCCACCCTTCCTTCCAACTCTCACTGCTTCTGCTTGGTAGCCAAGCTCGGAGGTGTTTGCCCTGCTCCAGACCCAGGGCCTGGGCCACCAGAGGGGTTCACCTCCTTCTTCTGGCTTGCCTCTCTCCTTCCCCTGGTGATGGTGGAAATCTTTTTGCTGGCTTGCAATGGTGAGAATGACACCGTCTCTGAAGGAATGGAAACTCATAAAGGTTGTAGAGTAAGATTTCCAGTTTCTTGGCCTAGAGGTGGGGTGTAAGGGTTAGCAGAGGGTTCCTGATGAGAGCTGCTTGAGTGAAGGATCGGGGGCATGGGGCTTTGCTCTCAGTCACCAAGGGAATAAGAATAATCTGTTCTCATGCATCAAACAGGAGAGTTTGCTCCCCATCTTTTCCATGAGGACAATTCCCCAGAATCAGGCATTCTCTCCTTCTCTAGTCTCTAACACAAAACAACATCAGTTCTCAGCAGACACAGCCACCACCAGGAATTGTTTGGTCCTGCTTGCTGCTTAAGAAAATTTGCAGGAGAAAGGAAGTAGATTCAAGATGAAACAAGGCAGTGTGTGCTTTAAGATGCAGAAAAAGCGCTAAGGGACTTGTGTTTGGAGAAGCTTGTCCCACCAAGTGGAAGAAAGATGCCAGGAAGATAAAGCACAAGCGGCCTGCTGCGATGCAGAGCTGGAAACACTTCACTGGCTGGCAGAATAAGAAAAAGGGTCATCCGGAGCTCTGCCTGTGCCATGGGGGCATCCCCAGGGCTGGGGCTTGGCCAAGATTGTCTCAGTAAAAAGGGGGAAATGAGGCCTTGGAATTCCTTTCATGCTGCTTAACTGCCAGGTCCCCCGGGTTCTTGCAATCAGGCACAGAGCCCGAGACTCCTAAGAACTGCAGATGGGGCACTGGGATAATCCTCCTTCCATTTCACACTGAGTGAACTGGCTCTCAGCTGGAAGAACTGCTTCCCAAGGCACACTCTGGGCCTCACTCCTTTAATCACCACGGGGGCAAAGTCTCCTCCAGGTTCCCCTGGTAACCAGACTCCTCACGTGGGCTCCAGGCTAGCCCTGAAGGCATCTCGAGTGACTGCCCACTGGAAGGTCAGGGCTGTCCCAGACTCCTGGGCTTGCTCTAGCCACCAGAATCTGCTCCATGGACTGAGAGCCTGGGGGTCTCCGCGGCTAGTGAGTCTCCAAAGCCCAACACACTTCACCAACATAGGCCCTAGTGGCAGGAAGACCCGATGTTGCTAGAGTGTTTACTCAGCCACCTCAGAGAGTCAGAAACGCAGCTGTTCTAACCGCACCACGCCCCGGGATGTGAAACTGGGACTTGATCCAGGGGAGGCTGGCAGGGCAGTTACCTTCTCCAAGGTCAAGCCTTGGGCTAGGGCTATTAAGTTGGCCAGCTCGCCCTGGGGCTCAGGAATACCATGGGGACTTCACTCTGCAGGGCTGATGGGTGGAGGAGGAGAACCCCAGCTCCTGACAGGCATTGAGGTGGTGGCAAGAAGAGACCAGGCTTGGTTAAAGGGACACAACTTGAGTCTTGGCGTTGCCACCGACTCCCTGGCTGAGTGTGGATGGGCCACTTCCCCTCTCTCAGCCTGGCTTCTGAGGGGCGGGAGGAGCTGCAGCAGCTTCCTAAGGGAGCTTCCAGCTCCGGTTTTTGATGATTTGAGTTTCTGGTGTCCTGAGCTGCAAATGGCATGTGGGGAATGAGGAAGCTGTAGAGAGCTGACTGGTGATTTCCCCGGAGAGTCTACGGCTATTGGGGAAGCTCCCACTACCATAGACAGCCCGGACCCCACTTGGCAGCCCTCAGCCTCGGATCAGCTGAAATGTGTAGTGGGGGAAGCGAGATGAGCTCATTAGATTCACCTGTGCAAATCGGCTCCTTTCACAGCTGAGTGTCCTGGGGAGGGAAGGGTTGAGAAGGCAGCTCAGCAGGGCAGGAAGCCCCACATCCGAAGGCCAGGCTGACGCCAAAATGTGGCTGGTAGAAGCATATTTAATGACACGGAAAAATGTTCAGTGATAGGTTAAAAAAAAAAAGCAGGTTATAAAAAGCAGCATATGTAGGACGATCCTCTTTACGAGGAAGAAATATTTATCTCTAAAAGTAGACACACACACACACACACACACACACACGTGCGCGCACACACACAAGGAAAGGCCCTAAAATTCAAGGAGTGATTATCTCGAAGTGCTGGGATTTCCTGTGGCTTTTATTTTCTTCCTTTGTGCTTTTCTGTATTTTCCAAGCGTTTTGTAATCATCCATGAAAGACTTTTTTCATAGATCGCTTGGAATATTAACCTGCCAAATACACTGGCCTCACAGACACCCCCTTTTCCCAGGGAAGGTCCTGCCCACAGCCCTACTGAGGGTCCAGTCTTTAGGCGGCCAAGTCTTAATTTATGCACAACCATATCAGCTTCGAAACTTCAGTACTGGAGAGACTTAAGAAGACAATCTGATTGGAAAGAAGAAATTGAAGTTATATTTAAAATAAAGTTAAGACAATGTCAATTGTCCATATGAAGAAATGGGAGAGGGGCTAGAGCTTCAACAGTCTTCTCCTTGGGGTTGGCCCTTACACCTTCCAGCGTGCTCCTGCCCCATCTCCCTTCTGATTGGACAGGGAGTGATCAGCTGACCTGAGTGCAGTCAATCCACCCAGCAGCCTGTGCCTTGTGCCTTATGTGAAAAAAGATGGCTGGGTCATTAAATTCCTCCCTGGTGGATTTGAACTGAGAAATTAGGGAAGAGCCAGACAGTTAGCAGTAGGAATAGTAAATTGAAAGGCTAGGGAGAGGGAGCAGGAGCAGAGTAAGAGCCATGAGGAGATACAGATGGTGTGCATCATGAAAGAGTAGAAATAATTACTAAAATGAATAAATAAAAAGCATGAAAAAGGCAGAGAGATTTTTTTTTCCCCCAGACCGAATCTTGCTCTGTTGCCCAGGCTGGAGGACAGTGGCGGATCTCAGCTCACTGCAACCTCTGCCTCCAGGGTTCAAGCAATTCTCTTGCCCCAGCCTCCCGAGTAGCTGGGATTACAGGCACATGCCACTACGCCTATCTAATTTTTGTATTTTTAGTAGAAACAGGGTTTCACCATGTTGGTCAGGCTGGTACTCCTGACCTCAGGTGATCCACCCACCTCTGCCTCCCAAAGTGCTGGGATTACAGGCATGAGCCACCACGCCCGGCTGAGATTTTTTAAAAAGGTCATAGAGATTAGAGGAAAGGATAAGTCAAATGGTAACAAGAAGAGCACAGAACAAAAGTGAAAGAGAACAGGGTGGCCCCGTTTCTTCATTTGAGTTCCCTCAGGAGCAGACTCTGAGAAAACGATTTCAGTGCAAGTGGTGTATTTGGGAAGTGGTCTCAGGAAACTGCAGAAGAGGACTTGGGGAAGTGATACCAGGAAGGGAAGGCAGCCAGTAAGTGGCGCATTACTGAGCCAGCCACAGAATGCAGTGACTGGAGCTTAACCCAGGGGGAAATTGTGTAATATGCACACCTCAGAACTCTCCCCAACCAGGAGGTAAGGGAATTGGAACATTATTTAGGAACTCCTGAGAGTCTTTGGTTGAGGACTGCTCCCATAGCATTTGATTCCCTGGAATTCAAACCCTGTGCTTATGGAAAGAGCCGCCTTCCACGGCTCCGGGAAAATATTCCCTAGACACAGAGATGCAGATATACTGGCAGCTGCAATGATTAGAAGCACACGGAAAGCTCTGAGGAATACAGATGAGGCTCTGGAAGTGTCTGCCTCATCAAGAGAGAGGAGCCATACACAGAGAGATGGATCCTACAGTCCATTTGAGACGGTGAGAGAGTGCTAGCCCCTGAGCGTTTTCTTTTTTACAAGCTTCTTGGTTCTTCAGCTTCATATAGTATGCCCCCAAGACTTGAGCCAACTGGAGGGGCCCCAATTAAGATGAGGAACCTGGGAAGAGGCACCCCTCTTCTCTAGGACTCCATGCCCTCCCCAGCCTCCCACAGGGAAAGAACTGTCCTATATTATCTAGGGTCACAAGCCATAAAAGATTGTCACCTTGGATTGTTTTTTTTTTTTTTAAATAGAGATGAGGTCTCGCTCTGTTGCCCAGGCTGGTCTTGAACTCCTGAACTCGAGCAGTCTTCCTGCCTCAGCCTCCCAAAGTGCTGGGATTATAGTACAGGCATTGACTGATTCTTAATACAGATTTTAGATTCTCACATAGACCACTAACATTCCCTCCCCTAATTCCCAATGACCATGCTAAGAAATTCTACAACAGTTTCCCAGGCATGGGTTAAGAAGACCTAGAAAACTCCTGTGCCTGTTTACCATCATCTCCACCATTATGACTTCACTGGACAAACATCATTGAGTTTACACTATGCCAGACAATATATCTAAGAGACATCTCAGTCTGGAAGGAAGTGGACACATACATTAAGAATTTCCTCAGAATGTGGCAAGTGTTAAAATGGAGCTGTGTTCACATGGTGGGGAGCATTAAGGCAGAACAAATGAATTCAGCTTATGGGAGTTCAAGAAGGCTTGACGGAAGGAGTGGTTTTTGGATCAGGTCTTGAGAGATGAGTAAACGTTTAGCCAGAGGGAAGTCTGGGGGATACAGGAAGTGAGACCCAGTCAGGCAGGAGGTATAGCCAAGCAAAAGCTCTGGGCTAAGAAGGAGCCTGGTGGCTTGGAGTATGGACAGAGACAGCAAAGGCTAAAAAAGAGGTGAGACTACGGAGGCCCCCACACTGATGGTGAAGGGCTTTACATATTGAGCTGAGTGTTAATTGTATTCAGTGATTACTGAGGATCCACAGAACGTTGTCCATGAGAACTATAAAGAGCAAAATCCCTGGAAAGGTAATCATCAGTTCTTAGAGATACTCTCCCACCAGAGCACTGAGCAAACACCACATCAAAAGTTTCTTTTCTTATATTTGCTAAGTACCTGCTATGTACATAGCACTGACTAGGCACTGTGAGAATGCAACTAGTTCTCATGCACCAATACCCAGCTAATGCCACTTAAGAATAACTGGAGAAAGGCAGGGCACAGGGGCTCATGCCTGTAATCCCAGCACTTTGGGAGGCCCAGGTGGGCAAATCATGAGGTTAAGAGTTTGAGACCAGCCTGACCAATATGGTGAAACCCTGTCTCTACTAAAAATACAAAAATTAGCCAAACATGGTGGTGCTCGCCTGTAATCCCAGCTACTCAGGAGGCTGAGGCAGGATAATCACTTGAACCAGGGAGGCAGAGGTTGCAGTGAACTGAGATCACACCACTGCACTCCAGCCTGGGCAACAGAGGGAGACTCCATCAAAAAAAAAAAAAAAAAAAAAAAAAAGGATCACTGGAGAAACAAACCCAATAGGCCTAAGATTAAAGAGTTATTGTGGTGAGGGGAAAACATATAATTTATCTTAAGAGCTATAAGAGGAGTTTTTAGGGAGAGAACTACTCTTTGTTCAGCAGAACATCATATAAACCATTTGCTGAATAGTGAGCTGAATAGTGTCTCCCTCAAATATACATCTTCCTGGAACCTCAGAATGTGACCTTATTTGGAAATAAAGTCTTTGTAGATGTAATCAAGTGAAGATGAGATCATACTGGATTAGGATGGGCCCTAAATCTAATGAGACTTGCATCCTAATAAGGAGAGAAAGATTTGGAGACACACAGACACACCTACAGGAAGAAGGCCGTGTGACCACAGAGGCAGCAATTAGAGTGATGCAGCTGTAGCCCAGGAATGACAAGGATTGCCAGCAGTCACCAGAAGATAGGAAGAGAGAGGCAAGGAAGGAGGTTTCCTTAGATTCTTCCAAGGGAGCATGTCCCTGCTGACATCTTGATTTCAGCCTTTTAGCTTCCAGGACTGAGAGAATACATTTTTGTCATTTTAAGCCACCCCAGTTTGTGGTAATTTTGTTTTAGGACTCTTTCCTTAGTTCAGCTAAAGATGGGGGTCCTTGTAACATGGCCACAAAAAATTAGGGTCACAGACAATTTGAAGGGTGAGGAGGGCAGAATTTATTGGGTGAAAAGGACCAAAAAATAAAAAGAAAAAAAGGAAAAGAAAGAAAGAAAGGGAAACAGGCACCCTCCGTCCACAAAGCCAGAGTGAGAATCCTGCTAGTATATGCTTTCCACCTCACAAATTGAATCCCAGGTACCACCCAGGAAGAGAAGGGGCCAGGCTCCGCCCTGTGAACTTCTGTGGCTCCACCCCAGTGCACAGTCCCTCCAATGTGCATGCTGGTTGGGGTTTTTCTGGGGACTGTTTCCCATCTGGCTGTCTCAATTTGTCACAGCAAACTAATACACCATCTGAGTGAAAAGAAAGGACTCTGGACAAAATCTGAAAGAGGCTGAACAAAGGGAGGTCTGAACTTCTCTGTATGAGAAAATCAAGAGAAGCAGAGGAAGTGGAGGGGTGAGAGAATTGTAAGCAGTTAAGGGGAAAAAGAGGTCAACGCCACAGCAGGAAGCCAGCATCTTAGGAGAAAACACAGCTAAGCTGGAATCCCCACCAACACAGATTGCTGAGGGGCTTTAAGAAAAGCAACATTTAACTTGCTTGCTGAATTTTATCGTGGCTGAGTAAATGACATTTGCACTTCCTTCTTTGATTTCCTTCTATGATTTTCCTTCAAAAATCATACTCAAACAACAAGATGAAAACCATCAAATAAATACATCTTTGATGAAGCATGAAGACCCTTTGTGACCCTGAACCACAATATGAGAAAATAGATGGAAGAAATTGAAGGAGGAATGACCAACCTCTTGGAAGAACCAGGGAGGGTAAACTTGATTGTCTGAGGGGATACTGAGGAGAATCGAATCCATTTGTTCACCCTGGAATGGGAGGCATGAGTGTGCAAAAAGGAAGATGTGACTCTGAATAAAGTAGAGACATCTTTGAAGAAATGAACAAGGAGCAGTTAGACCTTCTAGGTCCCCATTCCCGCTTTACCAGTTAGGCAACCACCCTCAACCCCATCTCCAGTGTAGAACGTGAGATATAAATTCTAGAAAAAATGAATCAGAGAAGACCTAGACTCAAGGACACCAGGCACAGAGGAGGATGGGGCTGAGATGCTGAACTAAAAACAGGGGGAAAATGAAAATCTGTTGAATAGTGTTATCCCCAGTCCTCTTCTATTTCCTGTGTTTACAAGAGGTCTACAGACACTGACATTAGGTATTCCCTATTGAAAGAATCAGTTAGTCCCTTAACCACTCATGAATAAAGCCCATTAGTTGACAACTATCCTATTCCACTTTGACCACCGACATTCTAATAGTCTTTGAGCTTACAATGAGCTTTTGAGATCCTTGATATTAAATAAAAACAGTCATCAAGGGTCATTAGAACGCCAAATGGAGCTCTAGGAAATTAAAAATATGAGGGCCAGAATTTAAAATTAATTAAGAGAAAGTCAAATATATTTATCAGAAATTTTAAAAAATATTTTTTAATATTTATTAAAAAAAAAATGTTAACCCAGAAGGATCACCTTCCAGTGAATTCCAGAGAAAGAGAAAATAGTGACTATAATACAGTGGAAATTACTAAAGAAATAATATAAGATAATTTACCCACATATAATAATGTAAGTATTTTGTATTATATATATTTACTTGTTCATATAAATTGATTAATATATTTTATTCTTATGATTTGTTTCTTTAATGAATTTTTCCTTGAGGGAAATATCTTGTTTATTCTCCTTCATATGCCCCCCCAACACATAAAACAGCAGTTTTTGTAAAGAAGGCATAATATTTATTGATTAAACCAGATATTGAAAAATGAGCTTCAAATTGATTTTCTTATCTGTGGTATATCTACCTCTAATTCCTTCTATTACTAGTTCTAAATTAATTCTCTAAGTCTCAGCTCAAAACATAGCACTTACCTGTTCTAAATTACCAGTGATTATATTTTTTCTACAGACAATTTAGCCCATACTGAAGCTCATTCCCCAGACTCATAAACTTCTCGATCAAAAGGAACCCCTGAATGCCCAGCAAAATAGGTGTAAACAAATGCATCTTTGTGAAATGGCTAAACACTAAAAGCTTCCTGAGAGAGAGATGGAGGAGAAAAAAGGGTCACATACAAAGGAAGAGGACTAAGGATGGCATTTAACAGCAACCCTAGGAACTTAAAGACAATAGAGCAATGTCTTCAGAATTATAAGAAAAAGGATAATTTTCAACCTAGAATTCTATACCTAGCCAAACTGTCAATACCTGTGAGTATACATATAGTAGGATATTTTCAGATATTCAAAGTCTCAAAATAGTTATTTCTATATTCCTTGAAGTTACTGGAAGATATTTCTTAGTCAAAATGAAGGAGCTATTAGCAATAGTTAGTTCTTTTCTTAGTAAAAAAGAGGAAGATCTAGAAAATGAGAGCCGCAGGAGAGACGCAAAGGGAATTCCTGCAAGGAGGGTGAAGAAAAATCTCAGGGCTGTAATTGGGCAGTGGGTTTAGGGAGTAGGAAGTTGGGAGGCTGTCTGAGAGGAGAAAGGTGAGAAATAACAACAATAAATTATTTGGCAGATGTGACCAAGTGGGAAATTGTATAAAAAGACATTAAACAGAGCCATAGTGGGATATGGGAAACTTAGTCACAGGCTCAAAAAAGTCAGCGAATAATGCAGTTATTAACTACAGAAACTTAAAGAGTTGCACAAAAGTGAATATGTTATCTGGGACACTGGAAGTCTCTGTGGTGAGTGAAACTAATATGATATAATGAGATGAATAAATAGTCATCCCAGAGATGGAGGTAATAATGAATCCAGTGCAGAGGAGGAAATTATTACAGAAATAAGGCAAGAAAATTTGCTCAAACTGAAAGGCTTGAGTTTCTTGATTTTAGGGATACATTGAATATTGAAAGCATTAAATATTGCTTTGACTAAGAAATTGTGATAAAACTATATTTAGAGATTTGACAAAGGGGCATAAAGCATTTTTAAAGAGCTAAATCTTCATGTACCAAAATAGAAAGCCAAGAGATAAAGTCTAAAATTGAATCAAGAATTGGCACTGTATTTACAGTAGAAGAAAAACCTAAAAGAATGGTTGTCTAAAACATGAAGATGAAGGGATTATTGTTCTTTGTTTTTGTACAGTCATAAGCTGCATAATGACATTTCAGTCAATGACTTACACATATATGACAATGGTTCCATAAGATCATAAAGGAGCTGAAAAATTCCCATTGCCTACTGATGTTATAGCCTTTGTATGTTAGTGCAATGCATTACTCATGTGTTCGTGGTGATGCTGGTGTGGTGATACTACTATGCTTCCAGTTGTATAAAAGTTAAGCTCATAGAATGATGTATAGTACATCAGGGATCCTCAAACCCCAGGGCCATGGACTGGTACCAGTCTGTGGCCTGTTGGGAACTGGGCCACACAGTAGGAGGTGAGCGGTGGGCAAACAAGCGAAGCTGAGCTCTGCCTCCTGTCAGATCAGCAGCAGCATTAGATTCTCATAGGAGCAAGAACCCTATTATGAACTGTTCATGCGACTGATCTAGGTTGCACACTCCTTATGAGAATCTAATGCCTCTGAGACCATCCTCCTCCCTCCATCCAGTGGAACGTTCAACTGTCTTCCATGAAACTGGTCCCTGGTGCCCAAAAGGCTGGGGACTGCTGCAGTACCTACTACTTGAAAATGATAATAAATGACTATGTTACTGGTTTATATATTTACTATACTATATGTTTCCTCACTCTTTTAATGTATGCTCCTTCTACTTATTAAAAAAAGTTAACCATGAAACAGCCTCAGCCAGGGACTCCTTAGGTATCCAGAAGAAGGTATTGTTATCACAGGAGATGACAGCTCTATGTGTGTTAATGCCCCAAAGACCTTCCAGTGGGACAAGATGTTGGGGGAGAAGACAGTAATAATGATGATCCTGACCGTGTAGGCCTAGGCTAATGTGTGTGTTTGTGTCTTGGTTTTCAAGAAAAAAGTTTTAAAAGTTAAAAAAAAAAAAAAGTGTTGGCCAAGCGTGGTGGCTCAATCCTAGCACTTTTGGGGAAGCCAAGGTGGGAGGATTACTTGAGGCCAGGAGTTTGAGACCAGCCTGGCCAACATAGAGAGACCTCGTCTCTAAAATAAAATAAAATAAATTAGCTAGGCATGGTGGTGTGTACTTGTACTCCTAGCTACTTGGGAGGCTAAGGTGGGAGGATCATTTGAGCCCAGGAGTTTGAGGCCGCAGTGAGCTATGTTTGCATCAATGCACTCCAGCCTGAACAACAAAGTGAGACCTTATCTCTAAAAGAAAACATTGTTTAAAATAGGAAAAGCTTCTAGACTAAGGATATAATAAAGAAAGAAAATATTTTGGACAGGTATACAATGTGTTTGTGTTTTAAGCTCTGTTATGACAAGAGTCAAACGTTAAAACAACTAAAAGTTTTAAAGTATAAAAGTTACAGTAAGCTAATTTATTATTGAAGAAAAAAGTTTTATAAATTAGGTATAGCCTAAGTGTACAGTGTTTATAAAGTCTACAGTGTTTATAAAGCAATATCCTACGACTTCATATTCACTACTCACCCACTCACTCACCCAGAACAACTTCCCGTCCTGCAAGCACCGTTCATGGTAAGAGTCTGTACAAGTGTACCATTTTAAATCTTTTATACCATATTTTCACTGTACCTCTTCTGTTTAGATATGTTTAGATACACAAATACTTCTGTATTACAACTGCCCACAGTATTCAGTGCAGTAACAGGTTTTAGCCTAGAAGCAATAGGTTATACTATACAATCTAGGTTTGTGTAAGTACACTGTGATGGTCGCATGGGAAAATTGCCCAGTGACACACTTAGCATGTATCCCTGACATGAAGTGACACATTGATGTACTTTTAGCCTCTATTGACTTATTAAACTCAGATATAATACTTTGATTTTAAAATAATTAGACATTATATATATGTATATACACACATATATAGGCATTTTGTTTGTGTATATGTGTGTGTGTGTGTGTGTGTATATATATATATATATATAATATGTTTTGGCTGTGCTGCAATGTACTTGCCTAAGCCTTTTTTTTTTTTTTCCAAGATGGAGTCTTGCTCTGTCACCTAGGCTGGAGTGCTGGAGTGCAGTGGCTCAATTTCCACTCACTGCAACCTCCACCTCCTGGGTTCAAGTGATTCGCCTGCCTCAGCCTTCTGAGTAGCTGGGATTACAGGCATGCGCCACCATGCCTGGCTAATTTTTTAAGTTTTAGTAGAGATGGAATTTCACCATGTTGGCCAGGCTAGTCTCGAACTCCTGACCTTGTGATCTGCCCGCCTCAGCCTCCCAAAGTGCTGGGATTACAGGCGTGAGCCACCGCGCCCGGCCAGCCCAAGCCTTTAGTAAAATTTGTATGTGCTGCTGTGGGAAATTCAAAGGAGAGGAGTGTTTTCAAGACTGGTAGGGAACAGCTGCCAGAGAACTGAACATGAGAGATGGTCAAGTCCAACCCCAAAACCCATCAGAACAATCATAGGAGGACCGTTCTCTCTGTACGGCTGATAAAGTCAATTCTCAGGCGGTTAACGAGGGCCATGGGAGGGCAGTCTGAAGAGAAAGCCATCATATAGGCTTAGGCCAGTGTTCCTCAAACTGTCACACGCACACGAATCACCTGGGGACTCTGGAGAAATGCAGATTCCATTCAGTAGGATTCCGCATTTATGTATGTATGTATGTATGTATATATGTATGTATGTATGTATTTACTGAGATGGGGTTTCGCCATATTGCCCAGGCTGGTCTCAAACTCCTGAGCTCAGATGGTTCGCGTGCCTCAGCCTCCCACAGTGCTGGAATTACAGGTGTGACCCACCGTGCCTGACTGGATTCTGCATTTCTAACAAACTCTCAGGTGACGCCAAGGCCCCTGAGTTGCAGACCACCCCTTGAGTAGTAAAGTTGTGGCCTGAAGAAGTATGAGCGCAAAAGAAGGATTTCAGCTGGGGCCATGATGGCCTAGGAAGGGGGAAGAACATGTGTGGGGCAGCCGGGCCTAAGTTCCTGGGACAAAGACCCTGGGCTTGCGGGGCTAAGACCAGACAGAAAGGAAATAAGGACATCAGAGGATTTGTGGGGCTGGGGAGCCAATCAAAGACAAACCTGTCTCACATCGGTTACCTTGGGCTAGCCCCGACAAAGCGTTCCATGTTTTCTTCTAGGCAAAATTGCCCCAGCCAGCCATGGGCCAGTTGAAGAGTTGCTGGTGGTCGCTAGGCTGTCTGGCCTCACCTGCCCACTTCAGTCCTCCCTTTGCTTTCCTTAGCACCAAGGAACAGTGCACACTTGGAGATCTGTACAGGAGGCCTGATGCAGGGGTGGTGTGGGGGTGAGCTCTCAGCCTGAGCTTCATACTCCCTGCCCCCGCTCTCAGCTCTCCTCACCCCAGCCTTCATCTTCCCTACACCCCATCAGCTCTTCAGCAATGGCCTTTGTGGGTGGGAAACAGGCTTCCTCCTGCCTTTCCCACAGAAACAGAGTCTAAAATGGTGGTAAGACTGGTGCTCTAAGTCTATTTAACCAATAAAAACAATGAAACAACTCTTATTTAAAAAGCACTTAAGCCCTTTAAATACTTCGACTCATTTATTTCTCCTAACAGTGTTATTATCCCTATTTTATGGATAAGGAAATTGAGGCAAAGAGAAGTAATTAGCCCGAGGGCGCTCAGTTAGAAAGTGGAACTGTGATTCAAACCCAGGCATTTGGTGCCAGTATCTATTCTCCTAAGAGGCTTTGCTCCCTGCAAATAGTACTATTGAGTTATATGTGAATTTTCAAATCTATGTAATCAGAGAGAGAGGGAGAGACACAATTAAAAGTATAGGCAGTTGTCTGCCATTCTCCTCAATTATGAATGCCCTGGAGGGACTGTGCTGTCTGAGCTGCTTTGGTCCACATCAATTTCTTCTAGTTTCTCAGACTCTAATGGTGCAAAATCTTGGTGCACTGAATTTCATTCTAGTTTAAAGATACGTATTTTTTCATGCAGCACAAATCCTTAAATGCAAGCCAACTGCTTCATCCTGTGCTCAACTAAAAAAACAGCTATCTGTTCCAGTGCTGGAAGAAAAGCTGATGCGTGGGACTTCCTGAAAGATGAGGTAGATGTGACTCCACTTATTATTATTTCTACTGTTTTTCCTTGTAAATGTATAGTACTTCAGGGCCATATTGGATCACATGGGCTATCCTGGGTACCTAATCATCATTAAAAGCATCATACTGCATTCTTTCACCTTCTCGGCCAGGTGCCTTTTGCTGGCTGGTCTCTTTTTAGCTTGCCCTGATTTCTCTTCTTTGACTTGTTCTAATACCATGTCATCCTTCAAGACCCAGCTTGAGTAAGTATCAGCCCTCCTGGAAGTCTTCCTTTGCCCACTCTGGTTGAATTGCGTGCCTGGCTCTGTACTTCCATAGAATGCCTTACTCTGCATGGTCAAGGTTGGCTAACTTGTCTGGTTCCTTCACTGTTAGGGTGAATTCCTTGAGGGTAAGGTGGTGATTTTCCCCAAAGGCTAACCCATCCCCTGGTTCGTGACAGGCTTTGAACAGTGTCTGCTGAGTGAATATGGAGAATGTTTCAGCATGTGCTGGCCCTCTGTCTGGGATTTCTTTTCAGTCTCCAACACACACACACACACACACACACACACACACACACACACACACACACACAAATCCAAATTGTATTTCTGCTCTAGCCCTGAGCTCCAGCATCCACTCGCAGGTCTTCCTGCTACACATGCCCACTGCAAAACATACTTCCCCTTCCCTAAGATACATCACTCAAGTTACTGCAGGCTGTCCGCCTCCTAGAGACAGAAACTCATCTGCTGCCCCTTCCAGCACCTATCATGGCATTGAGCGTCCAGTAGGTACTCAATGTTTCTTTAACAAACAAACAAAGGAGTCAGTGGATAATTAGAGTTTTGAGTTCCCCAAAGCACTTTACAGAAAGTCAAGACTCCCATTTGTGGCCAAATGCTGTGATTACCACCCAGGGCCAGGAAGTATGAGTCCAGACAAGTGACAAGAACACAAAATTTAAAAGGCATTCACCTCGGATGCCAACCCTGCCCTTGCCCAGGCCTGAGAGTGGGAGTCTCCTTAAATTGGAGGCCCTGAGTACCTCGCTTGCCTCACCCTAATCCCAGGCCTGTCCTCATTCCCTCCTTATATAACTCAAGCCTCTCTTGATGTAGGCAAAAGAAATCTAACATATACTTATGTGTGGGGAAAAAATAGTTTTTCTCCTACTATACTCTCACAACACAACATAGAGACTTCTGTGACCAGATGTGTGGGGGTTTTCTCCACTAACAAGCCAGCAAGCAGTTCTGCAGCAGATTCTCCGGCAGACACCAGCTGGGTGTCCTCTAATGCAATTCAATTCAATTCAATTCTGACACTATCTACCTGGATAACATCAGTTACCACAGGCTCAGGGCTCAGTCCTGCAAGATATCCCATACTGCAGATGCCAGTCACAAGTCTGGGCCTCTGCAATGTCTGAATAAGCAGCTATAAATCAGAGTGCCCATGACTCCTCCGGTTTGATTAATTTGTTAGAGCTGCTCATAGAACTCAGGGAAACACCTTACTTATGTTTACGCATTTATTACACAGGATATTTTAAAGGATCCAAATGAACAGCCAGATGAAGAGATACACAGGGCAAGGCACGTGGGAAGAGGCACGGCGCTTCCACGCCCTCTCAGGGCACACCATCCTCCAGGAACCTCCGTGAGTTCAACTAGCCAGAAGCCCTGAATCCCTGAACTCAGTCCTTTCGAGTTTTCACAGAAGCTTCATTACATAGGCATGACTGATGGAATCATTGGCCATTGGTGGTCAGTTTATTCTTCAGCCTCTCTCCCCTCCCTGGAGGTTGGGGGGTGGGGGTGAAAGTCCCAACCCTCTAATATGCCTTGGTGTTTTCTGTGACCTATCCTCATCCTGAGGCTACCTAGGGGATCCGAGCCACCAGTCATCTTATTAGCATACAAAAGACACTCTTATCACCTTGGAGATTCCAAGGATTTTAGAAGCCACATGCCAGCAAACCTGGACAAAGATTATATAAATATATCTTATTATAAATCATACTAGCACAACTTATTAAGCAAAAGCTGGCACTTATTGTCTTACATAATAAAGCCACAGAAAGATCAGGACAGGAAAATGGCTTAGGAGCTCCTGGAAGCAGGAATTCCAACATTATCAAAACACTCTTTTTCTCTTCTCCATTTTCCTCACTCTCAGACCAGCTTACTTCATACAATAGACAAATTGCCTCTAAACTTTGCACTCACATTCTAATACTGCCTCAGCCAGGAAGAGAAGCCACTTCTCTTTGCAAGCTCCAATGCGTAAGACCTGGGAAGGACCCAAATTGTCTTGGCTTGGGTCACCTGACCACAACTAGGACCAGTCACCGGGACCAGAGGCAGGAAGTGCTCTGGTTGGCTCAACTTAGATCCCATATCTCCCTGTGTAACCAGTGTCTGGGGTCCATTACTAGAGGAAAGGAGGGGGAGGTAGCATAGATCATGGCCCCAGGGAAATCCTTGCGACAAAAAACCACCAGAATTGACTTTTACCAAGTTCCTCCAAAACACAGACCTCTGAGCTGTCACTGTGATGTAGTGGTAACATCATCACCCGATTCCCTTAGGAAGCTTGCATGAGGTGCTAATGAAGTACCGCCAATCTTCTGAGCACCCATTCTCCTTTGCCCTGAGCAACCCCTTGCCAGGCTGAGAGCCACTAATGAGCAGACAAATGTCACTTAGACAAAGGAGTGGGTTCTCAGCCTGTAGCTCTACAGCAGTGGATATCTTTCAACGAGGGGACAAAATCTAGCCCCCTCCTAGGAGACATCTGACAAAGTCTGAAGACATTTTTGGGGTTGTCACACTTGGGGAGTAGGGGGCTGCTGGCCTCCAGTGGGTGGAGGCCAGGGATGCCGCTAAACATCCCACGGTGCACAGGGCGGCTTCCCACACCAAAACATCATCTAGCCCAAATTGTAACAGCGCTGAGATCAAGAAAACTGGTCCCCCAGGAAAACTCTTATGATCTGTGTGATGGTGAATTTAAGTGTCAACTTGACTGAGCCATGGGGTGCCCAGACATTTGGCCAAGCATTATTCTGGGTGCATCTGTATGTTTCTGGATGAGATTTGAATCAGCAGACTGGGTAAAGCAGATTGCCCTGTCTGATATGGTTTGGCCTCATCCCATCAGCTACAGACCTTAATAGACCTGAAAAAGGTTGAGTATGAGGGAACACCCCTGCCTGACTGCTTGAGCTGGTCTTTTCCTGTCTGGACTTGGCCTGAAGGACCAGCTCTTCTTGGGTCTCCAGCCTGCTGGACTTCACACCCGAGCTTCATACCTCTCACCTCTCTTCACACCTCTCACCTCTCTTCACACCTCTCACCTCTCTTCACACCTCTCACCTCTCTTCACACCTCTCACCTCTCTTCACACCTCTTGCTGCAGCCATGGTGCTTGTAACGGGCCTCATTCCCCTCCTGTTTCTCAGACCTTGAGACCCAGACTGGAATTACAGCATGGACTCTCTTGGGTCTCTAGCTTGCTGATTGCAGATCCTGGGACATTTCAGGCTTCTTAATCACATAAGCCAATTCCTTATCATAAATCTTTCACTAGAAGATA
The DNA here is from genome assembly GCF_001698545.2 of Rhinopithecus bieti. Lineage (NCBI taxonomy): Eukaryota > Metazoa > Chordata > Mammalia > Primates > Cercopithecidae > Rhinopithecus > Rhinopithecus bieti. Next base: position 220,805 of record NW_016803705.1, on the reverse strand, counting down.
TATATATATATATTGTATTCCCCTATTGGTTCTGTTTCTCTAGGGAACCCTGAGTAATAATACAGTGCTGATAGGAGTTCCTTGAGGAGGTGGATTCCTACCACCCTCTTACCAGCCCTTACGCTGCCTCCCTGTGCATTCAGTGTGTGGAGAAAGTGACAGGAATTTTTCCCAGGTCTTCCTCACACTCTGAGGCATCATCTTTCATCTCTAAGCCATCATCTTTCATCTCTTTTACTTCTCAGGACACGATGCTAAGGTTACTTAGTGGGCAAAGGGGGCCTGGAGCCCTTCAGGGGTGTGCAGAGTTCCTTGGCTCCCAGAACACCTGTTCCAAACAGTGCAGGGTTGCAGCGAGGCTGGGAGGGAAACTGGCTGAGATGAAAGACACAGCTGACTCACTTTCAAAGGCGCGGTGCATCAGGGAGAAGCACAATGGTTTAGTCATTCTTAGCAACCCGCCCAGAGCTTCTCAGAGTGTTACTTCTTTTTAGAGACAGCAGGGGCTTGAGGAGAAGGGAGATCCTAGGATCCCACAGCAGCCTAGCGGTTCCATCCTCTCCTTTTTCTGCACCATCACCAGCTCAGGGTATTTCCAGATTATCAGAGAAAAATAAAGTCCCTGCCTCATAGAATAGCTAGGACCATTGGAGCTCTGGAGTCAGACCTGGGAGAAAACCCAGAAAACCCTGACTCCCTGTTTGACCAGCTGGTAAGTCTTTGGGCAGCATCTAGAAACCTGTTTCTTTCTCTGTAAAATGGGGATCATAGTATCTCCATTTTGGATATGCTGGGAGGATTATTAGACAAGAGAAAGCGTGGAAGTGCTCAGCACGGCGCTGGCTTCACAGCAGGCGCTCAGCAAACGTCAGTGGGTGCTGTGCCCCTTAGGATGGCTGCTTCCAAGAGATGACCAGTCGGCATGAGGGAGAGGCAGTGGTGCCCCAGCTTCACTGTACTTGCAACTCCCTGGGGATTGTTAAAACACAGATTGCCAGGCCCCATCCCCAGAGTTTCTGATGCACTAGGTTTGGGGTGAGGCCTGAGAATATGTATTTCCAACAAGCTCCCAGGTGTCTTAGTTCAAGCTGCTATAACAAATATATCCTAGACTGGGTGGCTTAAATCACACACTTCTACTTCTCACAGTGTGGGAGGCTGAGAAGTCCAAGATCAACGTACTGGCAGGTTCGGTGTCTGGTGCAGGCCACTTCCTGGCTGCCAGGTGTCTTCTCATGATATCCTCCTGTGGTAGAAAGAGGGAAAGAGAGCTCTCTGGAGTCCCTTTTATAAGGACTCTCATCCGCTTCCTGCAGGCTGCACCCTCATGACCCAATCATCTCCCAAAGCCCCCTCCTAATACTATTACATTGGGAATGAGAGCTTCAACATATGGATTTTGGGGAACACACACATTCAGTCCAGAGCACAGCAGCAGGCAGGTGATACGGATGCTGCTAGTGTGGGGACCACACTTTGAGAGCCACTGTTCTCAAGCAACAGTGTTCAGCCCTGGCTATACCTTACAATCACTGGGGAGCAGGGAGCTTATAACCCCCCTCAGGGTTTTGATTGAAGTGCTTTGGGGTGTGGGTTATGCATCGGCATTTTCTTTCTCTTTTTTTCTTTTTTTTTGAGATGGAGTCTTGCTCTGTCACTCAGGCTGGAGTGCCATGGTGCGATCTCGGCTCACCGCAACCTCTGCCTCCCGGGTTCAAGCAATTCTCCTGCCTCAGCCTCCCCAGTAGCTGGGATCACAGGCATGTGCCATTACACCCAGCTAATTTTTTTTTTTTTTTTTTTTTTTTTAGTAGAGACGGGGTTTCACCACATTGCCCAGGCTGGTTTTGAACTCCTGGCCTCAGATGATCCACCTTCCTCGGCCTCCCACAGTGCCAGGATTAGAAGCGTGAACCACCGCACCTGCCCTGCATCAATATTTTCTAAAGCTTCCTATTTTCCCCACATGCAGCCAGTGGAGAACCGAGGTTCTAATGGTCATGTAGGTGATGGACAGTGCTCACAATGTCCCCATTAGGAGACCAGGAGTCCCGCCCGCTCAGCCATGCATCTTCCTGGGAAAGGAAACAGCCCAGCTCCCATGCACAGTTCAGAATTTCCTCTCCTGGGTGCCTCTCTCTGGCTCACCTTACTTTTTCCACCTCAGCCATTTCCTGCTGGCCATATCGGGGTGGTGTGACTCCATCACCCAAAGGTTCAGCCCCAAGTCCAGGCCAAGGGTGACTGAGGCAGTGGGTTCCCTGCTGATGGCTCTCCAGGTTCTAATCTCTGTCTGTGTTGGGCTTCCAGGGCTAGGTGTCCCGTTACTGACTGCTGGACTCCAGGCTCCGCCCTTACCTGGTGACAGCTGTCCCCATGGCTACCATTGGGCTGCCTCTTGGACTTGCTCCAGGCCTGGTTCACAGGTCTGGCCTCTGCTTCTTTCCAGCCCCTCTGCGAGCCCTGTGATGTGCTAGGCATGAATTTAAAACACCAGCAAGACACTGAAAGGTGAAGGCTTACGTTTAAATTTCAGAAAGGAAGCCTCCTTCCTCTTTGATGTTCACCACACAAACAGATCATCAAAGGGTATAATACCTACCTTAGCAATTCAGCTCCTTAAAATAAAAAATGCTCCATTGCTGAAACACATCATTTCTAATTAGAGCCTTTGCCGGTCTGGGGATACAGTGAGAAGCACTCCTCCCCCATGTCCTTCTCCAACCCCTCACTCCTCCCCTGCCTCAGAGCCTGGCTGCCTCCTGCACCGCAGCCCCGTCGCCTCCCTCGACCCCACCGCACCACCCCCTGCCCCCGCGCCGTGTTTTCAGTCTAGTGTCTCCATCAATTCCCCTTACCTGCTTTCTCCCACAAACCCGCTCACTCAGATGACACAGCTAGGACCCTTTGGAAACAAGTACAGTCAGCCTCCAGCTGCCCCCAGACATGGAGGTGGGTGAGGGCATTTTTTTCTTTTTACATTGTTTCAAACATATTTCCAAGTCTCAGCAGGGACATTTCCTCCACTGTCTAGGACAACTCCAGGCCAAGGTCCTCTCTTGCATTAGCCAGGGCATGACGGGGCCATGCTGCTGTAACGGACACAGCCCCACATCTCAGAGGCTTCACCCAATCAAGGTTTTCTTCCCACTTCTGTCAAGTCTTGTGCAAGTTGGGCATTCCTCCTCCATCTTGAAATCGTGCTACCTTTAAACGTAGCCTCCAAGGTGACTGTGTGAGAGGAAGAAAGGGGTGGAGGAGGCACGCTGGCTCCTAACTGCTTTGACCACCTGTCATTTCTGCTCATAGTTCATTGGCTCGCATTAGTGTGGCCCCAGCGTGACTGTAGGAAACACCTAGAACTCGGATGAGCACTGTCTGCTGCACCTTCCCTTCCCAGGTGATGTGGCTCAGGGAATGGACACCACTTTCATGGTGTTGCCCTGGATCCCCCAGTAAGATCGGTGTTGGGGGAAGGGGACGCTGTTCATTCTCTGCTTACTCCTCAGATCCACGCTCTGTCCTTCTAGGGCTTGGAATCTGCTAGATTGCTCTGCCCTTTGATTTCCAGATGGGTTCAGTCAGTGGAGAATGAACACTGGGAAATCAGCAGCAGGGATGGGAAGTTGGAAAGTGGGAAAAAAGGCTCCATGACTCCCACTCCCTCTCTGCCAAGCCTGGGTTTGGCAGCAGCTGTTGCCTCTTGCTGCAGCTATGGTGCTTGTAACGCGCCTCATTCCCCAGGCTCTCACCAGATCCAGCTAACTCCACTTCCTCCCCATGCCCCTTCTGGCTTCCTGCTAGTCCCCTCCTGCTTCACCATCCTTTACTGGTTCCCTGAACTCCACCCAAGCCTCTGAAAATAGGATCTTCATCAACTTCTTTTCTATTTGCATTTGAATGAACCATCCTTGTGCTTGGAGAGGATCGTTGGAGCAGGACTATTCCCCAGCTCTACCCCAGTAATTATAACCACTAACGTCCGTGGGGCCGTGACTAGCTGTTAAGTGCCATTCTAAGCTTTTTCTACATTGACAAATTTCGTCCTCATGATTGCCCTTTGCAACAGATTCTATTATTTTCCCCAATTTTCAGATAAACAAATAAAGAAACAGACAGGGTAGGTAACCTGCCTAAGATCACACAGCCGTGAACGAGAGCACTTGGATTTGTACCCAGGTGGTCCAGCTCAGAGCCCTTGTTCTTACCATCTATCTTTTTGGGCCACATTCCAACCCATTGGACAGAGAACAGACCCTCAGGCACATTGGAACCATGAGCGCCAGCCTCACAGTGGGCTCATCAAGTGTTTCTTTGGTCTTCATCTCCTAGTTTCATTGATCTTTCTGACTCCTAGATCCTTAAACTTGTAGGCTTAGAGAGGCTGCAGCTTTATGATCATTGGATCTTTCTCTGGTGTGAATTTCTGCTATATTATGGTTAAATAATACATTTTTTAGTTCCCTGATTCAACCAAGTATTGTTCTTTGTGATGGGTTGAAATGTATTTCCCCCCTCAAATATGTTAAAGTCCTCACCTTGAGTGCCTCAGAGTGTGCCTTTATTTGGAAATAGGGTGGTTGCAGATGAATTCGTGAAGCCATACTGGAGTAGAGTAGGCCATTAACCCAATATTATTGGTGTCCTCATAAGGGGGAAAGGAAACATGGACACCAAGAGAGAGGCACAAAGGGACAACGTCACGTGAAAATGCAGGCAGATGCATCTACATCTGGGTTGATGTAGATGCATCTACAAAGCCAAGGGATGCCAAGGGTTGCCAGCCCCGACCAAAAGCTCGGGGGAGGCATGGTAAAGATTCTCCTCCAAACCTGCTAATTCCTTGATTTCAGACATCTAGCCTCCAGAATTGTGAGGAGATAAATGTGTGTTTGAAGCCACCCAGTTTGTGGTACTTTGCTCTGGCAGCCCTAGCAAACAAATAAACCTTCCATCACCATGGTTACGGTCTCTCTCTCTCTCTCTCTCTCTCTGTCTCTCTCTCTCTCTGTCTCTCTCTCTCTTTCTCTCCCCTTAACCCTTTCCTCCTATCCCCCACAGCAGCTCTGCAGTCCCACTGGCCTCCTTAACCTTGGGGTTTGGGTGGAGTTCCAAGCAAGTTTCTGCCTCAAGGTCTTTGCACTTGTTTGCCCTCTTCTCCCTTATGTTCACGTGGCCTTTCCTTAGTGATACATTTTTATGGGGCGGGGGAGAGGCGGTGACGTTTTAAAGAACACATTCACCCTTCAGGGACTCTGTCCCTGGAAATTGCTGAATTCTGCCCAATATAAAAGGAATCCCTATTAAAAAGCAATACCTAAAATCTCCACAAATACTCACTAGAAGGCAAACCTTGTGCAAACACATCACTGAGGAGCATACACACTAGAGCTAGATTGAATTGGCCCTGCCATCTTCACTCTTTGATTACCTGTTGCACTGCTTCACGTCAGAAACTGACTGTCTGGAATTGGAAACTTTACAATATGTCTATCAGAAAAGTTCTTGGTCTCCAGAACTTGTAAAGAGAAGCCAATAATGAAAATCTCGGTACACTTGAAAAACATAAAACCCTTAAAAAACTGACAAACTTGTTCAGGGCTATAGCAAGAGAACAGGGTTAAAGATAAAGGATCAAGCCAAGAAGAAACATGACTTATAGAAATGCAAAACCACAAGGAGAGCCCACCTCATGTCCATTAGGATGGCTGCTATCAAAAAAACAAATGTTGGTAAGAACATGAAGACATTGGAACCCTTGTGTGCTATTGATGGGAATGTTAAATGATGCAGCTGCTATGGAAAACTGTATGGTGGTTTCTGAAAAAATTAAATGTAGAATTATCATATAACTGAGCAATTCCACTTGTGGGTATGCCAAAAGTAATTGAAAGCAGCATCTCAATGAGATATTTGTATACCCGTGTCCGTAGCAGAATTATTCGCAATAGCTAAAAGTAACCCAAAGGTTCATCAATGGATGAACAGATTTTTTAAATGTGGTATATACATACAATAGAATATTATTCAGCCGAAAAGGAAGGTTAATTCTGACTCATGCTACAACAAGGATGAACGTTGAGGATATTACACTAAGTAAAACAAGCTAGTCACAAAATGACACATTTGGCATGAATCCACTTATATGAGGTACCCAGAATAGTTAGGTTCATAGACACGTCAGATTCATAAGGAAAAGAGAATGGCCGTCACCAGGGGCTGAGGAGAGAGGGGAAGGAGGAGTTGTTCAATGGTACAGAGTTTTGCAAGATGAAAAGAAATCTGCATAACAATGTGAATGTACTTAACACTATTGAACAGCATACTTAAAAACTGGTAAAATAGTCCAGGCACGGTGGTTCATGCCTGTAATCCCAGCACTTTGGGAGGCTGAGGCAGGCAGATCGCTAGAGGTCAGGAGTTCGAGACCAGCCTGGCCAACATGGTGAAACCCCATCTCTACTAAAAAATACAAAAATTAGCCAGGCATGGTGGCGGTCGCCTGTAATCCCAGCTACTCAGGAGGCTGAGGCAGGAAAATTGCTTGAACCCGGGAGTCGGAGGTTGCAGTGAGCCGAGATCACACCGTTACATTCCAGCCTGGGCAACAAGAGCGAGACTTTGTTTCAAAAAAAAAAAATTGGTAAGATAGTAAATATTACACATATTTCATCACAATTTTAACAATTTTTCTTTTTTTTCAAAGAAAGAAGAAACATGAGACCAGCGTGTGTGTGTGTGCACGCATGTGTATGTGAGTGGAGAAAGAGAAAGAAAGAATTAAAATATGAAAATCCTGGTGGCTCCCGGTCTCCAGGAGACTGGTTCCTCCATTCAGCCTTAACCAGCCTCACGGTGGGCTCATCAAGTGTTCTTTTGGTCTTCATCTCCTAGTTTCATTGATGCTTCTGACTCTTAGACTCTTAAACTACTAGGCTTAGAGAAGTTGCAGCTTTACGATTGCTGGGTCTTTTTCCAATATGAGTTTCTGCTAGATTATGGTTAGATAATACATTTTTTTAGTTCCCTAGTTCAACAAAGTATTGCTCTTTGTGACGGATTGAAATGTACTCCCCCCCAAATATGTTAAAGTCCTAACCCTGAGTACCTCAGAGTGAGCCCTTTTTTGGAAACAGGGTGGTTGCAGATGTAATTGTTGAAGCCATACTGGAATAGGGTGGGCCATTAACTGTATGCCAAGTCATGGTTTGGGCATAGAATGGTGCCACCTGGGCCCATCCCTTCAGCATACACTTTCTGTGAGAGGTGGTTCCTGAAAAAGAAAGGTATAGATGAGGTGAACATCCTCTCAACAAACCTAAAATATTTCAAAGCTTAGGACCTGATCTAGACTAGAAATGCCCTACTTACCAATAGAGGAATGAATGCCCAGCTCTTTTCAGTTGTTGTTTTGCTTTTCTTTAAAATTGCATTTTAAAGAGGTAATACATATATATTGTGCAAAATTTATAAGGTATAAAACAGTATATGGCATCAAAGTCAATGTCCCTCCTACCCCAGCCCAGCTACCAGCTTCTCTCCTTCGTGATAACTGCTGATTTCTTTTGCATCTTTCCAGAGAAAAGTAGATTTACCTCCTCTTCCCTACCTTTTTTTTTCTTTTACGTAAATGGTAGCACTCTAAACCTATTATTCTATCTCCTAGAGATCATTACATGCTAGTATATATATAGATGTGTCTCATTCTTCTCCTTTTTCCCCCTCCTTCTCCTCCTCTGCCTTCTTCCTTTCCTTTCTCCACCTCTTCTTCTTCTTTTCTTTCCCTTGTAAAGATATATGCATTAATTCATGTAAAGGGGGTTCAATGGTTTAAATGTGTGTGTCCCTCCAAAATTCATGTTGGAACTCAAACCCCAGTGTGATATCTAATGGGATTAGTGACCTTAAAAAGAGCTGGAGGGAACTAGCTTATGCCCTTTTGCCCTTCTGCCTTCCACCACATGAGGGTGCAGTAACAAGGTGCCATCGTGAAAGCAGAGTGTCCTTAGCAGACTCTAACTCTGCTGGTGCTTTGATTTTGGACTTCTCAGCCTCCAGAACTGTAAGGAATAAATTTCTGCTCATACAAATTACCCAGCCTCAGTTATTTTGCGATAGCAGCAGGAATGGACTAAGACAAGGGACCATGATGGGCCTGTGCTCTGATGCCCACCTTCAGAATGACCAGCTTTTAAGTCCCCACTACTTCCCTTTTTATTGTTTATTTTTTAAAAATTTCTACCCAAAATAGGGAGACTGGTTCTATAGAGCCCCATTTGCCTATCACCCAGATGCAATAATTATCAAGAATCTGTGACATTTACTTTATCGTTATCCATTTAAAAGTTCTCCTTGTTTCTTTTTCATGTATTTTAAGGCAAATCCCGGGCATCAGGTCATTTCATCCCTGTATTTTTCAATATGCAGCTCTAAAACATGTGAATATCGTTTTCATAAAACCACAAAGTCATGACTGCACCTAACAAAATTCACAATAATTCTTTAATATTGTCTTATGCCTGGTTCATATGCAAATTTCCTAATTGCCTCAAAAGTAAAAATTCCAGGCTGGGAGCGGTGGCTCACGTCCATAATCCCAGCACTTTGGGAAGCCAAGGTGGGTGGATCACCTAAGGTCAGGAGTTCAAGACCAGCCTAGTCAACATGGTGAAATCCCATCTCTACTAAAAATACAAAAATTAGCTGTGTGTGGTGGCACATGCCTATAATCCCAGCTACTCAGGAGGCTGAGGCAGGAGAATCGCTTGAACCCAGGAGGTGGAGGTTGCAGTGAGCTGAGATCACACCAGTGTACTTCAGCCTAGACAACAGAGTAAGACTCCTCAAAAACAAACAAACAAACAAAAAAGTAAAATTCCTTTTCAGCTGGTTTGTTAAAAAAAAAAAAAAAGACCCATATATTCCATTTGATAGTTATGACTCTTCATTCTTTTAATCTTGAATAGCCCCAGTGCCATCTTTATTTCACACCACTGACTTAGAGAAATTGGGTCTGTTGTCCTGGAAAATTTCGCACACTCTGGGTTTGTGTCTTTGCCTCTTTGATGTGGCATTTAAGTCATTTTACTACTCCCCCATTCCTCCACATTGCCTGTGAATGGAAGCCAGCTCTAGGAGCACAATTGGCATTTTTGGCAGAAACACCTCCGGGTGGGACTTTGTGCTACATATTGTATCACAGCAGAAGACATACAGTGTCCTAATTTCAATGATGCTAAGATTGATCCTTGGTTCAGGTAGTGTGACAGCTTGATCCCTCTGAAGTCAAGTTCCTCATTAACCTCTCATCTAACATGTTCATTGATAATCATTGTCTGGATCAATTATTTCTTTAGGAGTTGCAAAATGGTGATTTTCTAATTTTCTCATTCTGTCTCTGTATATCAGGCAGAATTCTTCTGCCTGTTTTTAAGCAGCCAGAGAACCACCTTATACACAAATCCTTGCTCTAAATGACTTAAAGCTACTTTCGAAACTCAAATTCACCCCTAAAAATTCTTGATTCTCTGTCTTTGAAGAAAGTCCAAAAACTGTGCCTTCAATTCTGAAAGCAAGTCTGAGAGAGGAATTCCAAAAATTATCTCACAGGGGTGGCCTTGCCAGTGTACCTGCCTGTCCGGGGTGCCTGATCATGTGGATGTAAAACTTCTAAAACTTCTGCTTAAAACAGAAATCAGTTGCATTGTTTTACCACCATATCCTCATATATATATATATACATACACACATACACACACACATACACACACACATATATATATGCACACACACACATACACACACACACATACACACACACATATATATATATGCACACATATGTTGCAAAACAGATCAAGAATTAAATCTTTATTTAATGCAGGGTTTATTTTAGGTGACATTCTTTCAAAAGCTTATGCCCCTGGAACACCCACTGGGACACAGACCAGGTGGCTGTGGTGACATAGGGTCCTGCTAAGAGTTCTGGAAAGACCTTGGTCAGAACAGCACACACCCTGAAACAATCTTATCCCTTCAAAAGGGAAGGTAAAAACTAGGCTTTGAAGGAGTCCATGTTTGAACATCCCTCTTGCTCGTAAGCTTTCCTGGATTTGTCAGAGCAAGGCCCTAGTCTTTCTTTCCTACCTGCTGTCACACTGATGAGAGTAATTGCCCAGAGATCACCCTTGGCTGAAAGGAAACAGGTTTTAGAACATCCCCTGCTGAGGCTGCCCTCACTTCTATTTGTCTAGTTGACACTTCTTTGCTCTTCTTCTCTGAGCTGCTTGCTTAGGATTAGCTAGACTGAAAGGAAGATGTCATTTTATTTTTACTTAGGTTAAAAAAAATCAATCTCAAAAACAAATCAATTCCAAATGCAATAAAATCAGGGGTTGTGAGAGCTGGAAGGGATATGTGGGAACATCTAGGCCATGAGACTTGGAATTGTTAGCTCAAAGGGATTATAGAGAGTTTATAATCAATCCTCTATTTACAGATGTGGAAACCAAGGCTCAGAGTGATGGAGGGACTTACCCAAGATCCCATGGCAAAGCTGAAACTTGATATGGGGTCTTCCCAGTAGATCAAGACCTCCCCTCCCTCACTCTTTACACATTAGGAGAAAGAGGTCCAGAAGGGGACATGTGATTGGTCCATGATGGAAGAATTAGGCACTAAGAATCTACTACATGCCAGGTCCCATGCTTGGCGTGTAATTACATCACACTGCTTCCAGAATGAATGAATATGTCTTTCATACTATTCTTCATATACCATGTGGCTGTTTCCCACAGAGAAGCTCTTTTGGTGTTGTAAATACTCAGCATTTTTTCATTGCAGCTAATTTATCTTCTAATGGATAAAATCCTATTCACTATGCTTTTTAAGGAAAATTTTGGCTTTATCAAAATATTCTCCAGATGAAACAACAATCCCATATTCCCCAAAGTATGTCATTCCATTCCAGTGTAAAGGGAGAACACGAAACCGAGAGTCTTGAGGCCCAAGTTCTAGCCTCATCCTTCACTCCCAGCCCATCGGCCTTGGCCAAGCCCCTTGGCCTTTCCCAGCCTCAGATGCTTCCTGTGTAGAATGAGGGGATTGGATTAGTTTAGTGGTTTCTAAATGTGCTTACACAGAAAGTTTCTGCTTATAGATTCCTTCAAACACCAGTGCCTTTGATTAATACATTGTCTTGCTTCTTCATAAAAATTAATCACACATCCACCACTGTAATAGCTTTTGATCAGAATAATATACTACAAGAAGGTGATATGCCTCCAACCTCCAACAGTGAATGTTAACATTTAGCCCACACGGTTTTGTCATAGGCAAATGGATGATTTCTCTCAGCCTTTCAGAATATTGAGAACAGTTTTTAGATTTCCTTACTACTTTGAAGGAACACCATCCATAACCCACCCCAAGAAGTCTTGAGATCTACTGGGCGAAGAGAGTTCTATAGTCCCTCTGGTTCTAAAATTCTTAAGTGAGTGAATCCTGCGAGCTTCCTCAGGGTAAATATTTGAGGTTTCACCTACTAGTCAGTCTTAAAGCCTAGTTCTAAGAATGCGGCTTGCAATCCTAATACTTCAAACCAGGAGACTAGCTTGGTCTGGGTTCCTTTGGGCTGAAGGGAGAGACTGAAATGAGGCTAGAGTTCCATGTTGTTTATTTGGGAGGTGATGCAGAAAGGTGGAGGAGGGACAGGAAAGAGAAGAAAGTCAGTTAAGTCAGTGGAGTGCCGCTGTGCACAACTGAGGCTCAGTCCCACAAGGGGCAAGGAAGCTGGGGTGTTTCTCCATCAAATTCCATCCCAGCTGGTTGAAAGTTGTCACTTGGGGTTAACTCCCTAGCAATTCTGACCTGCCCCACGAGTACATGGTGAGAGACCCAGGATGTATCTTCTTGGTGGGCGATATCTCACTCACAGCCCCTCTACCTACCCTTAGATGACCTCCAGGGTAGGTGGAGGGGATGCGGGTGGGACATCAACAACGTTTGCCAGAAAGTCAAAACAGAAAGCATCTCACTATTAAAATTCATGATGAGTATCTATCCATTCGTTCAAGAAGTACTAATTACCAAGCTCTGTTGTGATGGCTTGGATGCATCAATGAACAGAAGAGACATGGATTCCTGAACTTGTGGAATGTACATTCTAACAGGTGAAGAAAGACACAGTAATATACCCAATAAGTAAGTAAATTATACAGTGTTACAGAATAATGTTCACATTAAATATGTAAACTATACAGTACTATAAGAGGGTGAGGGAATCAGGAGTGGCAGTTTCTGGGTTGAGGGTATTTAACTATGGTGATTTAAATGTAAATGCCAATTTAAATATGGTGATTAAGGAGCCTCTTGGAGAACAGATTTGAAGGAGGTAATGGAATGAGCCATGGGAAAATCTGGCAGGAGAGAACTCCAGATGCAGAGAACGAACTCCTTGAGGGGGAAACATGTACATGCTGGATGAATTTCTGAAATAGTCCAGAGGCCATTGCATCCTGAGCAGGGAGAACAACAGACAGTAATAGGATCTGAAGTCAGAGGTGGCAGAGCTCAGATCACAGAAGATGTTCTGAGCCTTTGGCTTTTCTTGCAAGGGCAATGGAAGACATTGAAGGCTTCTGGGAGGAAGAGAGACAGGATCTGCCTTGTGTTCTAATAGGATCTCTCTTACTACTGTGCACAGAATGGGCTGAAGTGGGGTGTGCGAGTAATCCACACTGCATAACAAATTACCACAGGGTTAGCAGCATACAATATTTCAGTTTCCTGCATCAGTAGTCCAGGCATGGGTTAGCTGGGTCCTTGCTCAAGGTCTCTCCAGACTGAAATTAAGGCTCAAGATCCTCTCCCAAGCTCACTGGCTGTTGGCAGAATCTAATCCTTTGTTGTGGCTGTAGGACTGAGATCCCATTTTCTGGCCAGCTGTTGTCTGAGGATGGCTCTAAGATCCTAGAGGCCACTTTCAGGTCGTTGCCATGTGGCCCCCTCCATAGACAGTTAACAAGCCTAATGGAATTCCTCTTATAGCTCAAATCTCTTCCTTCAGAAAGGATCGAGTCCCTTTGAAGGGCTCACCTGACTAGGTAGAGACCAACCAGGATACTCCTCAAAGTCAGCCAATTAGTAACTTAATCATGGATGCAACATCCATGGGATTTCAAAGTTCCCCCTACAGTCAGGGGAGGCCAAGACACACGGCCGTCACAGAATTCTGTCGATTACAGGGACAAAGCAGAAGAACAGTTCTGCCAGGAGGTTGTCGTCGAAATCCAGGTGATAGCAGCCAGGGGCTTAGGTGGTGAGGATAACAGTGGAGGTGATGAGAAGGCTTCAGTGTGTGGATTCGGATGGTCGAGGCCCCTGGATTCCTGCCAGATTGGTCCTCAGGTGTGAGGAAAAGCAGAGAAAGGATGATGTGAGGATTTTAGCCTGAACTGAAGGTGGGAGGGAGTCACCACTTGCTGGGACTGGGTGTAGCCAACATCCCTCGCACCCATGTACCGGGCACCGGGTGCTCCTCCCCTGTTGCTCATGGACTCTTCAAAGAGGGGTGTGGAGTGGAGAGGCGTTATCCTCATTTTATTTTCTTTTGAGTAAAGGAAGGAAGGGGAGGAAAGGGGCCTCCTCATTTTAGAGATTAGAAAATTGAATTTGAAAGAGATTAAGGAGTTCCTCCAACGTCATAGAGTTGGTAAGTAGAGCCAGGATCTGTGGTTGGGTGGTCTTAATTTCAGAGTTCTTACCTTTTTTTTTTTTTTTTTTTGATGGAGTCTCGCTCTGTCACCCAGGCTGGAGTGCAGTGGCACAATCCCGGCTCACTGCAACCTCCGCCTTCTGGGTTCAGGTGATTCTCCTGCCTCAGCCACCCAAGTAGCCAGGATTACAGGCACCCGCCACCACGCCTGGCTAATTTTTGTATTTTTAGTAGAGACGGAGTTTCGCCACGTTGGCCAGGCTGGTCTGGAACTCCTGATATCAAGTGATCTGCCTGCCTTGGCCTCCCAAAGTGCTGGGATTACTTACTTTTAACAATTGTTCTATCACCTTCTGTGAATGTTTCTCTAAAATGAAATCTCTTTGTTTCATAGGACCATGGCATTAGCTAGAGGCTGAACGTCTTCTTCAGATTTACCCTTGTGAGAAGGTGGGCAGAGATAAACCTGTGGAGGAAACGTCAGCCCAGAGTATCTATGCACGGCCCTCAGAACACCATTAGTGCCTTCCTGCACCTCTCCATTCCTCTGTCCATCTTCAGTCCTTGTAGGACACCCTTTTCTCTTCAGCTAGCTAAACACTACAATTATTTCCAGGCCTTTTATTTTTTAAGACAGAATCTCACTCTGTCACTCAGACTGGAGTGCAGTGGCATGACCATGGCTCACTGTGGCCTCGACCTCTCAAGCTCAAGTAATCCTCCCACCTCAGCTACCCAAGCAGCTGGGACTACAGGCATGCAGCACCACACCTGCTAATTTTTTTATTTTTTGTAGAGAGAGGGTCTCACCAGGTTGCCCAGGCTGGTCTTCAATTCCTAGGCTCAAGCATTCCTCCCACCTGGGATTACTGGCATGAACCACTGTGCCTGGCCTCCAGACCAATTTTAAATTTTTTCCTCCACAGAAGGCTTCCTCTGATCTTACCAGCTTTGAGGGATCACTTCCCTCTTTGACTTTTTATAAGCATGTACTGTTCATTTCCCATGAAATGGCATAGCTACCTTGTGTTGTGATTGCTACCAACAGACATTGCCGTGCACCTACTGTATTCCTTTGCTAGGGCTGCCATGACAAAGAACCACAACCAGGGTGGCTTCAACAATGGAAATTCACTTTCTCACAATTCTGGATGCTGGAAGTCTAAAATCAAGGTATTGGCAGGGTTGGTTTCTTCTAAGGTCTTTCTCCTTGGCTTGTAGATGGCTGTCTTCTCTCTATGTCTTCATACAGTCATCCCTCTGTGTGTTTGGGTCCTAATTTTCTTTTCATTGGATTTGGGCCCACCCTAATGACCTTTTTTTTTTTTTTCCTTAATTACCTCTCTGAAGACCCTATCTCCAAATATAATCACATTCATAGGGATTTTGAGGGGACACAATTCAGCTCCTAATACCTGCCATATCTGTGTGATAGTGTTAGGCATTCTAGAGACCAGAGAAGCAACTGCTCCCATTTGTCTTCCTGTTCCTTTACTGAAAACACATCCAGGAGGCCAGGGCCTTGGGGACCAGCTATAGCAAGGCCTCTGACACTCACTCCCTGCAATTTCTTACATTGTCCCTGAAAACCACTGTGTCTGGCAAGAGCTGGTGCAGAGTTAATGGGGAGCTGAAACTGAACAAGGAGTCACACATTTAGTCATTGAAAAAATGGAAGCAACCCTTTGGGGATTCTCAGTCCACTGCCTAACTTGTTCTGCAACCCACGGACCTACCTTTCAAAGGGCAGAGACCATTGAAAACTGGTGCTTCTCTCTTGATTATAAAAACCAAAGAATGGTTTTGTGCTCGGGCACTTTACGTCTGTAATGTGAGTCCATATTGAGGGAGAGGAAAATAAAATAAAAAATAGCCATCTTAGAAAGCAGATTTTGCTTATTTCACAAGATGAAGCACCAGAGCTGCCATTTTCCTAGTAATTTCAAAACCAGACATTGGTTATTATGTTTTTCTAAACACAGTTGTCTTCATTAGAATTGCTCAGAGGGAGTGTGCCCCTTTGGGTTTTCACTCAACCCAGCAAAGGTGGCAAGCTGTGTACCCCTTATACATGTTTACCAGCATCCCATTTATGAGGCTTAAGTGACTCTGATGTTTTCCAGGGCACAGACACTAGCAGAAAAGTACAGACGTTGGCAACTCACATTTGCCCAAATTGATTCCACATCTGCTTTAAGTGCACTGCTTCCTCTGATACAACCATGCTTTTTCTCCCCTTGCGAGACAGTGCATGCTATATTAGGGGTTGAAAATAAAGGGGTGTTTTAGGAAAGAAGAAAACAAGTGAAAGATTAGCCTGATGTTCAGAGAACTGCTGTGGGATACTCTTCCTTCTTTGAAGAAAACTGAATAACTTTGCTAAGTTATAAAACGTTTCAACTCTAGCTGTTTTTTTCACACTGCACAATCCATTAGTGGTGAAAATCTTGTTACAGTAAAAAAAAAAAAAAAAAAAAACCCAAAAAACAAAACTCAACCAACAGAAACATCAGGAAACCTCATCCATCCAGAACAATGCAAAAACAGAAAGCAAATACCAAAAAACCTCAAGGCAGCCAAAACATCACAAAAACACTGTAATTTATCCATACCAGAGCCTCTAAACCCACACTAAAAGCATTTGCTTTCATTTGATGCCAGATTCCAGCATTTTGGCTAACTGCTTTCCAATCTCACTGCAGACTAGAAAGAGCAAATCAGAGGAAGTCAGAATCTGCTCTCTACAGCTGTGAGACAGGGCAGAGATAAGAAAACCAGAAAAGCCAGTAATCTCACAAGCACAGCAATGTCTCCCATCACAGAATGCAGGGGTAACTGACCCACCCCAACAGCCCTTAGGCACAACTGTACAATAACAATAAGCCCAAGTCATAAAGAGAAGACTAAATTATATTTAACATCTTTTATTTAAGGCAGATATGCCATGTGGATTACATTTCAGAAAAATAGTTAAAATACAAAATGGAGATGCCTTGTTGCTGTGTATTGAATGTGCCTCCTAGGGTTCATGTGCTGGAAACTCAGTCCCCAGTGCAACAGTGTTGAGAGGTGGGACTTTTTAAGAGGTGATTAGGCAGAGCCCTCATGAATGGATTAATGCCATTATCATGGGAGTGGGTTAGTTATCTTGGGAGTGGGTTAGTTATCTTGGGAGTGGGTTCCTCATAAAATGATGAGTTTGGCCCCTTCCCTGTCCCCACCCAAATTCTCTTGCCCTTTTGCCTCCGCCATGGGATGATATACAGCAGGGGGCTTTCACCAGATGCTGGCCCCTCAATCTTGGACTTCCCAGCCTCCAGAACTTTGAGCCAAATTAATTTCTGTTCATTATAAACTACCCAGTCCCAGGTATTCTGTTATAGCAGCACAACATGAACTAAGACACTTGTCAATACTTTTTTGATTGCAAGTGACAAAAAATCCAAATTGGTACAAAAAGGGACCTTATTGACTTTGTTTTAAATTCAGAGATATTTTGCTTCGGACACAAGTGAATCCAGGAGGCCTGAATATCTCCCTTCTACTTTGATATTAGTCTCAAACTAGCTGTGCCCTCATGGTGGCAAGATGGCTGCCAACAGCTCCAAATTTTGGTGAACAAGAGCTCCTCCAGTCTGACCACAAAGCCAGCAGGCAACATTAACTCTAGCTAGACCTGATTAGCTTGGTTTGGGTCACATGCTCATCCTGGATCCAATCCATGTGGGCAGGAGTCTGCACAGTATTCTGATTGGCCAAACTTGGACCACATGCTTTTTCCTGGAGCATGGGGTGAAGTCAGCTCCACCCAAGCAGGGAGATAGAATGGGTCAGGGATGAGCAAAAGTGGGAGTGGAGGGTAGAAGTAGATGTGACCATGAAAGAGGGAAAAAGACGTTGGGCACAGAGAGCTGAAAAATGTCTACCAGGACAGGCCAAGCCTGTGACTATCTAGGACACCCAGCATGACTCTTTCTTGAAGGTTCTGGGTATAATTACTTTTACTGATTTTTTTCTTTCTTTCTTTTTTCGTGAGACAGAGTTTTGCTCTGTTGCCCAGGCTGGAATGCGATGGCATGATCTTGGCTCACTGCAACTTCTGCCTCCCGGGTTAAAGCAATTCTCCTGCCTCTGCCTCCCAAGTAGCTGGGACTGCAGGTGCCTGCCACCATGCCCAGCTAACTTTTTTTTCTGGTATTTTTAGTAGAGATGGGGTTTCATCATGTTGGCCAGTCTGGTCTTGAACTCCTGACCTCAAGTGATCTGCCTGCCTCGGCCTCCCAAAGTGCTGGGATTATAGGCGTGAGCCACCACGCCCAGCCCTTTTTTTAGGCTGATTTTCATCAATCAATTTTGAGATTGATTAAACACAGTAAATGTTTAAGTAGATAAGTTAATGAATGAACAAGTATTTGGTAATGTTTTAAGATCCCTAACACTGTACAACACACACATGTACAGGTAAACATACTTTTAGGAGTAGTTAGGATATATGCACATCATTATAAATAATACATACTTATTTAAAAATATTTTAAAAGAAAATATGTACAAGTAAAATTTAAACATAATTTTAAATGACTCTCACAGATCATCAAACACATTTACCATAGTTCTAGACTTAAATGTTTCCAAATTGTTGTTAGTATCCTGTGATGAACATCTTTGTACACAAAGTTTTTTTTTTTAAAAAAATAAGATTATCAATTTATGAAACAGTCTCAGAAGTGAAAAAAATGTGGACATTTTAAGACCATTGACAAGGATATAATTACTTTTTTCATTTCATGTTTGATTGTGACGATAAAAAATGATCGTGACTCTGGAGTTTTTAATCATATGAGTAAACACCCTTTTTTGCACCATTTGGGGTTGCGTTTTCTGTCACTTGCAACCAAAAGAGTCTGGAAAACTCACCTATTGTTTGGTATCTTATTGTAGTCATGTGGTGACAGAGAGACTCCTAGGGAGAGGAGAAGACTTTGGAGTCTCTATATTCAGCTTCCTCAGGTCTCCTGGGGAGCAGTGACTCTTTGTTTCTTCTCAGCGTGCTCAGGTGATCACCACTGGAGGACCACCACTAACCAGAGCCGAAGCGTTTAAGAGTGAGGGTCACCCAGCTGCTACCATCAGCTGGCGATCCCAGGAAGGATGACCTGGCTGCCATCTCCTGGCTGAGATCCCAGCTCCAGGGAGGAGAGCTCCCTGGAGAGTGAATGCCACCCCCAGGCACGGTCCATGGATCAGCACTGCAGCCTCCTGGGTGCTCCACTTGTCTTCCCATGCACAGAGGACGCAATGAGTTCTACGCTTTATTACCAACAGGTAGAATGAATGGCAGAAGGCCTCACTGCACGCAGCAGGTGTGAGTGAAGCCCAGAAGACTGAAACCGCATGTCCATGAAGTCCCGCCCAGGGCTAAGACACAAGGGGTTTTCATCTGCTGATGCTTCAGAACACAGGAGCCTCTGGGAGGCAGGGAACTCTTTCAGTCGGCTGAGCACACAGGACTTGTGAGCCTCGGACTGGCGTGGACCCGGAAACACCGTCTGGGATCCATCCTTGAGGTTAGTGCTTCTCAAACTACCTGGGGCCGAGCACAGTTTTGTTTGTTTCTAGCTACCAATCCATGGTGGACCGCTGTAAAATTTACTAAAAAGTAATGTTATTAGAAATTTGACAATATTAAAAAAAAAAAAAAAAAAAGGGAGGCCTGAGTTTTGCTCTATCAGATTCAAAAGTTTCTAAATGCTTATTCTTCATTTCTGTATTTAGCTCTTTGTGGACAGTTAACAAACAGCCTTGAACTGCTCCAGCTACAACTACCATTAGAACTGCTCTGGGGAAAGCATGCTGGCTTTGTTTTAAAGTTTTCAGAACACTTTCTACTTAAAATGCTTCATGTCTCCTAAGTTAAGTAAGAAATACCAGCTTGACATTTAAGGGAGTCTGCCACATGTCCTAAACTACATTCCCTTTCTCCATTCACTCATTCTTTCAGTTGATCATTTAATCATTCCATCCCTCCAAATACTGACCAAGTGCCCACTCTACACCAAGTCCACACCAGGTGGCAGGATACAGCGGTGCACAGGACAGGTAAAGCTCACGGTATAGTGATCTGCCCATCCACACCTACATCCAAACCAAAGCAGCTCTCAAATTCTGCACTTTTGTCACCCACTGGATGTCTGAATCTCATTTTCCATAGCTCTGTTCGTGTCAGCTACTCCATCTATGATTGGCTGTCATTTATCTGGCCCTGCCATGTTCTAGATACTATAATAGGCACCTTACATACAGTATTCCTAATTTTCCCCTAAAATCTACATGATCTTACCATCCTTCCTGCCACTGAACGACAACATGGAAAGTTCCCTGAAATTACAATTAGATGCAACCTCTTTTTCTTCTAAAATGTATCTCTGGACTTTTTTTCTTCATTTCTTTGTTTTTTCTTTTTGAGACAGGGTCTTGCTGTGTCGCTCAGGCTGGAGTGTAGTAGCATGATCTCAGCTCACTGAAACCTCCGTCTCCCAGGCTCAAGCGATCCTCCCACCTCAGCCTCCCAAGTAGGTGGGACTACAGGCCCATGCCACCAACCTTGGCTAATTTTATTGTATTTTCAGAGATGCGGTTTTGCCATTTGCCTAGGCTGGTCTTGAGCTCCTGAGCTCAAGCCATCTGCCTGCCTCCCAAAGTGCTGAGATTACAGGCATGAGACACTGCGCCCAGCCTCTGCACTTAAAAACAAAAACAAAAAACCAAACTTTTTTACTGAAGCGCAACATATATTTAGAAAAGTAAACATATTTGTACATTTCAATGAATATTCAGAAACTCAACACACCAATGTAACCTGAACCTAGGTTAAAAAAGTAGAACCCAACAGCACCCTGAACCCCTGCTTGTGCCCCTTCCCAGTCCCTACCCATCCCTCCCTAAGAAGTCACTATCCTGCCAGGCACAGTGGCTCATGTCTGTAATCCCAGCACTTTGGGAGGCCAAGGAGGGTGGATCACAAGGTCAGGAGTTTGACACTAGCCTGGCCAATATGATGAAACCCTGTTTCTACTAAAAACACAAAAAAGTAGCCGGGTGTGGTGGTGCGTGCCTGTAGTCCCAGCTACTCCAGCCTGGGTGACAGAGTGAGACTCTGTCTCAAAAAAAAAAA